>NC_082686.1:101300402-101619543 GCF_949987515.2 Delphinus delphis | reverse complement strand
ATTCCCACCAACCATGCAAGAGGGTTCCCTTTTCTCCACACCCTCTCCAGCATTTATTGTTTGTAGTTTTTTTTTTTTTTTTTTTTTGCAGTATGTGGGCCTCTCACTGTTGTGGCCTCTCCCATTGCAGAGCACAGGCTCCGGACACGCAGGCTCAACGGCCATGGCTCACGGGTCCAGCCACTCCTTGGCATGTGGGATCTTCCCGGACCGGTGCATGAACCCGTGTCCCCTGCTTCGGCAGGTGGACTCTCAACCACTGCATCACCAGGGAAGCCCTTGTTTGTAGATTTTTGATGATGGCCATTCTAACCATGGTGTGAGGTGATACCTCATTGTAGATTTGATTTGCATTTCTCTAATGATTAGTGATGTTGAGCATTCTTTCATGTATTTGTTGGCAATCTGTATATCTTGTTTGGAGAAATGTCTGTTTAGGTCTCCTGCCCATTTTGGGATTGGGTTGTTGGTTTTTTTGACATTGAGCTGCATGAGCTGCTTGTAAATTTTGGAGATTAATCCTTTTTCAATTGCTTCATTTGCAAATATTTTCTCCTGTTCTGAGGGTTGGCTTTTTGTCTTGTTTATGGTTTCCTTTACTGTGCAAAAGCTTTGAAGTTTCATTAGGTCCATTTGTTTATTTTTGTTATTTCCATTTCTCTAGGAGGTGGGTCAAAAAGGATCTTGCTGTAATTTATGTCATAGAGTGTTCTACCTATGTTTTCCTGTAAGAGTTTTATAGTGTCTGGCGTTATATTTAGGTCTTTAATCCATTTTGAGTTTATTTTTGTGTATAGTGTTAGGGAATGTTCTAATTTCATTCTTTTACATGTACCTGTCCTGTTTTCCCAGCACCATTTATTGAAGAGGCTGCCCTCTCTCCATTGTATAATCTTGCCTCCTTTATCAAAAATAAGGTGACCATATGTGCGTGGGTTTACCTCTGGGCTTTCCATCCTGTTCCATTGATCTATATTTCTGTTTTTGTGCCAGGACCATATTTTCTTGATTACTGTACCTTTGTAGTATAGTGTGAAGTCAGGGGCCCTGATTCCTCCAGCTCCGTTTTTCGTTCTCAAGATTGCTTTGGCTATTCAGGGTCTTTTGTGTTTCCATACAAATTGTGAAATTTTTTGTTCTGGTTTTGTGAAAAATTCCATTCGTGGTTTGATAGGGATTGCATTGAATCTATAGATTGCTTTTGGGTAGTATAGTCATTTTCACAATATTGATTCTTCCAATCCGAGAACATGGTATATCTCTCCATCTGTGGGTATCATCTTTAATTTCTTTCATCAGTGTCTTATACTTCTCTTCATACAGGTCTTTTGTCTCCCTAGGTAGGTTTATTCCTAGGTATTTTATTCCATTTGTTTCAGTGGTAAATGGGAGTGGTTCCTTAACTTCTCTTTCAGATTTTTCATCATTGGTGTATAGGAATGCAAGAGATTTCTGTGCATTAATTTTGTATCCTGCTACTTTACACAATTCATTGATTAGCTCTAATAGTTTTCTGGTGGCACCTTCAGGATTCTCTGTGTATAGTAACATGTCATCTGCAAATATGTCATCTCCAAACAGTGACAGCTTTACTTCTTCTTTTCATATTTGGATCCCTTTTATTTCTTTTTCTTCTCTGATTACTGTGGATAAAACTTCTAAAACTATGTTGCATAATAGTGGTGGGAGTGGACAACTTTGTCTTGTTCCTGATCTTAGTGGAAATGGTTTCATTTTTTCATCTTTGAGAACAATGTTGGCTGTGGGTTTATCATATACGGCCTTTATTATGTTGAGGTATGTTCTCTCTATGCCGACTTTCTGGAGGGTTTTTTTTAATCATAAATGGGTGTTGAAATTTGTAGAAAGCTGTTTCTGAATCTATTGAGATGATCATGTGGTTTTTCTCCCTCATTTTGTTAATATGGTGTATCGCGTTGATTGATTTGCATATATTGAAGAATCCTTGCATTCCTGGGATAAACCCCACTTGATCATGGTGTATGATCCTTATAATGTGCTGTTGGATTCTGTTTGCTAGTATTTTGTTGAGGATTGTTGCATCTATGTTTATCAGTGATATTGGCCTGTAGTTTTCTTTCTTGTAACATCTTTGTCTGGTTTTGTTAGCAGGGTGATGGTGGCCTCATAGAAGTGTTTGGGAGTGTTTCTCTCTCTGCTATATTTTGGAAGAGTTTGAGAAGGATAGGTGTTAGCTCTTCTCTAAATGTTTGATAGAATTCACCTGTGAATCCATCTGGTCCTGGGCTTTTATTTGTTGTAAGATTTCTAATCAAGTCTCAATTTCAGTGCTTGTGATTGGTCTGTTTATATTCTGTTTCTTCCTGGTTCAGTCTCAGAAGGTTGTGCTGTTCTAAGAATTTGTCGATTTCTTCCAGGTTGTCCATTTTATTGGCATAGTGTTGCTTGTAGTAATCTCTCATGAACCTTTTTATTTCTTCAGTGTCAGTTGTTACTTCTCTTTCTTTTCTAAGTCTATTAATTTGAGTCTTCTCCCTTTTTTTCTTGATGAGTCAGGCTAATGGTTTATCAATTTTGTTTATCTTCTCAACAAACCAGCTTTTAGTTTTATTGATCTTTGGTATTGTTCCTTCATTTCTTTTTCATTTATTTCTGATCTGCTATTTATGATTTTTTTCCTTCTGCTAACTTTGGGTTTTATTTTGTTCTTCTTTTTCTAATTGCTTTAGGTGTGAGGTGAGGTTGTTTATTTGAGATTTTTTTTGTTTCTTGAGGTAGCATTGTATTGTTATAAAATTCCCTCTTTGAACTGCTTTTGCTGCATCCCGTAGGTATTGGATCATCATGTTTTCATTGTCACTTGTTTCTAGGTATTTTTTAATTTTCTCTTTGATTTCTTCAGTGATCTCTTGGTTGTTAAGTAGTGTCTTGTTTAGCCTCCATGTGTTTGTATTTTTTACAGATTTTGTTCCTGTAATTTATATCTAGTCTCATAGCATTGTGTTCATAAAGGATACTTGATATGATTTCAATTTTCTTAAATTTACCAAGGCTGGATTTTTAACCCAGGGTATGATCTATCCTGGAGAATGTTTCATGAACACTTGAGATGAAAGTGTATTCTGTTGTGTTTGGTTGGAATGTCCTGTAATTATGAATTAATTCCTTCTGGTCTAATGTGTCTTTTAAAGCTTGTGTCTCCTTAGTTATTTTCATTTTGGATGATCTGTCCATTGGTGAAAATGGGGTGTTAAAGTCCCTTACTATGATTGTGTTATTGTTGATTTCCCCTTTTATGGCTGTTAGCATTTGCCTTATGTATGGAGGTGCTCCTATCATGGATTCATAAATAATTACAATTGTTATATCTCTTCTTGGATGGATCCCTTGATCATTATGTAGTGTCCTTCTTTGTCTCTTGTAATAGTCTTTATCTTAAAGTCTATTTTATCTGATATGAGAATTGCTACTCCAGCTTACTTTTTATTCCCATTTGCATGGAATATCTTTTTTCATCCCTTCACTTTCAGTCTGTATGCCTCCCTAGGTCTGAAGTGGGTCTCTTGTAGGTAGCATATATATGGGTCTTGGTTTTGTATCCATTCAGCCAATCTGTGTCTTTTGGTTGGAGCATTTAATCCATTTACATTTAAGGTAATTATCAATATGTATGTTCCTATTACGATTTTCTTAATTGTTTCAGTTTGTTTTTGTAGGTCTTTTTCTTCTCTTGTGTTTCTACCTGGAGAAGTGCCTTTAGCATTTGTTGTAAAGCTGGTTTGGTGGTGCTGATGTCTCTTAGCTTTTGCTTGTCTGTAAAGGTTTTAATTTCTCTGTTGAATCAAAATGAAATCCTTGCTGGGTAGAGTAATCTTGGTTGTTGGTTTTACCCATTTATCACTTTAAATATGTCCTGCCACTCCCTTCCGGCTTGCAGAGTTTCTGCTGAAAGAACTGCTGTTAACCTTATGGGGATTCCTTTGTATGTCATTTGTTGTTTTTCCCTTGCTGCTTTTAATTTTTCTTTGTATTTTCTTTGTATTTAAATTTTGATAGTTTGATTAATATGTGTCTTGGTGTGTTTCTCCTTCGATTTATCCTGTATGAGACTCTCTGCACTTCCTGGACTTGATTGACTATTTCCTTTCCCATATCCAGGAAGTTTTCAACTCTAATCCCTTCAAATATTTTCTCAGTCCCCTTCTTTTTCTCTTCTTCTACTAGGACCCTGATAAATTGAATATTGGTACATTTAATGTTGTCCCAGTGGTCTCTAATACTGTCCTCAATTCTTTTCATTTTTTTTCCTTTATTCTGCTCTGCAGTAGTTATTTCCATTATTTTATCTTCCAAGTCATTTATCCGTTCTTCTGCCTCAGGTATTCTGCTATTGATTCCTTCTAGAGAAGTTTTCATTTCATTTATTGTGTTGTTCATCATTGTTTGTTTACTGTTTAGTTCTTCTGGCTCCTTGTTAAACATTTATTGTATTTTCTCCATTCTATTTCCAAGATTTTGGATCATCTTTACTGTCATTACTCTGAACTCTTTTTCAGGTAGACTGCCAATTTCCTCTCCATTTGTTCAGGTAGACTGCCAATTTCCTCTCCATTTGTTTGGTAAAAATCTGGTGGATTTTTACCTTGCTCCTTCATCTGCTGTGTGTTTCTCTGTCTTCTCATTTTGCTTAACCTACTGTGTTTGGGGTCTCCTTTTCACAGGCTGCAGCTTCATAATTCCCATTGTTTTTGGTGTCTGCCCCCAGGGCTAAGGTTGGTTCAGTGGGTTGTGTAGGCTTCCTGGTGGAGGGGTCTAGTGCCTTTCTTCTGGTGGATGACGTTGGATTGTCTTTCTGGTGGGCAGGACCACATGTGGTGGTGTGTTTTGGTGTGTCTGTGACCTTATTATGATTTTAGGCAGCCTCTCTGCTAATGGGTGGGGTTGTGTTCCTGTCTTGCTAGTTGCTTTGCATAGTGTGTCCAGCACTGTAGCCTGCTGGTCGTTGAGTGGAGCTGGGTCCTAACATTGAGATGGAGATCTCTGGGAGAGCTTTCACTGTTTGATATTATGTGGAGCCGGGAGGACTCTGGTGGACCTATGTCCTTACCTCGGCTCTCCCACTTCAGAGGCACAGGCCTGACACCCGGCTGGAGCAGCAAGACCCTGTCAGCCACACAGCTTCTTTGTGGCATACACCACTCTGGTGGCTACATCCTGGGAGATAAACACTTGCATTTCCCAGAGTTAACCCAGTATACCAACCCAGAGGTTACCAATAGTCTATTCCAGCCTATACTGCTAGGAAGCCAGCTTCAGCGAGCTCAATGTGGGGACCAAACTGGGGCTCACTTTTCAAATGCTCCGTGCCAAAATCTGACTCTCTCTCCAGCCGAACCTCTGAAAAAAATGCTTCTTAAGGGCGACACAGGGCCAGCTTGCTACTCCATAATTTTAAAATGGACATTTCACGTGGAATGATAATTCACTTATTATTATAAATGAAACTATATCCTGAATTGTTTAGATGCATTATTTAATGTAAATCTCATAACCTTCTGGAGACTAGTATGGAGAAATTTACTAAATGAATTATATACTTTGACTCAATTGTAGGAATTTATTCTAATTAAAAAAATCATTGAGTAAAAAGGGGTGCCCTAGCCCCATATAGCCCATTGAGCTCACGCCAATCCAAAAGTGGATCGAAACCACTTTTGAACCCATGAAGAACTCCACAGAGAGACCACACCTGCTGCAAATTCCAGTTCTGGAGAATGGCAGGTACATGTCTTTAGCCTGGCTCAATTTCTGGTTTAAAAAAAAAAAAAAAAAAGATAAATAAATAAATATGTATCTTCCTTGTATGTGAGCACAGTTATATATTCATAGTGCTTTCTTTGTAGATTTTATCCCTTACATGTGGTAAAGAAGAATCGTTTATCAAATCATAAATCCGCTGAACCATCTTAAGCTGGAAATATATTTCTTTTTAATAAGAAACAAGTATGTGTACAAAGTTATAAATTTTAAGATCTTTTAAAATTTTATTACCATTATATTTTTATGTATTCTTAGTTATACTTTATTTTGTGGAGCATGGAATTCATTATTTACTTACTTTACTTTGGTTTTACAAGAAGTAATTATGTAAATGGATCCCATATCTGATAATAATTACTGTCAAAGTATATATAGTTGCAAACTGTCATTTTAACAACGTTATATCAAATTATGTGCTAAGTCAAAGGATTACAAAATATTACTATGAAAAAAATATTTTGGCAATGCTGTGTATAATCTAAAATTGATAGTGTTTTTCTATAGAATTAAATTCAATTAAAATGTATACAATGGTATCATGAAATTAATATCACCACAGGATTTTTTTTATTGATAGTTAAATTCTGTTTACATTAGGAATTCCTTCAGCTATAAATATCAGGGAAACAAACTAACATTGGTTTAAATGCAATTATGGTTCTTAAGAAAGTCAGATTTAAAGAGCCCAGAACTTAATGAAATAATAGAGAATTTAGCTAGATGATGATGATGATGATTACCTTTGCTCTACTCACCTTAGCATGTTGATTTTTCATTTTCCTGTTTTTACCCACATGTACATAAGGTGACTGCTCCATTTTCTAATGTCAAAGTCAAAGTCATGGATGGCAGAATGGGGGAGTATAGCTCTCCAGTTTATTATTACCTTGTCTGTCACATTTATTAAGGCCCCAAAGTTAAATTTTATTTTAGAAGGCCCCTGATTTTTATTCATCAGAATTCAGTCAAATATCTGAGGTGAGGTGAAAAATCACTGACATTTTTAGCTTCCATTAAAGGAAGCTGGTAGAGGAAAAGTGGATCAAGATTATTTTCTCTTCAGTCAAGCCAATGACTGAAGAGAAAATAATATGCTTTAATTCCCATAACTGGTTATATGAGTCCGCCATTGAGGTAAATATAAAATGATTATAAGCAAGTCCAAAAAGAAAATATAACTTCATATTTCCCTCTGCCATATGCTGTCTGGTATTGTGCAGTATTTCATCAAAGGCAGATGTAATGAACTCAAATTACCTAGGACTATTACCTTTCAAATCCTTTTGTCAGTTTTCCAGTTCAATATCTCATAATTACTATAAACTCATGAGTTTTCAAAAACTGGGAATCAGCATATTTTGGGCTTTTCTCTCACCTTCCTTTTCCCCTACATGTACAAATCGCTTACCATCTGCAGGTAACTCCCTCAGTAAATGGCATCACAATTTATCCAGTTTCGTATACCAGAAATTTGGGCAACATTCTTAAAATCTTCCTTTTCCTTGAGTTACCTTCATTCAATCAAATATCAAGTTTTATGGATTTATCTTTAAAAATAATCTCATAAATGAGAAACTCTAAGCAGGGTGCCCAGTGGGATGTGGAGGCCCCAGGACGAAACCCGCAGAGCAAGAGCTTGAAGGATAAAGGTGGTGTCACTAAAAGTGAGCCAGGGCATCGCTTTTTTTTTTTTTTTGCAGTATGTGGGCCTCTCACTGTTGTGGCCTCTCCCGTTGCGGAGCACAGCCTCCAGATGCGCAGGCTCAGCAGCCATGGCTCATGGGCCTAGCTGTTCTGCCACATGTGGGATCTTCCCGGACCGGGGCATGAACCCGTGTCCCCTGAATCGGCAGGCGGACTCTCAACCACTGCGCCACCAGGGAAGCCCAGGTATACATTTTGAAAGGATCCCCCCCATTGAGTCAATTAATATATGTATCACCTCACACTTTTACCGTTTTTTGTGTGTGTGAGAAGAATTAAGTTCTACTCTCTTAGCAAATTTTAATTATATAATACAGTAATATCTATGAGAGTCACCATGTTATAATTAGACACACAGACCTTATTCATTTTGTAACTGAAAGCTTGGACATTTAACCAGCCTTTCCATTTTTCCCCAGACCCTTGTTCCTGGCAACCACCATTCTACTTTCTGTTTCTATGTGTGTGACTTTTTTTTTTAAGATCCCACATTTATGCAATACCACACAATATTTTTTTTTCTCTGTCTGGTTTGTGTCATTTAGCCTAATGCCCTCCAGGTTCACCCATGTCATAAATGGCAGGATTTCCTTATTTTTAAGGCTGAATAATATTCTGTTTTATACATGATTCACATTGTATTGATCCATTCATCTGTTGATGAACACTTAGTTTGTTTCCTTTTCTTGGGTATTGGGAAAAATGCTGCAATGAACATGGGAGTACAGATATGACTTCAAGGTAGTGATTTTGTTTCCTTTGGATATACACACAGAAGTGGAATTTCTGGATCGTTTGGAAGTTCTATTTTTAATTTCTCGACGAATCTCTGTATTTTTTCCCATGGTAACTGCACCAATTTACATCCCCTCCAGCAGTGCACAAGTGTTCATTTTCTCCACATCTTCACCAACATGTATTATTTTTTGACTTTTTGGTAATAGATATCCTGACAGGTGTAAGGTAACACCTCATTGTGGTTTTGATTTGCATTTCCCTGATGGTTAATGATGTTGAGCAACTTTTAATATATAATATACCTGTTGGCCTTTTGTATTTCTTCTAAGAAAAGTGTCTATTCAGGCTCTTTGCCAATTTTTAAATTAGGTTGTTTGTATTTTTGCTGTTGAGCTGTATAAGTTCCTTTTATTTTTCTGAATATTAACCCCTTATCAAATGTTGTATGAAAATATTTTCTTCCATTCCATAAGTTGCCTTTTAATTTTGTTGAAGGGTTACTTAGCTGTAGAGAAGCTTTTTAAATTGATGTTTATTTTTACTTTCGCTGCCTTTCTTTTGGTATCAAATAAAAAATAAAAAATCATTGCCAAAATCAAAGTCAAGGTGTTTATCCCCTATGTATTCTTCTAGGATTTTTACAGTTTCAAGTCTTTCCTTCAAGTATTTATCTATTTTGAGTTGATATTTTTGTATGGTGAAAGTTAGGGATCCAATTTCATTCTTTTGTATGTGGATATATAGTTTTCTCAACACAATTTATTGAAGAGAACATCCTTATCCCATTGTATATTTGTGACTCTTTTGTTGTAATTTATTTGATCATATACACATTGATTTATTTCTGGGCTGTCTATTCTGTTCCATTGATCTACATGTCCCTTTTTATACCCATAACAAAATGTTTTGATTACTATAGCTTTGTAATGTAGTTTGAAATCAAGAAGTGTGATGCCTCCAGCTTTGTTCTTTCCCAAGATTGCTTTGGCTATTTGGGATGTGTTATGGTCCCATACAAATTTTAGGATTTTTTTCCTCTGAAAAATGCTATTGAAATTTGAATTTTGATACCAATTCCATCTAATCTATAGATCTCTTTGAGTAGTATGGATATTTTAACATATGAATTCTTCCAATTTATGAGCATAGAATATCTTTCCATTTATTTGTGTCTTTAGTTTCTTTCATCAATGTCCTATAGTTCTCAGTGTAGAAATCTTTCATCTCCTTGTTAAATTTATTCCTAAGTTCCTTATTCTTTTTGATACAATTGTAAATAGGATTATTTTCTTAATTTCTATTTCCAATAGTTTGTTATAAGTGTATAGAAACACAACTGATTTTTGTGTATTATTTTTGTATCCTGAAACTTTACTGGAATTGTTTATTAGTTCTAACAGTTTTATGGTGAAGCCTTTAGGGTTATCTGTATATATAAAATCATGTCATCTTTAAATAGAGACAATTTAACTTCTTCCTTTCTGATTTTGGTGCACTTTGTTTCTTTTCTTGCCTAATTCCTTTGGCTAGAATTACCAGGAATATGTTGAATAAAAGTGACAAGAGCACACATCATTGTTTTATTCCTGATCTTAGAGAGAAAAAGTTTCAGTGTTCCACAGTTGATTATGATGTTAACTGTGGGCTTGTCTTATATAGTTTTTATTATTTTGAAGTACATTTCCTCTAAACCCAGTTTTTTGAATGTTTTTATCATAAAAGTATGTTGAATTTTGTCAAATTCTTTCTTTGGATCTATTGAGATGAGAAAATTGTTATCATTAATTTTATTAATGTGGTCTATCACATTTGTTGGCTTTGAATGACAATCTCCCTTTAAATTCTAGGGATGAATCCCACTTGATTGTGTTATATGATGTTTTCAATGTACTGTTGTGGCTCAACATATGATCTAACCTGGAGAATGTTCCATGTGTCTTGACAAGAATATATATTCTAATTGCTGTTAGATGGAATATTCTGTACATGTCTGTTAGGTCCATCAGGTATAACTTGTAGTTTAAGTCCAGTGATCCCTTTTAGACTTTCTGTGTTGATGATCTATCTATTGTTGAAAGTTGGGTAGTGTAGTCCTCTACTATTGTATTGCTGTCTATTTCTCCCTTAAGGTTTATTTATTTGCTTCAGATAGTTTGGTGCTTCATTGTTAGGTGCATAAATATTTACAGCTGTTATTTGCTCTGGATGAATTGACCCCTTTATCATGATAAAACTACCTTTGTCTCTTGCTTCAATTTTCGGCCTAAAGTCTATTTCCTTTGATATATGTATAGCTACACATGATTTCTTTTTGTTTCTATATTCATGGAAGTACTTCTTTGTTTGCTGTAGTCCTCTGGGACTTGTAAATGCAAGTCCCATTGGTTTTCAAAACTAGTTGATTTTGAAGTCCATCCCTCCAGTGAGAGCCTTAAAAGTTGGGACACTAGATTTGTGGTCTAAATACTGCATTCCTCAGGGAAAAGTGGGAGTTGAAGGTTCCTTTTTGGATTGTACTGTTCCAGGTGTGGGGTTAATGAGAGTGTGTCTCAGCCTTTCCTACTCACTTCAGTGTGGGTGTTTTCTCTGTTGTCTGATGTATAGGAATCACTCAGCTAGTTTCTGAATTTCCTTCACAGGGAATTTCTCCGTATGTAGTTGCACATTCAGTGTGTCCATGGGTTGAGGAAAACTCAGGAGCCTCCTGTATCATAACCTTTGCCTGGAATTGGAGTCAAACCTTTCCTTCCAAACTTATCCTTTTATAAATTATAGTATAAAGTAAAAAGGACTGATCAAAAGTTTTTATTTAGTTGAAAGCTTGAATTTCTTTGAGATTTTCAAGTTTTACATTTGGGAATATGACAACATTGTAATATAAGGGTAAAACTACTACAATCCATGGGATAGGCAGACTTTGTCTGCTATCATAGATTTCAAAGGGAGATAAAAGAAGTGTGATAGTAACTTTGAAAAGCATTTATTAATGCAACATGGAACTTTGTATAGCTCTTAAGCTAAGTGGACTGAATTGAAAAATAAAAGAAGTTACATGTTTGTTCTCTCTACTAGTACCAGAGGAGTAGTACACTTTAAAATAAAACCTTACTTGTGTGAGTTAATGTTTGGGCAGAAGTTTTACAATATTTACAAAACTTTCTCTTCAGGGAACGTACATAACGTCTGGGTTCCTTTTTAAGTACAAAACAAGGTATAATAACATTAAATATCAGCATATCTGTAATTATCCATTATTATATCTATAAATTTTGTGTAACTGTGTGTGTGTGTGTGTATATATATATATATATATATACACACACACACACACATATATATACATACAGACATTCCTGACATGATTTTTCAATTTATGATGATGTGAAAGTGATACACATTCAATGAAATGTATTTCAGTACTTCAAATTTTGAATTTTGATCCCTGGCTAGTGATATGTGGTATGGTACTCTCTAATAATACTAGGCAGTTATAGCCAGCCACAGCTCCCAATCAGCCGTGCAATCACAAGGGTAAGTAAATTACACACTTACAAACAATATGTACTCATACAACTATTCTGGTTTTCACTTTTAGTATAGTATTCAATAAATTACATGAGATATTCAAACTTCATTATAAAATAGGCTTTGTGTTAGGTGATTTTGCCTAGCAGTAAGCTAATGTAAGTGTTCGAGCAGTTAGGCTAGGCTAAGCTATATTTGGTAGGTTAGGTGTATTATATGCATTTTTAACATATGATATTTTTAACTTAATGATGGATTTATCAGGATGTCACCTCATTTTAAGTTGAGGAAGATGTGTATATAAAACTTGCAAAATATGCTTTTTCCTTTTAAGTTTGTTAAAATAAAATAGAAAATATATTAATGTACAATACTATGCTCATAAATATTATTTTTCATAAACCATTTCAAAGCCATAAATGAAAAATATATATGTGTGTATATTGATTGAATTTAGAATCATCTTTTATTATTTCACACCCCACCTTACCTAATTTCAATACTGATCAGCACCATTCTTCTCCTAAAATCCTGAGTACCACAGTTTGGGTAATTTAGGTTTTTCAGAAAATTGAAGATGTGATCTATGGAGAATAACTGATGAGGTAGATAAAACCTAATTTAGTTGAAGAAATTATGTGTTTTATTTTGTTATATTGTAAATTACTGAGCTAGATTCAGTAATGAAGAAATACTACAATTCTCAGAGACAACCTTCATGATTCAATTAAATCAGTTTTGATACCAGACCTTTTTTTTTTTAAAAAAAGGAAGACTACTGTTGGTTGTGCTGATTAAAAGAAGAGACAAACCTCCTTCTTAACACAGCATCACGGTAGTGTACACTTTTGATTCTAGACTGAGAGAGTTCTCAATTTATTTCCCCTCAGCTTATATGCACTCTTTATTGCTTGCTCTGTGATAATGGAGATAGGCCTTGTTAATATTTCTCCTTTGCCAGTTGGCACAAATATTATTCTTTGTCAGTAGGAGCTTAAGTGACACTAGAAGAGGAAGGGATATCTGTTCCTGGTTCTGGTGTACTTTTCTCACCATGGATCTGCAATATGTGTAGTTTTTCTAGAACCCAACTTCTGTCAAGAGTGCCACTTCTGTAGCATCTGGCTCTTGTGGTGTGGCAGCTAGCAGTACCCAGTAGCCAGCAGCTTCACAGCTGAGTGCCTCCAGCAAGGCATCTCCTTGCTGATAACTCCTGATTTCATCTAGGGTGGTTTTCCCAGGTGTTGTAAGTGTGGAAACTCCCTCTGAATGTTTTCCTCTGGGACCTCAGAGGATGAATTCCCAGCAGGTCCCACCAGCATGGCACCTCAGTGAATGTTTTTTTACCCAGTGAGCCATGCCCACACTCTCCAATGGAGTGTAATTGAAATTTATTGTTTCTTCTGTCACTATCTATATATTTATGACTTCAGCAGGATCTTCAGCTCATTAGTGTTTTTGACCTGTTACAGTGACTGAAACTTTCATTCCTGAAAGTTCTGAGTCCTTGATTTTTCTGCCTTTCTTGATTGTTATTATTCTGCATTACCCTTCACTATTAGGCATGGGAATATCAAGAGGCACCCCAGAGACTCTCCTTCGTGCAAGACACAATTGTCCTTGCCTCCATTGTTTAGTAGCAACACAGTCCCTTTATAATGGGATCAATCGCTCTATCCCTTAGAGCACATCCTTTTTCTGTTTTTTGGTTAAGTATCATAAAGAATTAAAATGGCCAATTTGTACTCTTATCTTTCAATTCAGTGGAACCACTGATGCACTCATAGATTGGGGACTTAGACCTCCAAACCAGCAGAGCTCAAGTTTGGTGGAACAGGAAACAAAAATTCTGCAAGTATGTTATTTGGTATAATAGTAAGAGGAGTCACTCCCACTTCTACTCCTTGATTCCCAGACACATGTATTCTGTGTATGGGGAAGAGCGCACCAAATAATTGTTCTAAATCAAAACATACAGCAACTGCAAGACAGCATCACATCCTTTCAAAACGTTGTCTTTCTACTGTCCTGTAACGGAGTCTTCAGTAAGCAATTCCACCTTTCAAGTATAAATATATGGAAGCTTTCCATTGCTTAGGTCATATACAGATTCCATCCTTGTCACCTGGCCAGTGTGTTTATGGACCCATTGAGTAGGCATTGGAATAGCTGGAGAAAAAGCTATTTCTGATATCCACAGAAAAAGTTATTTTATCTGCATGATTATTAAGAACCTTCTCTATTGTGGTTCTCATTTGTTGGGCAAGCACAGGGAACACAAACATCTTTACAGTGTTTGCCCACTCTGAAACTTTCATGCCAATGCCTCTTACCCAGATTTTCTTATTACTAATCTTTCAATCATGTTCCATCCAACCAGACCATAGCAATTGCCCACAGTCAGTTTAAATCTGTATTTCTGGCCACCTATCACTTCAAACATAGTAGACACCAAAATGTACTACTAACTTTTCTGCTCACTAGAAGGATTTTCCTTCACCACTATCCTTCTTGGTCACCTCTGAGAGTCTGTAGTGCTGCATCTGTCCTCTTTCAGATAGCACCAGCATCTCATGCATACCCATCTGTAAACCATGCTCAAGATTTTCCATCCTCAGTCAGCTTGTCATAAAGAGTACCCCAGCAGTACATAAGCAAGAAGTGAGGGAAAAGAGTTGGTGTTGAAGGAGTCTGAGCCACCAGCTCATGCAACTTACTCTTACCTTCCAGACCTACCCATGCTCAATATCTTCTGTGTAATTTCCATTGATACAGGCAGTTGAGTCAACATCACATTCATCATGGGACCTTCAGGCTTACATGGTCACCTGATGCCCTGCCTCCTCGGCAGGGTGTTCAAAGGAAGAATATTGTTGGATATTTTTGGGGGGTTCACTAAACCAAAGTATTGGCCATGTTTTATCAAAGTGATGGAAACATTCTAGTGAATTTTTGTTGATACGTTACAATATATTATAGATATACAATGGCTTTTGAGTAAATATTTTTATTGAGTAAATATTTTATTTTATGATTCTAGCATATAAGCATGATTTTTACATATTTTAGAAATATAAAAATATTACAATATACTTTTGAGAAACTCCACTATGAGAGTTTACATTTTTAATAAAAATTTCACCACCTTCAATGTTATATAATCACAGAGTAAATATTATGAAACCTATCCCACTTTTATTAAGTCAGTCTGGAGACTGACTTAATAAAACTTAACTCAACTTTCTAAAACTGCCTATATTGTCAAAACAAATTCAAGAATAAAATTGATGAATGTGTAAATATATTTTGTTTATTAAAGGACTCAGAATTGGGTTATTAACTTGGAAATGTACTGATTTTGCCATAAAATCTGTTTTATTCTTTAATAATCAATAAAATTATTTACACTCTGAATAATTTTAAAACATACATATTATGGTCTCATCTAGTTACTAATTACGATGCCATGAATGATAATCTGTTATCTAAATGGCTTCACTTAAATCATTGTATAGATTGAAATTTTAAATATTTGAAAGAATAATATATATTCCTTTATTTTTCATCAATTTTTTCTCAAATTTTAATTAAGAATTTAAAATAGAAAATAAAATAATTTCACATAACTGATACAAATGGTAAGCCTATAGCATAATAAATAAATAGGCATAAAAAAGATCACTTAATGAAATGCAAACATTTCAAGTATAATGTGATTAACAGGAAGCTTTCTGTGACTCAGTACAAAATGACTGTGCCTTAAGTTCTTAAACCCTGTGGAGTTTACCACAAAATGGGCTAGAAGGGCTAGCTCAGATATGCAGTTCTACATTATTGGGGGAAATAGATGCCTATCACACTAGCCTTGGACCTTCTTAGTTTTGATTCAAGACTCTATTCTCTATTGAAAGCATATTTTGTCAACTTCAAGGAGTGACATTTATACTGACTCTCTTTCCTTTGTCAGAAATCTTATACCTAGTAGGGAAATTTTGCTAGTTACTATGTGTTGAACTGGACACCAATTTTAGATGTGAAAAGGACAATTGTGCCAACAATTAGGCCATGTGGGCCAAACATCACCAGTCCTGATAAGACATCAACAACCCAACCTTAGGATCTCAAGATGCATGAATGAGTAACTATTACAAATGTAATAGTTATAACTATTACAGAAAGTGTGTGCCAAAGAGAATGTTTATTTCCCTATTGCAGATTTTGCATGGTATTCATAAATATTCCATACAGTTTAATTTATACCCAATTCTCAGAAATGTTATGATCCTCCAGTCCATACCAGAACTCGTACGGTGCAGAAAAATACCTCCTAGCCATCCTGATTTCTTAGGCATTTATGGTATCATGTTGTTTTCTGGAATGAGAGCACAGAGACCTGGCTCTATAGTTGCATGCTTGCTACTAGTATAAAGAAGGGTTATATATAAGCCCTTCCCAGAAAACCCCACAGAGATAATTTTTTTGAAAATCGTCATGTGTTTTCTACTTCCCAGAACACAATGTCTGCTCTTCCCATTGAATATTAGCCAAGAGAACCTCATCTCTGAAATCTGCCACTCTCACTGCTTATGCAAGCAGTTATATCGCTGTCTTACTAGAACCTATAATTCTGAAAGCACACAATTATAACTGATTTGGAGCCTCAATGCATTACAACTAGATGGCTGGGCAATCCACTGTCTTCAAAGATTTGAATTCCATTTATTTAACTGCACCTGGAGAGAGAACAAATCTGCTTCTAATTCTCCAACGTTTTAAAAATACATGATACATATCCGAGTATACACTCTGGTTTTATAAGCATCATAATTATATTTTTATACTTAGTCACAGCAACCCTGCTCTGAAAAAATAACTTAAGAAAATAAATCAATGTGAACATAAAGAACACCAGAGTATATTCAACAGGGCATTATCTGTAATAAAAGAAAACTACATAAAATCTAAATGTGTGAGACAGGTAAATGCATCTATTATTATGGCATATCAGCTCAGTGAAAAGGTTCAGCAATAAATTATTATGAAGACTAAAAATATTAAAAATTGCTTTTACAGTTCTAAATAGGCAGTATTAGCCTCATCTTTCTTTCAAACTATATCATCTTACATATGCATATAGACAACATTTTTGTATTATACACAAATGAACATGAGTGTACTAGTTTTGAAGGATTCTGTATAAATTTTTTATATCAGTTTTTTATTTAATGGAATGTACTATTAATACTATAAAAATATATTTTCAAAAATGTTTGCTAAAGAAACCACAGACACATTGGTATTATAATTTACCGTTACTTATGATCAAGTTACAATTGATGGTTAAGTTACACATGTTTAAAGTACTCAGGTTGGTTAAAAAGCAGTCTGTGAAATATCTCCTTCATATTCAGAAGCCCAGCATTGACCACAAAACTTAAATTAGATGGGTAGAAGATGGCGGAAGAGTAAGACGCGGAGATCACCTTCCTCTCCACAGATACACCAGAAATACATCTACACGTGGAACAACTCCTGCAGAACACCTACTGAAGGCTGGCAGAAGACCTCAGACCTCCCAAAAGGCAAGAAACTCCCCACGTACCTGGGTAGGGCAAAAGGAAAAAAGAATAAACAGAGACAAAAGAATAGGGACGGCACCTGCACCAGTGGGAGGGAGCTGTGAAGGAGGAAAAGTTTCCACACACTAGGAAGCCCCTTCGCGGGCGGAGACTGCGGGAGGCGGAGGGGGGAGCTTCGAAGCCGCGGAGGAGTGCACAGCAACGGGTGCGGAGGGCAAAGCGGGGAGATTCCCGCACAGAGGATCGGTGCCGACCGGCACTCACCAGCCCGAGAGGCTTGTCTGCTCACCCGCCGGGACGGGCGGGGCTGCGAGCTGAGGCTCTGAGGCTAGGGTTTCGGTTTCGGACGGAGCGCAGGGAGAGGACTGGGGTTGGCGGCTTGAACATAGCCTGAAGGGGTTAGTGCACCACAGCTAGCCGGGAGGGAGTCCGAGGAAAAGCCTGCACCTGCCGAAGAAGCAAGAGACTTTTTCTTCCCTCTTTGTTTCCTGGTGCGTGAGGAGAGGGGTTTAAGAACGCTGCTTAAAGGAACTCCAGAGACGGGCGCGAGCCGCGGCTAAAAGCGCGAACCCCAGTGACGGGCGCGAGCCGCGGCTGAAAGCGCGGACCCCAGAGACGGGCGCGAGCCGCGGCTGAAAGCGCGGACCCCAGAGACGGGCGCGAGCCGCGGCTGAAAGCGCGGACCCCAGAGACGGGCGCGAGCCGCGGCTGAAAGCGCGGACCCCAGAGACGGGCGCGAGCCGCGGCTGAGGGCGCTGACTCCAGAGACGGGCGCAAGCCGCGGCTGGAGGCGCGGACCCCAAGGCGGGCGGGAGACGTTGGGGCTGCTGCTGCCGCCACCAAGGGGCCTGTGTGCGAGCGCAGGTCGCTCTCCACTCCCCTCTTCCGCGGAGCCTGTGCAGCCCGCCACTGCCGGGTTCCCGGGATCCGGGGACGACTTCCCCGGGAGAGCGCACGGCGGGCCTCGGGCTGGTGCAGAGTCACGCCGGACTTTGCCGCCGCAGGCCCGCCCCGCATTCCGTGCCCCTCCCTCCCCGCCGCCGGCCCCCGTACGCCAGAACCCCCGAATCAGCGGCTCCTTTAACCCCGTCCTGTCTGAGCAAAAAACAGACGCCCTCCAGCGACCTACACGCAGAGGCAGGGCCAAATCCAAAGCTGTGCCCCTGTGAGCTGTGAGAACAAAGAAGAGAAAGGGAAATTTCTCCCAGCAGCCTCAGAAGCAGCGGATTAAAGCTCCACAATCAACTTGATGTACCCTGCATCTGTGGAATACATGAATAGACAGCCAATCATCCCAAATTAAGGAGGTGGACTTTGGGAGCAAGGTCTATGATTTTTCTCCCTATTCCTCTTTTTGTGAATGTGTATGTGTATGCTTCTGTGTGATATCTTGTCTGTATAGTCTTGCTTCCACCATTTGTCCTAGGTTCTATCCGTCCATGGTTTTTTCTTAAAATTTTTTTTCTTAATAATCAATTTTAATTTTAAGAACGTTATTATACTTTACCTTCGTCCTTTCTTTCTTTCTTTCTTTCCTTCCTTCCTTCCCTCCTTTAGACAACGAATCATCCCAAATTGAGGAGGTGGTCTCTGACAGCAAGATTTATGATTTTTCCCCCTTTACCTCTTTTTGTGAGGGTGTATGTGTACGCTTCTGTGTAAGACTTTGTCTGTATAGCTTTGCTTCCAACCTTTGTCCTAAGGTTCTATCCGTCCCTTTTTTTTTTCTAATTAAGAATTTTTTAATTCAATAACTTTATTATACTCTATTTTATTTTTACTGTATCTTCTTTCTGTTTTCCCTTCTTTCCCTCCTTCCTTCCTTCCTCCCTCCCTCCTTTCGTTCCTTCTTGCCTTCTTTCCTTCCTTGCTTCTTTCTTTCTTCCTTCCTTCCTTCCTTCCTTCCCTCCTTCCTCCCCTCCTTTAGACAACGAATCATCCCAAATTGAGGAGGTGGTCTCTGACAGCAAGATTTATGATTTTTCCCCCTTTACCTCTTTTTGTGAGGGTGTATGTGTACGCTTCTGTGTAAGACTTTGTCTGTACAGCTTTGCTTCCAACATTTGTCCTAAGGTTCTATCCGTCCTTTTTTTTCTAATTAAGAATTTTTTAATTCAATAACTTTATTATACTTTATTTTATTTTTACTGTATCTTCTTTCTTTTTGTTTTTCCTTCTTTCCCTCCTTCCTTCCTCCCTCCCTCCCTCCCTCCTTTCGTTCCTTCTTGCCTTCTTTCCTTCTTTGCTTCTTTCTTTCTTTCTTCCTTCCTTCCTTCCTTCCCTCCTTCCTTCCCTCCTTTCCTTCTTTCTTTCCTCATACGTCTACTAATTCCCTCTACTTTTTCTCCCTTTTATTCTGAGCCGTGTGGATGAAAGGCTCTTGGTGCTCCAGCCAGGAGGCAGGGCTCTGCCTCTGAGGTAGGAGAGCCAACTTCAAGACACTGGTTCACAAGAGACCTCCCAGCTCCAGATAATATCAAACGGCGAAAATCTCCCAGAGACCTCCATCTTAACACCAGCACCCAGCTTCACTCAACGACCAGCAAGCCACAGTGCTGGACAACCTGTGCCAAACAACTAGCAAAACAGGAACACAACCCCACCCATTAGCAGAGAGGCTGCCTAAAATCATAATAAGGCCACAGACACCCCAAAACACACCACCAGACGTGAACCTGCCCACTAGAGAGACAAGATCCAGCCTCTTCCACCACAACACAGGCACTAGTCCCCTCCACCAGGAAGCCTACACAACCCACTGAACCAACCTTAGCCACTGGAGACAGACATCAAAAACAGGAGGAACTACGAACCTGCAGCCTGCAAAAAGGAGACCCCAAACACAGTAAGATAAGCAAAATGAGAAAACAGAAAAACACACAGCAGATAAAGGAGCAAGATAAAAATGCACCAGACCTAACAAATGAAGAGGAAATAGGCAGTCTACCTGAAAAAGAATTCAGAATAATGATAGTAAGGTTGATCCGAAATCTTGGAGATAGAATGGACAATAGAATGGACAAAATGCAAGAATCAGTTAACAAGGACCTAGAAGAACTAAAGATGAAACAAGCAACGATGAACAACACAATAAATGAAATTAAAAATACTCTAGATGGGATCAATAGCAGAATAACTGAGGCAGAAGAACGGATAAGTGACCTGGAAGATAAAATAGTGGAAATAACTACTGCAGAGCAGAATAAAGAAAAAAGAATGAAAAGAACTGAGGACAGTCTCAGAGACCTCTGGGACAACATTAAACGCACCAACATTCGAATTATAGGGGTTCCAGAAGAAGAAGAGAAAAAGAAAGGGACTGAGAAAATATTTGAAGAGATTATAGTTGAAAACTTCCCTAATATGGGAAAGGAAATAGTTAATCAAGTCCAGGAAGCACAGAGAGTCCCATACAGGATAAATACAAGGAGAAATACGCCAAGACACATATTAATCAAACTGTCAAAAATTAAATACAAAGAAAGCATATTAAAAGCAGCAAGGGAAAAACAACAAATAACACATAAGGGAATCCCCATAAGGTTAACAGCTGATCTTTCAGCAGAAACCCTACAAGCCAGAAGGGAGTGGCAGGACATACTGAGAGTGATGAAGGAGAAAAACCTGCAACCAAGACTACTCTACCCAGCAAGGATCTCATTCAGATTTGATGGAGAAATTAAAACCTTTACAGACAAGCAAAAGCTGAGAGAGTTCAGCACCACCAAACCAGCTTTACAACAAATGCTAAAGGATCTTCTCTAGGCAAGAAACACAAGAGAAGGAAAAGACCTATAATAACGAACCCAAAACAATATAGAAAATGGGAATAGGAACATACATATCGATAATTACCTTAAATGTAAATGGACTAAATGCTCCCACCAAAAGACACAGATTAGCTGAATGGATACAAAAACAAGACCCTTACATATGCTGTCTACAAGAGACCCACTTCAGACCTAGAGACACATACAGACTAAAAATAAGGGGATGGAAAAAGATATTCCATGCAAATGGAAACCAAAAGAAAGCTGGAGTAGCAATTCTCATATCAGACAAAATAGACTTTAAAATAAGGACTATTAAAAGAGACAAAGAAGGACACTACATAATGATCAAGGGATCGATCCAAGAAGAAGATATAACAATTGTAAATATTTATGCACCCAACATAGGAGCACCTCAATACATAAGGCAAATACTAACAGCCATAAAAGGGGAAATTGACAGTAACACATTCATAGTAGAGGACTTAAACACCCCACTTTCACCCATGGACAGATCATCCAAAATGAAAATAAATAAGGAAACACAAGCTTTAAATGATACATTAAACAAGATGGACTTAATTGATATTTATAGGACACTCCATCCAAAAACAACAGAATACACATTTTTCTCAAGTGCTCACGGAACATTCTCCAGGATAGATCATATCTTGGGTCACAAATCAAGCCTTGGCAAATTTAAGAAAATTGAAATTGTATCAAGTATCTTTTCTGACCACAACGCCATGAGTCTAGATATCAATTACAGGAAAAGATCTGTAAAAAATACAAACACATTGAGGCTAAACAATACACTACTTAATAATGAAGTGATCACTGAAGAAATCAAAGAGGAAATCAAAAAATACCTAGAAACAAATGACAATGGAGACACAACGACCCAAAACCTGTGGGATGCAGCAAAAGCAGTTCTAAGGGGGAAGTTTATAGCAATACAAGCCCACCTTAAGAAGCAGGAAACATCTAGAATAAACAACCTAACCTTGCACCTCAAGCAATTAGAGAAAGAAGAACAAAAAAACCCCAAAGCTAGCAGAAGGAAAGAAATCATAAAAATCAGATCAGAAATAAATGAAAAAGAAATGAAGGAAACAATAGCAAAGATCAATGAAACTAAAAGCTGGTTCTTTGAGAAGATAAACAAAATAGATAAACCACTAGCCAGACTTATCAAGAAAAAAAGGGAGAAGACTCAAATCAATAGAATTAGAAATGAAAAAGGAGAAGTAACAACTGACACTGCAGAAATAAAAGAGATCATGAGAGATTACTACAAGCAACTCTATGCCAATAAAATGGACAATCTGGAAGAAATGGACAAATTCTTAGAAATGCACAACCTGCCAAGACTGAATCAGGAAGAAATAGAAAATATGAACAGACCAATCACAAGCACTGAAATTGAAACTGTGATTAAAAATCTTCCAACAAAGAAAAGCCCAGGACCAGATGGCTTCACAGGCGAATTCTATCAAACATTTAGAGAAGAGCTAACACCTATCCTTCTCAAACTCTTCCAAAATATAGCAGAGGGAGGAACACTCCCAAACTCCTTCTACGAGGCCACCATCACCTTGATACCAAAACCAGGCAAGGATGTCACAAAGAAAGAAAACTACAGACCAATATCACTGATGAACATAGATGCAAAAATCCTCAACAAAATACTAGCAAACAGAATCCAACAGCACATTAAAAGGATCATACACCATGATCAGGTGGGGTTTGTTCCAGGAATGCAAGGATTCTTCAGTATACGCAAATCTATCAATGTGATAAACCATATTAACAAACTGAAGGAGAAAAACCATATGATCATCTCAATAGATGCAGAGAAAGCTTTTGACAAAATTCAACACCCATTTATGATAAAAACCCTGCAGAAAGTAGGCATAGAGGGAACTTTCCTCAACATAATAAAGGCCATATACGACAAGCCCACAGCAAACATCATCCTCAATGGTGAAAAACTGAAAGCATTTCCACTAAGATCAGGAACAAGACAAGGGTGCCCACTCTCACCACTCTTATTCAACATAGTTTTGGAAGTTTTAGCCACAGCAATCAGAGAAGAGAAGGAAATAAAAGGAATCCAAATCGGAAAAGAAGAAGTAAAGCTGTCACTGTTTGCAGATGACATGATCCTATACATAGAGAATCCTAAAGATGCTACCAGAAAACTACTAGAGCTAATCAATGAATTTGGTAAAGTAGCAGGATACAAAATTAATGCACAGAAATCTCTGGCATTCCTATATACTAATGATGAAAAATCTGAAAGTGAAATCAAGAAAACACTCCCATTTACCATTGCAACAAAAAGAATAAAATATCTAGGAATAAACCTACCTAAGGAGACAAAAGACCTGTATGCAGAAAACTATAAGACACTGATGAAAGAAATTAAAGATGATACAAATAGATGGAGACATATACCATGTTCTTGGATTGGAAGAATCAACATTGTGAAAATGACTCTACTACCCAAAGCAATCTATAGATTCAATGCAATCCCTATCAAACTACCACTGGCATTTTTCACAGAACTAGAACAAAAAATTTCGCAATTTGTATGGAAACACAAAAGACCCCGAATAGCCAAAGCAATCTTGAGAACAAAAAAAGGAACTGGAGGAATCAGGCTCCCTGACTTCAGACTATACTACAAAGCTACAGTTATCAAGACAGTATGGTACTGGCACAAAAACAGAAAGATAGATCAATGGAACAGGATAGAAAGCCCAGAGATAAACCCATGCACATATGGACACCTTATCTTTGATAAAGGTGGCAGGAATGTACAGTGGAAAAAGGACAGCCTCTTCAATAAATGGTGCTGGGAAAACTGGACAGGTACATGTAAAAGAATGAAATTAGAACACTCCCTAACACCATACACAAAAATAAGCTCAAAATGGATTAAAGACCTAAATATAAGGCCAGAAACTATCAAACTATTAGAGGAAAACATAGGCAGAACACTCTATGACATAAATCACAGCAAGATTCTTTCTGACCCACCCCCTAGAGTAATGGAAATAAAAACAAAAATAAACAAATGGGACCTAATGAAACTTCAAAGCTTTTGCACAGCAAAGGAAACCATAAACAAGACCAAAAGACAACCCTCAGAATGGGAGAAAATATTTGCAAATGAAGCAACTGACAAAGGATTAATCTCCAAAATTTACAAGCAGCTCATGCAGCTCAACAACAAAAAAACAAACAACCCAATCCAAAAATGGGCAGAAGACCTAAATAGACATTTCTCCAAAGAAGATATACAGACTGCCAACAAACACATGAAAGAATGCTCAACATCATTAATCATTAGAGAAATGCAAATCAAAACTACAATGAGATATCATCTCACACCAGTCAGAATGGCCATCATCAATAAATCTAGAAACAATAAATGCTGGAGAGGGTGTGGAGAAAAGGGAACCCTCTTGCACTGCTGGTGGGAATGTGAATTGGTTCAGCCACTATGGAGAACAGTATGGAGGTTCCTTAAAAAACTACAAATAGAACTACCATATGACCCAGCAATCCCACTACTGGGCATATACCCTGAGAAAACCGAAATTCAAAAAGAGTCAAGTACCAAAATGTTCATCGCAGCTCTATTTACAATAGCCCGGAGATGGAAACAACCTAAGTGCCCATCATCGGATGAATGGATAAAGAAGATGTGGCACATATATACAATGGAATATTACTCAGCCATAAAAAGAAACGAAATTGAGCTATTTGTAATGAGGTGGATAGACCTAGAGTCTGTCATACACAGTGAAGTAAGTCAGAAAGAAAAAGACAAATACAGTATGCTAACACATATATATGGAATTTAAGAAAAAAAAAATGTCATGAAGAACCTAGGGGTAAGGCAGGAATAAAGACGCAGACCTCCTAGAGAACGGACTTGAGGTTATGGGGAGGGGGAAGGGTGAGCTGTGACGGGGCGAGAGAGAGCCATGGACATATACACACTAACAAACGTAGTAAGGTAGATAGCTAGTGGGAAGCAGCCGCATGGCACAGGGATATTGGCTCGGTGCTCTGTGACAGCCTGGAGGGGTGGGATAGGGAGGGTGGGAGGGAGGGAGACGCAAGAGGGAAGAGATATGGGAACATATGTATATGTATAACTGATTCACTTTGTTATAAAGCAGAAACTAACACACCATTGTAAAGTAATTATACCCCAATAAAGATGTTAAAAAAAAAAAAAAGCCAAATAAATGATTATACCTTTAAAAAAAAAAAAAAACTTAAATTAGTTCTGTGGACTTTAGGCATATTCATTTACTACTCTGTGCCTCAAATTTCTCAAAGGTAAAATAAGTTTCTACTCCCTTCTAGTGTTATAGAACATATATATTTGAATATGTGTGGTGTGTATTTGAATATGTGTATATGTGAGTGTGTATGAATTTGCTATTTAATCCTTGTTTCACAAACACTGTGCTAGGTTTGTAAATATATTTATATATGACACTTCTAAAGAATATTATAAAGTTGCATTTAAAACATTTCTAGGTGAAGTTTCTCAATATGCTGCAGGTAGTTTCAGGAAGCAAATGTTTCTGCAATGTGGAATAAACAGACTAAAGTTTATTCACTAAAATCCAGTTGTCCACCAACAGCATTCCAGTCACTTTGCTAAACAGGGGACACAAAGATTAATAAGACATGATCTCTCTCCTTGAGAAGCTTGTGGTGAAGGAAGACAAATAAAAAGAGAAGTCCTTGTCTGTGAAGTCCAGAGCTATGGAGGAGGCATGGACAGAGTGCTGCGGAAGACTTTAGGACATGCACTGGGCCTTGAGGGAAATCCAGATTTCAAATTAGAACCTAAGAAGGAAAACACTCAGGAATTAAAAAGCACTCAAAATAATTTGTTTCATCCTTTATGATTTTTTGGCAAAATATGCATTCTTTTAATCAATGAGAATGCATGCCACATAAAAACTTTAACATTGTCAAAATACAATATCAAAGCTTGCTTCAAAGGATACATTTCAGCAAGAAAATTCAATTAAATGGGAAGTCATTACAACTGAAGGGGTGAGGAAATTTTCACAAAGACCTGAATTTTTAAACAATTCCATATAAAGTAAAGAGGAATACTGAGAGTCTTTAAAATTTATTTCAATGAAACAATGACCTTTGGGGAGTACAAGGTTGTCAACTGTTACGTCACCTTTCCCTAGTTTCAGTATTTTTAAGGGTTTGGGATTGTATGCCAAATAAAGCTAAGCTGATTGTTCCTAGGTTAGCAGTCAAATTAGTCAGCTCAGGCTGCTATAACAGAATACCACAGACTGAGTGACTTAAACACAAAAATTTTTCTCACAATTCTGGAAGTCCAAGATCAAGGTATCAGCAGGTTTGGTTTCTCCTGAGGCCCCTCTCCTTGGTTTGCAGACAGCTGCCTTTTCTCTGTGTCCTCACTTTGTCTTTTCTCTGTGTCCGTGAACCCCGGGTATCTTCCTTTTGTGCCCAAATTTCCTCTTCTTATAAGGACACCAGTTAGATTGGATTAAGGCCCACACTTATGAACTCATTTTAACTTAATTGCCTTTCAAAAGACCCTCTCTCCAAATACAGTCACATTCTTTGGTACTTGGAATTAGGGCTTCAACATATGAATTTTAGGAAGATACAATTCGGCCCATAACAACAGTGGAATATGAAACCTCCTGCAGAAGCAAGACTGTGGGTTGTTCAAGATTTAGGGCCCAGATACAGAGTTGAAAAAAGAATTCTTGGTATCATGTTTGAGAAAGAGAGAGGAAAATGAACCTTCATGTAAGCTCTTCTCCCCTCACTCCCTTATGATATTTATTCTTCACTATAAATTCTTCCTCGATCTGTTATCTACCTATTTACCTATTGATCTAATTGTCAATATTCTTCCCTTCTACTTATTCTCTTTTCAATTCTAAATCTGTTTTCTTATCCCTTGGTTTTGCCTGCTCAGCACTGAAATCAAAAAATAAATATTCATTTCCTGTGTATACAAAACATGTATCATAGCTTAATGCCAGTTTTTTTGTTCTTGTTTTTGAAAATTAATGAAGAGAAAATTAATTAATGAAGAGTAATTAATAATTACTATTTGATTTGCCAAATTTTTGAAAGCCAGATTATTATAAATTGAATCAAGGCAATGTTACATTGAGAATTTATTCATATATTTTTATGTAAAGATGCCCAATCATGCATGTATTATAGAATATTATCCACATACAGTTTGAAGTATAGTCCATTCAACATTTGTAATTCTGTTATGGCCCATTCATCAGCACTGTCTTCTTATAAGTCTTTTCTATGTCAACTTTTAGTCTTTGCTAGAGAGTTTATATTCTTTCATTAGATTACTCAGTGGTAATTTAAGTATTGGCAAGGTTTAACTTTGTTTTTCTAGTTCAAACTCCTAAAAGAGGAGCCCATTTTCTCCCTTGCTAATCAGAAAAATGTTAAAGATTCCCTTACTTCTGTAGAATGGTCCAACTTTTGTTGCTGTGACTTTTGCTCAGCATTATGTACTTGGTTTTTATGGTAGCAATGGTTTGGTTGACTCCTAGAGTTTTGCAAGGAAAAGTAACCCCAACACTGATTCTGAACTCAAAAAACCTTTCTTGTTGAATGAAATTGATAAAAGTGATTCTAATTCCCGCTTACACTTTTAAATAGCTTTCTGATTGCAGCCTCCCTGCATTTCATAGTTTAATAAGTACATTCTGTGTAATTCCAAGGGGACAGTGGACCACACAGGACACACCAATTTATACCTCTGGTGCTATTGTTAGGAACCAGAAGGATTATGTTTACTGTTTTTATTTATTCCCAGTCCACTGCCATCAGTCCTTTTAAAAATCAGTTTTTCTATGAGCTAGTCAAATTAAAGCTACCTGTCTCCTTGGAGAGTGCAGTGTAATCCCTTAAAATTCCCAGAGAAGAGTACAAGATATTTAGAATATTCCTTTTCACAAAGGCAAATAATCAATCTATTGTGGAAAAATAAAGCAGTATATGACTCATAATTTCTAACCATTAAATTAATGGGTAAAAATTACACAGATAATATAGCCGTATTTATTTTTCATTTGTACTATACATATGCAGATACTAAATATAATAACAACTGTTTTGGAATTCATTATTTAGAAACTCTGCTAACTGTTGGGGCACATTGAGTATACAACGTCTGTTAATGTTTTGGGCCCATATTTAAGTCCAATTGTTTATTTATTGTTGAATTTCAAGGTTTTTTTTGTATATTTTGGATGACAGCCTTTTATTAGTGTGTATTTTTTAAATATTTTCTCCCAATCTGTGGCTTTTCTATTCATTCTCTTGACACTGTCTTTTTCAGAGCAAAAGTTTTTAATTTTAATGAAATCTAGCTTATCGGTGATTGCTCTCATAGATCATGCCTTTGGTATTACATCTAAAAAAGCATCACCATACCCAAGGTCACCTAGGTTTTCTCCTAGGTAATCTTCTAGGAGTTTTATAGATTTTCATTTTACCTTTAGGCCTGTGATCCACTTTTTTTATTTTATTGGACTGTAGTTGCTTTACAATGTTGTGTTAGTTTCTGCTGTACAGTAAAGTGAATCAGCCACATGTATACGTATATCCGCTCTTCATTGGGTTTCCTTCCCATTTAGCTTACTACAGAGAATTCAACAGAGTTCCTTGTGCTATACAGTCTATTCTCATTAGTTATCTATTTTATACATAGTAGTATATATATGTCAATCTCAATCTCCCAGTCGATCCCACCCCCCTTCCTGCCTTGGTATCCATACATTTGTTCCCTATGTCTGTGTCTCTATTTCTGCTTTGCAAATAAGTTCATCTATACCATTTTTCTAGATTCCACATATATGTGTTAATATACAATATTTGTTTTTCTGACTTAACTTCACTCCATATGAAGTCTCTAGGTCCATTCATGTCTCTGCAAATGACACAATTTCATTCTTTCTTATGGCTGAGTAATATTCCATTGTATATCTTTTCAAATTATGGTTTTCTCTGAGCTGTGATCCATTTTGAGTTCATAGTGAGTATATGTTCTGTGTCTAGATTCTTTTTTTTTTTCTTTTTTGCATGTGGATGTCTAGTTCTAGCACCATTTATTGAAAGACTATCTTTGTTCTACCACATTGTCTCACTGCTTTGTCAAATATCAGTTGACTCTATTTATGAGGGTCTGTTTCCATTGAACTATTTGTCTATTCTCTTGCCAATGTAAGTGTCTTGCTTACTGTAGGTTTATAGTTAGTCTTAAAGTTGGGTAGTGTTAGTCTTCCAACTTTGCTCTTCTTCAATGTATTGGCTATTCTGGGTCATTTGCATATAAACTTTAGAATCAGGTTGAAGGTATACTCACTGATGCATAGACTATCACCTAAGCCTTGATCTGGATGATTACACGGATGCACTCAGTTTGTTAAAATTCATCAAGCTGGATACTCAGAATTTGTGCATGCTTTTGAAATCATGTTTCAATAAAAAGTTTGCTTAACCCATTCTTATAATGTTGAATTTAATTGATTGATTAAAGTTAATTTTCCCCCATTCAGATTGTTGGGGATTTGTAATAACAGATCAGATATAAAAGTAAAGATGTTAACTTTTACTTTTCTTATCTATGTGTAGTGCTCTGTTTAAGTTTATAGTCATATGTGTGCATATTCATATGTAACTGAGGTGTAAAGAAAACTTTATATTAAGTCTGAATTTATTGTGAATCCAGTTTTGTCAGACAAAATCATGTGATTTGGTTAGGCTGTCAGAATTTCATTTCTTCATCTTTAAACAATATGTAATCTTTACCCTCTGTAGATGTATTTGAGATATTACTGAAATAATAACTGAAAGACTGGATACATGATAGGCAGTCAATATATGTCACTTCTCTTCCCCTTTCTTATTTTTTTAAAGCATTGATTGATCTGTTTACTTAGAAAGACTATTTTGTAGAGCAGTTTTAAGTTCATGGCAAAATTGAGAGGAAGGTACAGAGATTTTTTTTTTGTTTAAAGGATTTGAAGTTGTTCATATTTTTATTAAAACTCTATTCCTAAATTTTCATCTCTGTAATCTGGATGAAAACATTATCAAATATTTTCAAACCCTTAAAATCACCCATTATACAGTAGTAACAGGAAAGTTCTCTCTAATTTTGTTGGCTAACAACACACTGTTAATCAACAGGTTTGTCTAGATATCTCTGCCAGAAGTAGCAGTTGTGGTATAACATCTGGGTCACTTTCTTAGCAGCTTAATTATACAGTAGTTCCTGTATTTTCTTGTTGACAGATTTAGAGTACTTTGTGAAAGCAATAATTGTACTCGGACTACAGCTGGCAGGCTTCCTTAATAATAAAAAAAAAAGTAGGATGAGGTTGCTACAGTACTTTTCATTGTTAAAAGGCAAATGAAAAAGGCTATGTAGTTTCATTAAGGAATTACACTGCATATAACACTGGGACTAATAAAATTGTTTTGAACAGTGAATTGTCGTCCAATATCTTTCCAAGTATAAGTTATGAGTCACCATGAAAATGTGTTTTTTTTGCTTGTTTGTTTTGTTTTTTGGTTTCAATTACCAATATCAGAGGGGTGCTATGAACACACCAAATTAAGGAGCCATATACAATGAATCATGTGGGTGTATTTAATTCATTGAAATTCATCTTTCAAATAAAGCTAGGCAAATATTTCTGATCCCTTAGAAAAGACCTAAAGGAAAGGTAGACTTGGTGTTACATCTCTATTTCTTTCCTTCTTACTACAGTATCTTGCATACTGGTCATTATTGTTAAATATCGTGTGCACAGAGGTACAATGACTCTTCCTACACAAACTTAGCTGTTCATGCTTTATGATGGAATAACTCCTTATTCTTTACAAATTTTTTTCTCACCTGATCACCAAGGATTCATCATTCTCTCATTTGGGGGAAAGATGATAATTTGTAATTCAATATTTAATTGAAATGCCTACTCTCTTAGGACAGGAAAGCTTTGGTAGATGTGCTAAAGTATAAATGTTTGAAAATATATTATTTTATGAGAGGGTACTGATAGAAAGTTTCTGTATCTTCTAGAACTGGGGTGAGAGTGCATAAATGATAGATTTGGCACAGCAAAAATGACTAACTTCATAGAGCAGGAAATATTATCAATTTTCTAAAAACTTGCATGTCGCAAAAATATTCAATTTTAAAATGCAATAGATATCATTTCATATTGAGAATATGCTAGAAATGTATTGATATGTTTAGAGTCACTATTTTAAAATAATATGTCATTGTATAAACTTCAGAGTGAAAATCTTTCAACAAATACAATGGGAGCATGATATTCTATACAATTTATTATAAATATACATGCATAAACATAAGATAAAAATTCAACACATATTTATAACTTTATGGAATATTAAGGACTGTACAATATTGGAACATTTAATGAATACCATTTGTGTGTGTGGAGTGTACCTTTTATATTGCTTTTTTTTGTATATTCAATATCCTTTCAGTTTTAAGATTCTTTGCAAGCACGAATGACTAGATATTTCTCCAATGTTAAATTATGAAATGTTATATTATTTTTATATTATTACATTAATATAATGCCTCACCACTTTTAAAGCTCTTCCCTATATGTCTCAGAAATCTAGTTATCATTAAAGTAATGTAATTTTCGTTCAGATTTTTTCCAGTTTCATATTTTTAACACGAGAACATAATAGAGTCTCTTATAAACTTAGTTTGCTAAAGAGAGACTATTAGAACTTCAAGATGATTATGGAAGGAGATTTGAATAAATATGAGTTTTTAAATACATATTGAGTCACTGTTACATTTTACAGACTATCTTGACATCTAGCCTGGTTAAAGAGTATTAACCAACTTTAAAAGTATGTTTTTTTCTTACATTAGTGTGTGTATATATATATATATATATATATATATATATACCTGTAAGAGATATATTTTGTATGTTTTATAAAATTACGCAGCTTTCTTGAAGATTATTATGGAAATATTCCTAGAAACGTGATGAAACTGAAGAAAAAGAAGAGGAAAGTTTCTCCAGAATCTCCATCATCACTGACATCTAAGTCATTAAAGGAAGATAGAAAACTTAGATTCTGGGGGAAAAAAAATAGATTCTGGAAATTAGAAAATACCATAAATAACTGCATTAATATACTTGCTAAAATTAGTTTATATATTATTGATAACTGATACACAAAATTGCACACTTAAGAGTTTACAGTTTACTGCAGTTAATGACAAAAAATTATCCCTAATATACTATTGATTATGGTCATGAAAAGGAATAAAAATAGAAATTAATCTATAATGTTATCAATATGAATTGGTATCTTATATCAATATTGATTTTACTAACATGGAATTTATAATAATTCACACATTTAAAAAAAATTTAGTTGTATTTTTGCCTTGCTAAAAGAAAAACACAGTGAGGGAATTTCTTCTACCCAAAATGAAGAAATAGAAGTAGTGTTTTCCCTCTAAAACAAGCAGAGAAGAAAACAGACAAAATACAGTCAACTCTCTGTATCTGCAGTTTGTACATCCTCAGTTCAACCAACCATAGGTCAAAAATTTCCCCCCAAAATTCCAGAAAGCTTCAAAAATTTTGTCCAACTTGATCTTTATATTAAAATTTTGCATTAAAAAATTTCACCAAATTTTTTCGATGAAATTGAAAATCTGATTTTAAAATTCATAAAGAAGTGCAAAACCTAGAGTAACCAAAATAATGTTGAAAAAGAGATATGGCAGATTAACACTAAAAGATTTTAAGATTTATTATAATCAAAACCATCTGGTATTCATGTAAAGACAGAAAAATATATCAATGCCACAGAACATAGCTGAAAAATAGATCCACACATATATGGGCAATGGATTTTTGACTAAACTGCCATGGCAATTCAGTGGAGAAAAGATAGTCTTTTCCACAACAGGTGTTGGAGCAATTGGATATTCATATGCAATAAATGAACTGTCCATACCTCATACTGTATATGAAAATTAACTCAAAATGGATCATAGAACTAAATGTAACACCTACAACTACAAAACTTCCAGAAGGTAACATGGGAAAAAAATATTCGTGGCTTTGGTTTAACCGAAGGTATCTTAGATATAACATCAACAGAATGATTAATGAAAGAAAAAATGATAAATTGGACACCATCAAAATTAAAAACTTCATCTCTACAAAAGACACTTTTAAGAGAATCAAAAGAAAAACCACAGATGGTGAAAAAATATTTGTTATGCATATACTTGACATAAGGGTTGTATCTACAATATATGAAGAACTATTAAACTAAATAAAAGGGGAGGGGGAGAAAGCAACCATATAAAAATGGACAAAATATTTTAATAAGAATCATAGAAAGTATATGGATGGCAAATAAACTCATGAGTAGATGCTCAACATCATTAAATGGTAGAAAATAAAAGCTAAAACCACAATTATATATCTCTATACACATATTAAATGGCTAAAATTAAAATGCTACACCATACCAAGTATTGGCAAAAATGTGGAGGAACCAGAATTCTCATACACTTTTGGTGGTAAAAATGTTAACTCATATAACCACTTAAAAAATTGTCAATTTCCTAAAAGGGTAAATATATCGATTATATAATTTAGCCATTCCACTCATAGGTATTTCTCTAAGAAAAAAGTAAGTTTGCATCTTTACAAATATTTGTGTATGAATGCTCATCGCAGCTTTATTTTTAATGGCCAAAAAATGCAAACTATTCAAATATTCATTAACAGATAAATGGATACAGAGATTGTGGTGCATTTATACAATAGAATACTACTCAGTAATCAAGAGAAATGAACTATTGGTACTCAAAACAGAATGGACCAATATCAAAAAGTATTAAGCTAAGTGAAAGAAGTTAGACAAAAGAGTACACATTATATTCTCATTCATATAAAATTCTGGAAAATCCAAACTACAGTGACAAAGAGCAAAGCAGTCATTGCTTGAGGGAAGTAGTTGAGGAGGGCAGAAGGAAATGATTATAAAAGGGCATGATGAAACTTTTGGGAGGTAAAAAATTTGCTCAGTATTGTAATTTTCATGATAATTTTATTGGTGTATGCATTTGTCAAAACTTATCAAATTGTACACTTGAAATATGTGCAGTTTATTATGTATAAGTTATATCTCAGTAAACCTGTTAAGTAATTGATAAGTTAAGCAGGAGATGGAGGGGGAGCATTTACCTCTACAGGAGGGCTAACTGCTGCTTTTCAGTTACTTTAGAAGTACTTATTCATATATAGGGGCTTTACAATGTCAAGAGACATTAGCCTATCCTTAGATTGTTGGGTAGTTTTTTTCTGGTAACTACATGGAAAAATAGGATTTTCATCAGGTGACATTTTGTCCATTTACTTATGTGGTATAATAAATATAATTAAAAGTAATAATTTTAAATATGTTGATTGAAGTAGCTTATTATTAAAATTTAATGATAGCTACAGTATAATATTAGTGAAAACATAGGCAAATTGATCAATGGAACAGATTAGAGGGCCTGGAGATAGACTCATAAAAACTGTTCTTTGACAAAGAAGTAAAGGAAATACAAGGGAGCAAAGTTTATCTTTCAACAAACAGTGCTATAGTAACTAGATGTTTACAAGTGAAAAGAATGAATGTAGACACAGACCTTACACCCTTCACAAAAATGAACTCAAAAAGCATCATAGACTTATTGAAAACAAAACTATAAAACTCCTAGTTTTGGTGAATGGATAAACTGTGGTATATATTCAGAAAATGGAATATTATTCAGTGATAAAAAGAAATGAGTCATGAAAACACATGTAGGACCCTTAAATGCATATTACTGAGCAAGAAAATTAATATGATCTCTATGGTTCCAACTACATGACACTTTAGAAAAGGCAAAACTATGACAACAGTAAAAAGATTAGTAGTTGATAGGAGTTAAGGGAGAGGGAGGGGTAAATAGGCATCTTACAGAGGACTTTTAGGCAGTGAAACTATTCTGTGTGATTCTATAATGGTAGATACATATCACTATACATTGGTCCAAACTCAAACCATGCAGAACACCAAAAATGAACCCTAATGTAAACTATGAACTTTGGGTTATAATGATGTGTCCACATAGGTTCATCACTTGTAACAGATGCATCATTCTGGTGGAGGAAGTTGATAATGGGGGAGGCTATGTGTGACAGGGGAGGCAGGTAGTATACTGTTACTTTCTGCTCAACTTTACTGTAAACCTAAAACTTCTCTAAAAATGTATATTAAAAAATTAATGATAGTTCCAATAGGTCTTCGGTCCTAATTTACATAAACATTTTTATTGCCTACCAAATTTATAATTAAAATACATTGATAACATATTGATAAAGAAAACACTATGTGTCTGATATTATGCAGAACACTTTCCACAGATTGTTGAATATATGCAAAATGTGAAATTCTATGTAAATAGGTAACTGGAAATGTTAACCAAATATTTATTCCATAAATCAATACTATCGTAGTTGTACAGTTTTGCTTTCTAAAAATTCAGAACCTACATTGGTGTGTATATATTTTTCCTGAAAAAAGTACGCAATGAAATTGTCATAGTATACACATTTTTTCTTTTTTTCTTATTATCTACATACCAGAGTTTTTTAAATGCTGTATTTTAATTGTTTACATTTTATTTTAAAAATATTACTTAGAATTACCTTGTGTTTAAAAATGAATATACTGTAGAAAAGAGACATTCTCATTTATTCTTGATGAAAGTGTAAATTTTTCAAACTCTGAAAGATAAGCTGGCATTATCTACTTAAATGTGATAAGCATATCTTGTGATTATATGTTATATACATACGTATGTATATATGAGCACAAATAATTATTACTCTATTGATATATGTTTTATAATAACAATCTATATGTCCTTTAATAGATAATTTATTAAATAACATAGTCATGAAGTGGATGCTATCTGGTTTCTGACTATAACTAGGCACATCTATGTATTTGTCTAGTTATCTACCTCCCTCACTTTGTATCTGTATATTTTGTTATAGAATTAACTACTTCATGGTTAAGAATGAGAAAAAAGAAAGATGTAAAACAGTGTGAAACTATCTACCATTTGTGTTAATAAAATATCAAAAATTACATACATACATATGTAGAAATATATAAAACAAGATAGTGGTTGTTTGTGAAAAAAGAAACTGTAACATTGGGGAAATTGGAGATGAGGGACTCATTTTAAAATCCATATCCTTTTTTATTCATTGAAATTTTTTTGCCATATATATGTATTTCCTAATAAGTATCCTATGACTAACAAGTCGTTTGAGGGACATAAAGACATTAAAAGAAAAGTTAATACAACTCAAAGGCAAAGAAATAAAAAAAACACTGCTAAGAATTGCTACTCTAAAAGTATTTCTCCTTAGCATTTTGGTCAGCAAGTTCCGTCATCAAGGATAAATCAATTTTCAGCAGCTGTAGACAACTATTTAAGTCAAAAGTCTGAATCACTCCAGTGGGAAATATAATAAAAGATAACATGCTGATGTCACTTTGGGATTTGTCTGTCTAAGTGAAGGAAACACATACAGCCCTGTGTTTCAGATCTCAGGAGCCAGAATAACCTCCCCAAGCTGGGACTGAAATGCTCTAAGATAACTAGTTGAAAATTGATAGTAGATTCCTTTGAAAGCACTGAATTCATTCAAAAGTTATACTGTATTTTTTTTTTTTACCACAAAGGGAAATTTATTAACTGAATATGGTGTTATTTAATTTCACATATTTTTAAAGAAAGTTTGAAAATACATACCAAGTAGTACTAATAAGGATGTTTTTTTAAGTTATATCTCAGTCACTAAGTCCTTCTGGTCTTGGACATATTACTTACCTTCTTCATGTCTGCAGATGTTTATCTTGCATGGATCATCATTGTCTGTCCCTAACCAATAATTGCACCTGTTTTCCCCATGAATCCTAAAAATTAATGATAGCCTGAAAAATAAGGCATAGGTAAATATAATCTTATCTGTAGCTTAAGTCTACCTGCTTGTTCCACTCTATGAAAGCTGCCACCATCTTCTAATCTAATGACACATGATGTATAACTTGATTCTTGGTAAAAGGATAAAAAACAGAAACATGGATTTAATTAATGGCTAACTCTCTGTCCTTAGCCAATCAGTTGACCTTTTGCAATCAATTTTTGCTAGCGCCAGTAAAAATTAAGTACTCCCTTCCTGAGGAAGGCCATACTTTAATATTTTATGATTATAATGAACCAAAATACACATACACAGCTAGAAATGAACCCAAAATGTTTCTTTGTCATTTTTGTCCCCATTCAACATGATGCACATATATTATCTGTACTGCTCCTGCCTTCTTCTTGATGGTGAAATGTTCAATAACCTGGATAGCCCAAGGCTTCATTGCCAATTCCGCTTGTATGGCCAAGTGAGCATTAATGAAAAGAATTGTCCACTATCAGCCAATTAGAACTAATCCCAAATCTAAAGAAAAAAGTTCTTTTACCACTTTTATTGTATTATTTGTCACAGAAATTTTTGGTTAATTGAAATATCCCCTTTGACACAATGAGATTTCTATTATTATTTATAATATATATTTTATAATATATATTTATATAATGACAATTATTGTTTTAGATATGTGAAATTTAATGTTAATTTTTAAACAAAGAAGGATTACAATTTCAAATTTTATAGATATTTCATTTTTCTTTTAGCTGATATACTGGGAATAGGCACACTTAATTTGATCTATTGTTCTTAAAAACAAAAGATAATAATCACAGTGTTTTAATTCTATCTTATATCAGAATAAGGTATATTTGGTACTGGGTTGGGCCAGAGGTTTTGGACTCCTTATTTTCATTTATAAAACACAGTTCCATGGGGGATGAGTTAGCACATACCTCTTAAGAGTTGGTTGTGTCATATGAGATAATGCCCATTGACAAGGTCCATAACAAATAGTAATTGTACCACAAATGCAAGCGCTGAGAAAATGGAATGATTTATTGCTCTAGTAACTATGATCCCTAGCTTCAAATGGCACTCCTGTCTCTAAAAGTGTGTTAGACCTATGAGTGTACCTCTAAATAATGCAGGAGTGATATCAATATTTATTACTTACTACTAGCATACTTAGATTTGGGTTTTGTGCATTAGCAAACCATGGTCTTGTTGCAGAAATACAACAGCAAATTTTTTAAGAATCACAATATATAAGCACTTTACTCAATTGATCACTACTAATGTACTTTCTACAAAGAGAGCAGTGGTTTCTAGAGCTAGATGTTGGATGGGGAAAGTAAATCATATAGTGCTCTAATCTCAAACAGGGATTTCAAGTCTAGACAAATCATAGCAAGGATACAAGGCTACAAGAACTCTAATCTATTGTTGGTGGGAATGCAAAATGCTACAGCCATTTTAGAAGACAGTTTGACTACTTCTTATAGAATAACTGCAGTCCTACTGTACAACCTAACAATCATGTGCCTATTTACCCAACCAATTTGAAATTTTATGTCCACACAGAAATCTTCATGTGAATGTTTTCAGTACCTTTATCACCAAAAACTGGAAGCAATCAAAGTGTCCATCAAGATGGCTAGATAAACAACTTTTGGTATACCCATACAATGGAATACTATTCAGCAAAATAATAGAATAAGCTGTAACCCATGCAAAGACATAGTTGGATCTTGAGTGAATATTGGTAAATGAAAGAAGCAGTCTGAAAAGGCTACACATAATATGATTTCATTTATATGACACTGCTAAAAATGCAGTTCTATAGAGATGCTAAATGGATCTGTGGTTTCCAGGGATTCAGGGTAGGCAAAATTGAGGGTTGGATATGTGAAGCAGAGGGAAACTTTTTAAGCCTGTTGAATTATCCTGTATAGTACTATAATAATGTATACATTACACTATATATGTCAAAAACCAAAGAACTCTACTGCATAAAGACATAATCTTAATTTATAAAACAGTTTAAAATTCATTTAGAAGGTTGGGGAACCTTAGGATGGACAACAAAGTGTGACAAAGAAACCTAACTGTATTACAATGATGGAGGCACGTGCACTGATGGGATGGGGAGAAGAGTGTTGACCTAAGTAACTATAGAATTGAGTGGAGTCTGTAAGTCTAAAGACAAAAGGAATTGGATATAAGCACTCTACTCAAGTCGATGAAGTGTTTTCCATGGGATTAGGAGTACACAATTCTGAAACTATATGTATACTGGAACTGAGCAGTTAAATAAATATGTGGCAGATATTGGGAGCCACGTTTCTCACTGAGTGAGAGGTTACAGATAAGCAAGAAAAAAAGGTTAAAATGATCAATACAGTAATGGATTAAAGTTGGAGACATAAGTATGAATTCATATTTAGCTCAGTGTGATATACATGATTACATAGAAATAATTATAGATATGTGTGCATATATGGTTTAGTATACATGCATATATTTCCCTCCCTTGTCAGCAGAGAAGACCAAGAGGTAATGAAACGCTGGTAGCAATAAGTGTGTCTAGTTTCCAGATCTTGGTTTCATTACCATTTTCAAGTAAAAGAAACCAAGTCTGCTTGGAGAGATTGCTGATTCTAGGAAAGACCAGGGAATACACAGGATGAATCTGAGTATCTTGTAGTGCAGGAGAGTAACAAGGTTCTCAAAAAAAAAGTTTTAAAAAGAGAGAAAGAAAAAGAAAAAAAAAACAGAAAGAAAAGAGAAAAAAAGAAAAGAAACCTAAATCATGATTATGGGTGTATATTAATGGCACATAGGAGCAAACTGAAGGTATTCTGAATTACCAAAGCTGAAACAATTTGAGCAAAAAAATAAAGTGATGCTAGATTGTAACTACATATAAAATAAATGTTCATGAATATGTGCTTTTACAAATGAATGATTAAATAAGTAAATAAATGGAGGAGACTAGGCAAATCTCTCATGTAGAAGAATTCCAAAGAATGTATGTAGTTTACCTTGTCCTCAAATAAGGTGGAGCATAACTCCTGACCACTTGAGTATGGGCTGCACATAATGACTTCCTTTCAAAGACTGCATTATGTGTGTGTGCGTGAGAGGGAGGGTGGGACAAGAGAGAAAGAGTAACTTACAGTGCATATACTTGACAAGTACTACCTCAGCCAGGTGATCCAGTTCAATATCAACAGTCAGAAATCATGTTAATGGTATATATCCTTGTTATGATGTAGTGAGAATGGCACCTTATCGCTGCAGTCTTTCCTGCAATTTCAGCTTGCTATCTCTTCCCTTTCCCTTTTTTTCCTTTCCAGATCATTTTAAATCTGTACCATATTCTCTGTATTCTTGTGCCACAGAGGTAACTGCTATAATCTGTTTCAGTGTATTTTTTTTTGCACGCCTGCAAAATATGTATTTTTGCATTGTATACACACAATTTTAAAGTTACACGCATGGTATTGTCTTATATATCTTATGTTTTTCATGTTTCTCCATTAATTATGATTTATGATCGACTCATGTTTCTATGGCTGCTGTAATCTGTTTTATAACACTCCAGAGAGTGCATTCCTATATTTTTCCTGTTCATATTTACATTGATGTACATTAAAGGTACCTTCTAATACACAACAAGTAATGCTTCAGTGAACACCCAGTACATGGATTCTTGTAGAAATGCATTTGTTAAATTTCTTTTGGCTATCTAATAGGAGTGGAATTTTCCATTATAGACAGATTGGCCATATGCTTTACTTGCTAAAATAGAACCTATTGGTGAGTGAAAGTAAACTGTGGTTTGACTGTCACCCTGATGATAAGACATTCAGGGCTGATTTCATGGTAAAACCAGTGCAGTCTCACAAGTCTCTGCAATTGTAGTTTGAATTCTCTGTGGCTGCCATATTGAAATTCTTAATAATTTTATCTTTGAATTTATGATTTGTAAAATAAGTCTGTTGTGTTAAATTTGCAGGGGTTTGGGGGAAGGGAGCAGGGAGTGGCTTGAAGCCTCAGTTCATTTGCTACCCTGTATCCTACCACCTCCCTACCTCCTTGGGATGAGTTCTTGGTTGTTTGCTCCCCACCTCCTTCCTCCACTGCCCTCATACACTCACATTCCTTAGTCACAGCCTGACCTCACACTAAAGGTCCTGCCCCAAGACAACTGCCACCATCTCAGGGGCAGCAACTGAATTGCACCAGTAAGGGGAGGTATGGATGCTGCAGTCACCAGATGTCTCCAGCCAGGGCCTGGACTCTGGCACAGAGGAGGACGGTAGTCTCAGCATGGGTACTCTTTGCCGCCCCAGGCTTCCAGTGTCACAGTTTTGGTAGATGACTCTTCTAGAGGCACCCTCTCACTCACCCCTAATTCAAGTAAGGAGAGCATCTTGGTGCAGAGGTTGCAGTCTCTTCATGGTTTAACAGTGGCAAACCCACAGAAAGAGGAGATGGATTTCTCTGCCCTAAGCCACAGTATATGTCATTCTGGCTGTTGACAGGAGTGAAACCTGGGGTTCTCCTTGTAAATCCCCTTTGTCTCTTCCTTGGCTTAGTGTTGTACCTTATTCCTTTATCTGCATGTTTGAGATATTTATATGATTTTTCTTGTTGAATTTATTAATGTAGGAATTACATCAACCTATGTTTTTTAATATGCAACATTCCTTATATGCCTTGGATATACTCAATTTAACAACAGTATTTTAAGAATATCAGATTTATAAAAAGTGTTCAGCGTAAGGCCTATATAAAAATATAACTAGGGCAGAAAAAGTAATAAATAGAGAACTTTGGGTTATGAATATGTAGCCAAACATGATAATAAAATTCAGCAAAAGCAAATAGTTATTTAAAAAGGTAAAATAGAAGAAGTGAAATGCATCTCAATAGGAGAATGGTTAAATGTTAGAAAATTTACTACCAAATATATTACATTAATAGGGCAATAGAAAAAGGTAAAATGTCAAATAATTACATGTAAATACAGTTAGTAGATAATAAAAATTAATTTAATAAGAGTTAATTCACAGCACTGCTTAAAACTCTCATTAAAGTAGCTAATACTATATTAGAATTATCTTTAATATGGTCTAATATAGTAGTAATCAACAGACACTCTCAAACTTAATTGTTAATCATTAGAGTCATTGTCATTAAAATTCAGAGGAAGATAATACACAGGGACATAATATACAGAGTTGCTGTGTTCAAACCATTGTGATAAAAACAAATATAGAAATGTAACTATCTACTGGAACAAAGTGATAGTATTTTAAACACGTATAGGTTGTTTAATTTTATAACAATAAAAATCCAGGTGAGTCAATGAGAAAAAATAATTATTATTAAGTGTTCAGTAAGTGAGCATAGTCACAAACCACTAACTTTATTTGGAAATAAAATTGTAGCAACTTATTCTGAACAAATGTGAGACAACATATAAAATGTGAATAGATGGAACAATATACCTAGTTTCTGACTAGATGAAACAATTTTTTAATAATTTTAAACTAATGAGGTGAATGCTTTGCTGCAAGCTCCATAAAGACATATATCAAATTAATAGAACAGGGTTGAAAGATTAACATGGAAAAATTATCTTTAGCTATATTTTAGATCAATTTCATATGTGTGTAGATAGATTGATGTGTAGAATATACTTAGTCATGTTTTTGCCTGTTATATTAATTTGCATAATGGTGATATGTCATCTCTATAGAAAAGGTAGATATGTCAGTTGATGACATAATTTGCTAACCTTTTTGAAAACAAAAATAGATCCTCTGGCTCATATATTATATCAAATTAGTTCTGAACTAATTAAAATTTTCTATATAATAAATTAAAAGTTGTTTTTGTTATTTATTAACGTAGATGTCTTATAATCTTTCTTTTTTAATGATATAAATATCTGAAACCAGACATGCTAGAAATGACATATTTGATCACATTAAAATGTCCTTAAAATCTGTGTTCCCAAAGGCATATAAATTTTATAGCAAAATAATGAGATGAATCATATTTTAATATAAATACATATTCTCTGTAATATATAATAAGATATGATAAGCGAATCAGAAAAAGACGTATATCCCGAATTAGAAATAAACAGGGAGCATCAAGAGAAAAGTTATAAAATAATTAATACAAAACACTATGCAAAGTCCAAAATCATAAGAAATTATAAATATGTAAATTAAAATAATAATTATTATATTATGCATTGATAATAACCTAAAATGAATAATTATACAAAAAGGCACTGTTAAAAATGATTCTTTTATATACCAATTTTGTGAGTATAAACATGCATACAGTTTCTGCTTCCCCATCTATCAATGTATTGAACAAAAAACAAACCAATGAACAATACTAAATAAACTTTAAAGTATTCCTATCTTTTGATGCAGAAATGCTCCTTCTAAAATTTTATCCCAGGTAAACTCTTAAGGATATTAGAGATATCAATTGAAAAGGCTATTCAGAAGTAATGAGAAAAACATGGCAGAGTTGCTTAAATATAGAGGTACTTATTTATTTAATGATGTAGCTGTTGGCTTGTTCCAGTATATCAAGGATGATCATAATTAGAGGCACTGGTTGTTTCAGTCTTTCTGCTCTGCCTATTTCAGTGTGTGAAAATTTCCCATCATGCTTATTTTCTTATAGTCTTGAGATGGTTTCTAAAGCACTAGGCATTGTGTCCACTTTCAAAAGGAATAAGAGGAAACAGAGGCAGTTATATCCATATACCTCTCCTTGTATAAAAAAAGCAAAAGCTTTCTCAGAATCCCCAAGCAGAATTTTGCCCATATGTCATTGTCTAAAATTGTGACATTGACACTCCTAACTGGAAATATTTAAGTTTTACAATTTTTATAAAAGATCGGAGAAAGGGTGAGTTGGGAATTGATGATTGTTAACACAATTTACAGAATCTGACATATTTAGTGAGGGAAAGGATCTCTTAGATGGACCCCAGTAGTTCCCTCTCATGTTATTCATGCTATTTTATAATGGCCTCCTGTCAAATATGGACTGAATCTCTTCTAATGAATAGAATATGGCAAGAATTATTCATATCATTTCCAACATTAGGTTACAATTATGATTTTTTAGATTTATAAAACTAAAACAGTTATCAGAAACTACAAAAAGATAACAGCTTCTATCTTGGGCACTCTGTCTCATTCTGTTGCTTGCTGGCTCTGAGGAAAGTCAGCTTCCATGCTCTAAGTTGTTCTTGGGAGTGAACTCATATATCAAGGAACTGATATCTCTGACCAGGAGCCACATGAGAGAAATTAGAAGTGGATCTTCCCTGACGGGAGCTTTGAGATGACCACAGCCTTGCCCAAAACTGATTGTAGTCCTCTGAGAGACCCTGAGCTGAAGGACCCAGCTAAGTTGCACCAACAATCCTGATCCATAGAAAGTGTAAGGTAATAAAAGTTTGCTGCTTAAAGCAGTTAGCCTTTGGGGATAGTTGGTTACTCAGCTGTACATAAAAAATGTTGATTTACAGCAATGGATGTTCAGATAAGAGATAGAGAAAAATGTTGGAGAATCTTTACAGATGTTTAAAAAATTTTTTTTGATCTTTTCTATTTTGCTTTACCATTTTACTGATTGTTTTAATGAACATAAAGATGTCTCTCTGTATCTGCGGGGGATTGGTTCCAGGACCTGCTGCAGATTCCAAAATCAAAAGATGCATAAGTCCCATAGGTGGCCCTCTGTATGCTTTGTTCTGCATATCTAGATATAACCAATCATGGATCATGTAATAATGTATGTATTCATTAAAAAAAATTTACATATAAGTGGGCCTGCAAGTTCAAACCCATGTTGTTCAAGGGTCAACTATATATTGCTTGTGAAATTAAGGCATACAAAAGACACAGCTATACTTTTGACAAAATATTTACAAACCCAAACAAAATTTTTACTCTTACCATCAGAAGATGATTAAGAGGGGATAGCCAAGATGTTGGAGTAGGAAGACTCTGAACTCACCTCCTTCCATGTACACACAAAAAATACAACTACTTACAGAGAAGCGATCTATGAGAACAACCTGAAGACTGGCAGAAAATATTTTCCACAACTAGAGACATTAAAAAAGAAACCACAACAAGGTTAATAGAAGGGGCATATTGTCAGGACCCACACCTCAGTCAGTGACCCATAAATGGGAGGAATATCACAATCATAGAGGTTCTTCCCAAGACCGAGAGGTCTGAGCCTCACTTTGGGCTCCTTAGTCTGGGGGCTCTGCATTGGGAAGATGAGTCACCAAAACATCTGGCTTTGAAAACCAGCAGGGCTTACATTCAGGAGAGTTAGAGGGCCATAGAAAACAGAGACTCTGCTCATAAAGGATGCATGCAAAATCTCATATGCTCCAAGTCCTACTGCAGAGGCAGTTTCAAAGGGCTCTGTTTCAGACCCAGTTGCTGAACTTGGGGAGCCGCCCAGAGAGGCAGGAGGCAACTGGGACTCCTGCAAGGGACAGAAATGCTGGCAGCAGCCATTTTTGGAGCTTGCTCAGTTATACAACGTGAGCACTGACAAGCACCATTTTTCAATCCTACTTCTAGCCTATTAGCACCAGAGGTCTGGCCGCACCCACCAGTGGGCCTGCACCAGCCTAGTTCCCTCCACCCCTGGACATACAGCCAACTGCAAGGGAAGCCTATTCCACCCTCCAGTGGGCCCATGACCACCATATATAGCAGGACCTTGCAGCCAACCTAGTTGGGGCCAGCCCTGCCTACAAGCACACCTACAATATTTGGCCCCACCATGACACATGGGCTCACAGAGCCCACATAGGGTGCACCCCTAGAACATATAACACTGGCAACCTGACATAAACAGCTGCTGTGCCCCATAGGACATCTCCTGTATAAGGCCACATCTCTAAGGTCGGAAACCATAACTGACCCACCTAACACATGGAAATAAACACAGAGAATTGGGCAAAATGAAGAGATGGAGGAATATGTTCCAAAGGAGGGAGCAAGATTAGAAAGAGTGGTGATAATCAATCTACCCAATAAAGAATTCAAGATAATGGTCATAAAGTTGCTCAATGAACTCAGGGGAAAAATAGATGAACACAGTGAGAAGTTTAACGAAGAGTTAAAAATACAAAGAAAAACCAAAGAGCTAAAGAACACAATAACTGAAATGAAAAATACACTAGAAGGAATCAAAAGTAGACTAGAGAATATAGAGGATGGATCAGCAATCTGGAAAACAGAGTAGTGCAAATCACCCAAGTTGAAGAGAAAAAAAAGCCCAATATTAAAACAAAATGAGAATAGTTTTGAAGTCTTTTGGGGCAACATCAGGTTATTAACAATTGCAATACAGGGGTCCAAGAGGGAGGAAAGAGAGAGAAAAGGTCAGAGAACTTATTTGAAGAAATAATACCTGAAAACTTTCCTAACCTGGAGAAGGAAACAGACGTTCTGTTCCAGGAAGAACAAAGGGTCCCAAACAAGATGAACCAAAGAAGTCCACACCAAGTTACATTATTATTAAAATGGAAAAAAATTAAAGATAAAGAGAGAATCTTAAAGACAGCAAGAGAAAAGCAACTTATTATGTACAAGGGCATTCCCATAAGACAATTAGCTTACTTTTCAGGAGAAACATTGTAGGCCATCAGAGAGTGGCATGATATATTCACAGTGATGAAAGTAAAATATCTACAACCAAGAATACTTTACCTGGCAGGTTATCATTCAGATTTGAAGGGGAGATAAATAGTTTTACAGACAAACAAAAGCTAGGAATGTTCATCACAACCAAACCAGCGTTGCAAGAAATGTTAAAGAAACTTCTCTAAGTGGAAAAGTAAAAGTCATAACTAGAAATATGAAAATTATGAAAAAAACTTTCACAGGTAAAGGCAAACATACTGTAAACTACTGGATCAACCACTTCTAAAGCTAGTAGGAAGGTGAAAAGAAAAAAGTTGTAAAATCATATATCTCCACAAAAAAAGTTAAGGGATACACAAAACAAAAAGATGTAAAATATGAATCCAAAAACATTAAATGTGGTGAAGGGAGTAAAAATGTTGGATGGTGAGAATGTGTCCAAACTTAAGAGATCATCAACTTAAAGTAATTAAAGAAAACATCATGGTAACCACAAACCAAAAACTTATAACAGATACACACCCAAAAAAGTGAAAGGAATCCAAACATAACACTACAGATAGCCATCAAATCACAAGAGAAGAGTCCAAAAGAAAAGGAAAGGAACAAGAAATAAATAGTAAAACAACCAGAAAACAGTTAACAAAATAATAGGTATATACCTATCAATAATTACTTTATGTAAATGGACCAAACCACAAGACATAGAATAGCTAAATAGATTAAAAAAAGCAAAAACAAAATAAAAACAAGACCCATATAAATTCTGCCTACAAGAGAATCATAGATCTAAAGACACACATAGACTGAAAGTGAGGGGATGGAAAAAGGTTTTCCATGCAAATGGAAACAAAAAGAAAGCTGGAGTAAAAATACCTACATCAGACAAAATAGATTTGAAAACAAGGACTATAACAGAAGGTGAAGAAGAACATCACATAATGATAAAGGATCAAGCCAATAAGAAGACAAAACAATTGTAAATATGTATGCATCCAACAGGGGGCAACTAAATACATAAGAAAAATATTAGCAAACATAAAGTAGAAATTGACAGTAAAACAATAATAGTTGAAGACTTTAACACCCTACTTACATCAATTATCAGTTCATCCAGACAGAAAATCAGTAAGGAAACTGGCCTTAAATGATGCATTAGAGAAGATGGATTAATAGATATATATAGAACATTTCATCCAAAACCATCAGAATACCCTTTTCTAAAGTGCACGTGGAACATTCTCCAGGTTAGATCACATGCTATGCCACAAAACAAGTCTCCAAACTTTAACAAGATTGAAATCATATCAAGAATCTTTTCCAAGGATAAAAGTTTGAACCTACAAGTCAATTACAGTTAAAAAATTTCAAAAACCACAAACACATGGAGTTTAAACAACCAGTGGGTCAATGAAGAAATCAAAGAGAAAACTGAAAATACTTAGAGACAAATGGAAACAAAATGATCCAAAATTTGTGGAATGCAGCAAAAGCAGTTCTAAGAGGAAATTTTATAGCAATAAAAACCTGCCTCAGAAACAAGAAAAATCTCAAATAACAATCTAACCTTACTAGGGGAAAAAAAGAGAAAACACCAACAAACACAAAGTTAGGAGAAGAAAAGAATAAAGACTAGAGTGGGAATAAATAAAGACTAAAATAACAATAGACAAGATCAATGAAACTGAGAGCTGGTTCTTTGAAATGATAAACCTTTAGCCAGACTCATCAAGCAAAAAAGAGAAAGGACACAAAATTGAAATGAAAAAGGAAAAGTTACAGCTGACACCACAGAAATACAAAGGATCATAAGAGTTTACTACAATTATACACCAACAAATTGGACAACACAGAAAAAAATGTATAAATTCCTAGAAACATATAATCTTCCAAGACTGAATCAGCAAGAAAGAGAATATGATCAGAATGATCACTAGTAATGAAACTGAATCACTAATCCAAAAAGTGAATTCTACCAAACATGTAAAAAAGAGTTAATACCTATCCTTCTAAAACTATTACAAATTATTGAAGAGTAAGGAACATTTCAAAACTCACCTTTCCAGTCCAGCATTATCCTGATACCAAACCCAGATAAAGACCATAAAACAAAAATTATAGGCCAATAACCCTGACGAGCATGGATGCAAAAAACTGTAACAAAATATTAGCAAACTGAATTCAACAATACATTAAAAGGATCATGCATCATAAACAAGTGGGATTTATTCCAGGGAGGCAAAAATTGTTCAATATCTGCAAATCAATCAATGTGATAAACCACATTAACAAAATGAGGGATAATCATATGATCCATTTAATGGATGTAGAAAAAGCATTTGACAAAATTCAACATTCATTTATGATAAACTTTCAACAAAGTAGGTGTAGAAAGAACATACCTCAATGTAATAAAGGCCAAATATGACAATCCCACAGCCAACATCATACTCAACGTTGAAAACCTGAAAGCATTTTCTCTCATTAGGAACAAGACAAGGATTCCCATTCTCACCACTGTTATTCCATATAGTCACACTTTTATTCCGTATAGCCACAGCAATCAGACAATAAAAAGAAAAGTCATCCAAATTATGTAGGAAGAAGTAAAACTGTCATTGTTTGCAGATGACATGATACCCTATATAGAAAGTCCTAAAGATACTACTGAAAATTACTAGTACTAGTAAATGAATTCAGTAACACGATACAGGATAATTTTGCAGGATACAAAATTAATATACAGAAATCTGTTTCACTTCTATATACTAATACCAAACTATCAGAAAGAGAAATGAAGAAAACAAATCCATTTACAATTTCATCAAAAAGAATAAAATGCCTAGGAATAAATCAAAGAGGTAAAAAATTGTACTCAAAAAATGGTAAGACATTGATGAAAGTAATTGAAGAGGACATGAACAAATGGAAAAGTGTACCTTGCTCATGGATTGGAAGACTTAATATTGTTAAAATGACCATACTACCCAAGTCAATCTACAGATTTAAGGCAATCCCTGTGGAAATACCAAAAGCTTTTTTCACAGAACTAAAACAAATAATTCTAAAATTTTTATGGAAACACAAAGACCCCGAGTAGCCAAAACCACCTTGAGAAAGAAGAACATAGCTCAAGGTATCACACTCCCTGGTTTCAAACTATACTAAAAAGATATAGTAATCAAAACAATATGGTGCTGGCACAAAAACAGACATACAGATTAATGGAACAGAATACAGAGCCCAGAAATAAACCCACACTTACATGGTCAATTAATCTATGACAAAGGAGATCAGAATATACAATGAGGAAAAGATAACCTCTTCAATAAATGATGTTGCAAAAACTTGACTGCTACATGCAAAAGAATCAAACTGCTGGACTACTTTCTCACACTATATTTAAAAATAAACTTAAAATGGATTAAAGACATAAATGTCAGACCTGAAACCACAGAACTGTTACAAGAAAACACAGACATCTTTGACATCGGTTTTAGCAATATTTTATTTTTTTGATCTGTCTCTTCAGGCAAGGGAAACAAAAGCAAAAATAAACAAGTGGGACTATGTCAAACTAAAAAACTGCACAGAAAAGAAAACTATCAAGAAATGAAAAAGCTGCCTACTGAATGGGAGAAAATATTTGCAAACAATATATCCAATAAGGGGTTAATATACAACATATACAAAGAACTCATGCAACTCAACATCAAACAGACCACCAGATTAAAAAATGGGAAGAGGACCTGAATAGACATTTTACTAAAGAAGACCTACAGATGGCCAACAGACACATGAAAAGATGCTGAACATCAATAATCATCAGGGAAATGCAAATTTAAAACAAAATGAGATACCAGCTCACACTTGTCAGAATGGCTGTCATCAAAAAGAACACAAATAACAAATGTTGGTGAGATGTGCAGAAAAGGAAACCCTTGTGCACTGTTGGTGGGAATGTAAATTGGTGCAGCCACTATGAAAAACACTATGAATTTCCTCAAAAAATTAAAAATAGAACTGTCATATGATCCAGCAATTTTACTTCTTTGTATTTACCTGAAGAAAAAAAAAAAAAACACTAATTCAAAAAGTTACGGGCACACCAGTGTTCATTGCATCATTATTGACAATAGCCAAGATATGAAAGCGACCTAAGTGTCCTTTTATAGATGATTGGATAAAGAAGTTGTATATGTGTGTGTGTGTGTGTGTGTGTGTGTGTGTGTGTGTGTGTGTGTGTATATATATATATATAAAATGGAATATTACTCAGTCATTTGAAAAATAAAATCTTGCCATTTGCAACTACATGGTTGGATCTAGAGGGTATTATGCTAAGTGAAATAAGTCAGGCAGAGAAAGACAAATACTGTTTAACCTCACTTACTGAATCATAAAAACAAAATGAAGAAAACACAATAAAAACAGACTCACAGATACAGGGAATAAGTGAGTGTTTGCCAGAGGGGAGGGTGTTGAGGGAGAAAATTGGTGAAGGGGATTACAAGGTACAAACCTCGAGTTATAAAATATATAAGCCATTGGGATGTAATATACAGCAAAAAGAATATGGTCAATAATATTATAATGACTTTGTAATGGGATGGGTTGTTACTAGACTTATCATGGTGATCATTTCACAATTTATGCCAATGTCAAATCACTGTGTAGTATACTTGAAGTATGCCTGAAGCCAACATTGTACATCTACTATATATTATTTTAGAAAAGATGATTAGTAAATTCTTTAATGTACACTATTACTAATAACAGTCAAAATAAAAAACTCACAGAAAAAGAGATCAGTCTTGTGGTTCCCAAAGGTGAGGAGTAGGAGGAGGGGAATTGGAAGAAGGTGGTCAGAAGGTAAAAAATTCCAGTTATAAGATAAATAAGTACTAGGGATGTAACGTAATACAACATGATGACTATAGCTAACACTGCTGTATGATATTCAGGGAAGTTAAGAGAGTGAATCCCAAGTGTTCTTACTAGAAGGAGAAAAATATTTTTCCTTTATTCTTTTCTTCTTTCTTTTCTTTTTATTGTAGCTATATGAGAAGATGGGTAATAGTTGAACCTATTGTGATAATCATTTCACAATGTATGTAAATCAAACCATCATACTGTACGCCTTAAATTTATACAGTGATGTATATCAATTCTTTCTCAATAAAACAGGAAAAAACTATAAAAAATAATAACAAGTCAAAGGAAACCACCTTTCTTTTAAATCCAATCATAAACCTAGGAATTCCTGTGGAGCAAAGGTAGCCATTATGCTAAGAAAAAATAGAATTGAGAAAACTACCCTGTTTTGCAAAGTTTATAGAATAACACCAAACTGAGACAAAATAAAATAAAGTAACAAACAAAACACTAGAGTAGAAATGAAGTGGAAATTTCACTGAGGACTCTATCAATATACATTCTTACCACTATCGTTTACCAAGAGTTACAATCTGTCTCTTCAACATATTCTTATAAGAAATAATCCTCATGTTAACTCCCAAACATCAATTGGTGTAGAGTTTGGAATTTCTACTCTTGATTCTTCAATTTGCTCTAAGTTACCAAAAAAAATTATTTCTCCAGAACATGTGTTGCATTTATTAGCTCATCCAGAAATGTCTCAATTTTTATTCAATGACTTAGCATCCTTCAGTAAGTGGTCATTTTAGTAAATATTTTTGTGAAAATATCACTGTTAAAATTCACTTGATTATCAGGTAAGGTGAAGAGAGTAGATAATATTTGTATAAAACTAATCAGAATTAGTTTATAGAAACTTCAGCACATGAAAAATTAGCATGAATAACAATGATAATGTAACATCTCTTACCTATAACTTAAAAATATGTTATATACCATAAAGTGCAAACAGAAAATAATTGTCTTTAAAACAATGGCAACAATGACAACCCTGCTCCTTTCCATTTCTTACACCTCACTTCCAAATATTCTAACATTCTCCATTCCATCTCCTTCCCCTACATTATTGTTTTTGTTATGGATTACCAACCATTACTATATATATAAATATATATAAATATATATACTATATATATATATATACTATATATATAAAATGGGCCTTCCATCATATGCAGTCTGTCCCACTTGTTTACATTGTCCAATATACAATTGTGGTTACTACATGGTTGCTTACACTTCAACCAGTGTCTTTAGGGTCTTTCAATATACATATCCTATCCATGTCCTATCCTATTTTGTCCCTCATTTAAGTGAGCAGGCCTGCCTTGTCTGTGGGCATTACTATGTAATCCTAAAATGCCCCTACTGATTATGTACTCAATATTAAGTACCTAAAAGTTTGCCTGATACCATCTTTTGTCAGAATAAATGGAAAAAAAAGAAATTTCATACCTACCTTAAGAAACTAAGAAATATAATATACATGTAAGTAAAATAAAGATATATTTTATAAATAAAATATATGGGTATAGTTCATTCAGTCTCAAAATGAACAAGAGCAATTATGAACCTGTGAAAAATTGGTAATTTAAAAAAATAATCTCATTATGATTTAATCACAATTCATAAAATGCCACATATAGCACCTAGAATAATTCAGTATATCTTAATTCTACTCCTTTTCTCTTATATGGAAAGAATAGCTGGGGTTTTCATTAGTATATCTCTAGATACACACACACAAAGTAATGCCAGTAAGAATGCCAACTTGAAATAAAACAGAAATACTGTACCTTAAAATTATTGTGCAACATCATAATGTTTTCTTACTAGTTCTTACCAATTTGCAATGACTGTCACTTTGTCCTGCAGAATTGAGACATGTGCTACACATTTCTTTTTGAAATAAACTTGTATTTTAATGAGCAGTATGAATCTTTGATATAGTTTCTTCTCTTTGGAAAAATTATGTTTTGATGTGAATATAAAATAATGAAAAATATTGAAGAAACCACAAGGTATTAAGATCTTCAATTTAATGTGTTAGAGAAGTGTTCAGCAATTAAAATATCTGTACTTGAGAAATACTTTACTAATATGTAGCATGCAAGTAATTTTGTCTTGTATATGAGACTTGATTTTGAATTGAGTTGGTTCAGATAAGCACACCTGTTACATTTGCATTTTACTGAGGTTTTAGTTCAACCAAGCTCTATCAACTACTTAAGGTGCTTTCCAATTTAGAATCAGAACAATCTCCTTGAAAACTTTCAGAATATACTATTCAGTGATAACTAATTGAAACTAAATACATTCAATGTAGTTTTTTAATCCTAAATCAATTTGATTACTTCTTGAAAGACCTTTACTATGTTCCCTGATAAATCAAGCAATTAAAAAATGTTACCATCAGGGACATGAAAGCTTGCCTGGAAAACATTCATCACCTTTCCTTAGAATGAATAAAAGGACTGTCTGTCGTGACCTTAAAGTATATTTAAGAGAGAGAAATACATTTTCTAGAGGTTCTAAGAAGTAGTAATTAGTTATGAAAAGGAAGATTATAAGATTTTTCTAAAGAATTCTTACATGAAGGCCATTCTACTTTAACAAGGAGAAAGTAGAAAGATGGTAAAAAGATTCAATATAATCAGCAGCATCAATAACGTTAATTACCTGCTGCCCTGCAGATGTGTACATTAGAAACACCAGGCCAGACGGGTTTCACTAAAGCAAGACAAATCCCTGAATCATACAGCCATGAAGGGCAAGCTGTATCATGCAACCAATTAAACTGACTTTATCACTGAGATAGACATACAACCAAATTAAAATGCAAATCATGCCATCAATGCTGCATTTCTAGACAACACTATTCAGAGGAGAGGTGCTCTATGTACAAAGTGGCAAATCTCAAGTCCATGGAATGCTCCACGCATTTTGGAAACACATCCAGAGAATAACACTGTTAATGATGGTCCACGTGCTTAAATGACTACTCATTTCGTAGTTTAGTCATTTCAGGATCTTGTGTATAACAGATTTCAAGAATGCCTTTCAACATTCTTTGTAACTTATATGCTACCCAAATTGACTATTTTTGTTGTTAAGTTCAGTGGGAATATAAAGTGGTAATATTATACTGTATTGACTTAAAGAGATGCATCCAGTTTAGTTAGTAAGTATATTTATCTAACAATGTCATAATTAAGAAGAGATATATCTGTTCCCTCATGCAAGAACATAAACATAAAAAAACAAAGAATATAATAAACATGATAGCATCACATTTTTGGAAGCTACAGAGAAGATGGATGATCAGTTACTGCATGAGGAGAACAACAAGAGTGATACCTATCTTCTCCTCAGTCTCCTCATCTATAAAATAGGAGTAATAACAATACCTAACACAGGGGTTGTTGGGAGAATTAAATAAGTTAGTAAGTACATAGCCCTCAAAACAGTGGCAGGTGGTTATTCCTATATAAGTGTTTGTTGATATTATTACCAATAAAGTTTATATAAAAAGCATTTAGTTAAATGCTAGATTCCATTCTTTACTTCTGTCCCAGCAAGGCAACTGCACCACATGGCATACAAAGGATATAATCTTTCCAGAGAACAAAGACTAGAAAGGCTGATGAAAACTTTATATATAGCTGAGTGTGGGAGAGAGGACTTAATGAGAAGATAATCTAGGAGTAAAAGTGTGCACACTGAATGTGAAGTCCTTAACCATTTCAAGTATTGGCTTCCTGGATGCTGGCAATATTTTTATATCTCCTAGGCAGAAAAGTGGGAAATATTTCCTTAGTTAAAATGACTTGGCAAAAAGAAAAGGTCTGACAAAGTACTCATATTTGGAGAAACTTGAATGACAAAGAAAAAATCATTAATGGCTTTATGATCAGACAGTGAAATCCACAAGGTCAGGTCCTTCAACCTTTCTATGCAAAACAGAAATACAAGTTCTAAACAACATCTGTCACCTAACTCATAAATAGGAAGGAAAAGCCGAGGATCAATAGATATTTTTAGAAATTTTGAAACAAAAAAGGGAGGCTGTATTAATTATCTATGGCTACAATAAGGCTTTGTAATAAATTCCCTCAATATTGAAGGGAAAACAATATGAAGGATGTCTTTCTCATTTACCCATGTGCAGATTGGATGAAGTTCACATGATTTAAGCTGGACTTTTCTGGGCTTTGCTCCAAATTGAGGGCTAAGTACAGGTCTGCCCCAATATCTTCCATTCTTCTGGCTCAACAGGCTACCCAAAGCCTGTTCTTATCATGGAAATAGTACAACAGGGACAAAACACATGATGCCTCTTTTTTTTTTTTTTTCTTTATTTTTGGCTGTGTTGGGTCTTTGTTGCTGCGTGTGGGCTTTCTCTAGTTGTGGCGAGCGGGGCCTACTCTTCGTTGTGGTGCATGGGCTTCTCATTGTGGTATATCACCAGGGAAGCCCACATGATTGATGCCTCTTAAGATCTAGGCTTATAAATAGCACATTGTGGGGACTTCCCTGGTGGCGCCGTAGTTAGGAATCTGCCTGCCAATGCAGGAGACACAGGTTCGAGCCCTGGTCTGGGAAGATCCCACATGCCATGGAGCTACTGAGTCTGCACTCTAGAGCCCGCGAGCGACAACTACTGAAGCCCACGCACCTAGAGCCTGTGCTTCACAACAAGAGAAGCCACTGCAATGAGAAGCCCGCGCACCACAACAAAGAGTAGCCCCTGGTCTCTGCAACTAGAGAAAGCCCGTGAGCAGCAACGAAGACCCAACGCAGCCAAAAATAAATAAATAAATAAAAAAGAAATAGCACGTTGTAACTACCACCTACATTCCACTGTTGAAAGCAAGTCACATAGCTAAGACTAAAACGAGTAAGGTGAGGAAATAGCTTAGTTACTTTCAACTTAATTCTTACTAATTAAATTGAAAATGTGTTTCTTGTATGCCCCCACCTATTACCACTTACCTAGTACAACTGGATACAGTTCTTGTGGTTGAATCCATATTCGATTTTTGCATTTTTTTATTATAAATATTATAGTATAATCAAGCTATGTACCATACTATCAATGTATTTTTTTCATGTACTACTTTTTGTTTTATCAGTAGTTAGTAATTGCTTTACTTTACTGGTTGCTTAGTGTATCTATATATGTATCATTATTTTTCACCCCTTTTCTGCTGGATCTAAAAACTCGTATCCATGAGGAAAAATACATTATGTAATCAACTACCCAGTGAAAATGGCTGAAATTGAAAAAAAACAGGAGATAACAATATGGTATTTAAAAATATGGGGGTAGGTACTAGAGAAATCAGAAAAAAATAGATTCTTCTGAAGAAAGAGAACTAGAGATGAGGAAGGATGGAGCCATAGAATACTCTTTGACATTTTAAGTTGTATGTCACTATTTGGATATTTAAACTATATACAAGCATTATCTGTAACAATTATTATCTAATTTAAAAGTATATGAATTACTATAAATAAAATTAATTAAATCTGTAAACTTAAGGGGAAATATGCCAGTCACAGAGAACAGAATATTGAAAATAAGGAGAAAAGGAACTGCAGGTGGCTTTTATTTGTAACCCATCAAGAAAGGAGAAAGCTAGGCACACAAGTGCGATGTGACCAAACTGATCAGAGACCACCTAACATGGAATTGAGCACTTGCCAGCCTCAGTGGTCTTGGCAAGGCTATTTTATGATAGTGATATTATGGGGTTTCTCCCACTGATTTTTGGAAAGCAGAAATAGACACCATAGGTATTAATTAAATGATGACTATGCTGTTTAAATTCTTTTACCTGCTTTACCTATTGGCATTACTACAAAACAACATTGTATTTGTCCTCTACGTAAACTGGCTAAGACTGGTGATATTTTAGCAAACTGAAGCATTCCCTACACTTACTATCAATCAGGCACATTGAATCTTCCCTGGGGGAGAGTAGAAATCTAAGAGTTGTTTAATTATATGTTTTCCTTTTTGTCCTAATAACAATATATCTACATTTATTACCTTATTTCCTTTTCCCATTTTCATCTCCTCTTCCTTACCTAATTTCTCTTACCCTTTTCTATGTCTATTTGTCATGACATCCATGAATGTTTATGCATAATTTTTAGGACAAAGACCTGAAGTCAATTAGGTATACTCTCATTTCTCTATTGAATAAATCTACTTTTTTGATTCTTAAGCTACTCAACCAAATTTAATTACCTTTTTTTATAACTAAGAGAAGAGATTCTTACTGATTTATCTTTGTGAAAGAAAAATGAAATATCAGTATCTTGGAGTTCTCTAAGAGTAGGGTTAACTATTTTTTTTTAATTAATAGACTTTATTTTTCAAGAAAGTTTTAGATTTGCAGAAAAATTGATCAGATTATACAGAGAGTTCCCATATACCATTGGTAACCCCCTTCCATACTATCCCTGTTATCAACATTTTGCATTAGTGTGGAACATCTGTTACAATTAATGAGCCAATATTGATATATTATTAATGAAAGTTTATAGTTTATGTTGTGTCACTCTTTGTGTTGTAATGTTCTATAGGTTTTGACAAATGCATAACATCTTTTATCTACCACTACAGTATCATGTAGAATAGTTACTGCCCTAAAAGTCCCCAGTGCCTTGACTATTCTGACCATCCTTTCCCTTCCCTCAAACTCCTAAAACACTGATCTTTTTACTATCTCTAATAGCTTTGCCTTTTCCAGAATGCCATATTGACAGAATAGCACAATATGGAGGCTTTTCAGTCTGGCTTCTTTTACATAACAATGTGCATGCAAGATCCCTCCATGTCTTTTTGCACTTTGATTGATCATGATTTTTTATTGCTGAATAATAGTCCATTGTATTAATGTACCACAGTTTGTTTATACATTTGCTTATTGAAGGACATCTTGGTCGCTTCCAGTTGTGGTCAATTATGATAAAGCTTCTATATATTTATGTGCAGAATTTTGTGTGGACATAAGTTTTCAATTCAATTAGGTAAATTCTTAAAGCTGTGATTATTCGTCTGTATGCTAAGACTATAAGAAGCTTTGTAAGAAGTTGCTAAACTGCCCTCCAAGAGACTGTACCATTTTATATTCTACCAGCAATGAATGAGAGTTCTGCTACTCCATATTCTAGGTAGCATATGGTGTGGTCAATGTTTTGGATTTTAGCATTATAAAAATATAAAAATGTGTAGTGATATCATATTGTTTTAATTTGCAGTTCCCTAATGTTGAGTACTTTTTAAAATGCTTGTTTGACCCCTTTATATCCCCTCGATGAGATGTCTAGTCACATTATTTTCCTATTATTTAATTGTGTTGTTTGCTTTCTTAATGTTGAGTTTAAAGAAATCTTGTATATGTTACATACAAGTTTGTATTTGAGTTTTTCAGAAAAACAGACAATAGTATATATGAGGAGATATATAAATTGTCTCATGTAATTTTGGAGGCCAAGAAGTTCCATGAGCTGTCATCTACAAACTGGAAAACCATGAAAGCCAGTGGTTTAATTCAGTTCAAATCCAAAGGTCTGAGAATGAGGAGAGCTAATGGTAAAAATCCTGTTTGAAGTCTGAAGACCTGAGAACCAGGATGGCCAATGTCCAAGGCAAAGAGGAGATGGAGGTCCCAACTCAGAAATAGAGACAATTCACCTCTTCTGCCTTTTAGTTGTACTCAGGCCCTCAAGGGATTGGATGATACCCAGTTCACTGATGAGGAGCAATCTGCTTTACCCAGTATATCAATTTAAATTCTATTCTTGGGACTTCCCTGGCCGTCCAGTGGTTAAGACTTCACCTTCCAATGCATGGGGGTGCAGGTTTGATCCCTGGATCCCACATACCTCCTGGCCCAAAAAAACCAAACATAAAACAGAAGCAATATTGTAACAAATTCAATAAAGACTTTAAAAATGGTCCACATCAAAAAATATTTTTAAAAAATTAAGAAAAATTCTATTCCTTTCCAGAAACACCCAGAAATAATGTTTTAGGAGCTATCTGGGTATCCTTTAGCCCAGTCAAATTGACATATAACATTAGCCATCACAAAGTTCTTTATAAGATATATGTTTAGAAAATATTTTCTTCCAGTCTTTGGCTGGCATATTCATTCTCTTTACAGTGCTTGATCACAGCTGTGATTCTCTGTATCCACCAGTCTCTATGGTTTTGGGGTTGGGAGTTTGCCTTGTGACATCAGTTCTCTAATTGATCTAAGAATAATTGTTGAATTTTAGTTTGTTCAGCTTTTTGTTTTTATGAGAATATAAGTGATAACTTCCAATCTCTTTATTTGTCATAACTAAAACCAGAAGTTGGCTTATCTTTTCAAAAGTCTTTCAAAACTACTTTTAAAAGACAGACTTCTTAATCCAAGATCATATGGAAACTACATCCAAAAAAAAAGTAGTAAAACAAACAAAAAAATTATGTAGTCACTGGATAATTCAAAGGAGTGTTATTTTTCTAATTTACATACTTTATTTTTTGGAACAGTGTAAGATTTACAGAAATATTGAGCAGATAGTATTGAGTTCCTACATATCCCCTCTCCTCTGCATAGTCTCCCTGACCATCAGTATCCTGAATGGGTGTGACACAGTTGATACATTGAACTAATATTGACTCATCCTTATCAGCCAAAGTCAATAGTTTTCATTAGATTTAAATCTTTTTAAAAATATATTTATTTTAAAAATTTAAAATTTTATACAATTTTTAAAAGTTACTTTCCATTTACATTTATTACAAAATATTGGCTATATTTGCCATGTTGTATAGTACATCCTTGAACCTCCCTTACTCCCAGTAGTTTGTACCTGCCACTCCCCCACCCCTATATTGCCCCTGCCCCCCACTGGTAACTACTAGCTTGTTTTCTATATCTGTGAATATGTTTCTTTTTTGTTATATTCACTAGTTTGTTGTATTTTTTAGATTCCACACATAAGTGATATCATACAGCATTTGTCTTTCTCTGACTTATTTCACTTAGCATAATGCCCTCCAAGTCCATCCATGTTGCTGCAAATGGCAAATTTCATTCTTTTTTATAGCTGAGTAGTATTCCGTTGTATATACCATAGCTTCTTTATCCATTCATCTGTTGATGGACACTTAGGTTGATTCCATATCTTGGCTATTGTAAATAAAGCTGCTATGAACATTGGGGTGCATGTATCTTTTCAAATTAGTGTTTTTGTTTTTTTCAGATATATACCCAGGATTGGAATTTCTGGGTCATATGGTAGTTTTATTTTTAGTTTTGGGGGAAACCTCCGTACTGTTTTCCACAGTGGCTGCACCATTTTACATTCTTACCAGCAGTATATGAGGGTTCCCTTTTCTCCACATCCTTGCCAATATTTGTAGATTTAATTCTTTTTGTTGAACATTCTATGGGTTTTGACAAATGTATAATGGCAAATATCTACTGTTATAGTATCATACAGTATAGTTTCACTGTCCTGAAAATCCCTTGTGCTCCACTTATTTTTCTCTCTCTCCAAACCACTGGAAACCATTTGTTTTTTCACATTACCCATAGTTTTGCCTTTCCAGAATGTCATACATTTGGAATCATATAATATGTAGTAATTTCAGATTGGCTTCTTTAACTTGGTAATATACATTTAAGGTTCATCCCTTTATTTTCATGGCTTGATAGCTCATTTATTTTTATCACTGATTAATATTCCATTGTCCAGATGTATCACAGTTTATCCATTCACATACCAAAGAATATTTTGGTTGCTTCAAAGTTTTGGCAATTATGAATAAAGCTGCTATAAACGTTTGTGAGAAGGTGCTTGTGAGTACATACATTTTCAACTAATTCAGATAAATACCAAGGAACAAAATGTCTGGATCATATGGTAAGAGTATGTTTAGTATTTCAGGAAATATATAAACTTTCTTCAAAAGTGTCTATCATTTTTCATTCCCACAACCAACCAATAAGAGCTTTTGTTGCTCCACATCTTCACCAGCATTTAGTGTTATCAGCATTTTAACTATTTTAATAGGTGAATACTGGTATCCTACTGTTCTTTTAATTTGCATTTCCCTGATGACATGGGATGTGGAGCAACTTTTCATATGTTTATTTTCCATCTGCATATTCTTTTTGGTGAGGTATCTGTTCTGATCTTTTGCCCACTTTTAAATTGATTTTTATTTATTTGTTTTAAGAGTTTTGTGTATATTCTGGATATGAGTCCATTATCAGACATGTGTTTTACAAATATTTTCTTCTAGTCTATGGCTTGTCTTTTCATTCTCTTAACAGTGTCTTTTGCACAAGACAATTTTAATTTTAATAAAGTCCAGCTTATCAGAGTTTTCTTTCATGCATCATGGTTTGGTGTTGTATCTGAAAAAGCATCATTTTACCCAACATCATCTAGGTTTTCTCTGTATTATCATCTGGAAGTTTTATAATTTTGTATTTTACATTTAAGTCTGATTCATTTTGAGTTAATTTTTTTGAAGGGGGTAAGTTGTGTCTAGATTTTTGTTTTCAGCACTATTTGCTGAAAAAATTATCCTTTCTCCATGCAATTGTTTTTTGATGCTTTATCAAAGATCAGTTAACCATACTGATGTGGATCTACTTCTGGGCTCCCTATTCTGTTCCCTTAATCTAATTGTCTCCTATTTAGCCAATAATACAATGTTTTGATTGCTGTACCTATATGGTAAGTCTTGAACTTGAAACTTTATTACAGTAGTATTTAAAGTAGTGAAAGATTAACAAATATAAATGTAGTTCAATTAGAGATTTGTTAACTGAACTATGGTATTTTAACTCTTTGAGGTAATTTGTAACTCTGAAAATGAATGTGGGGGCTTCTGTGGTGGCACAGTGGTTAAGAATCTGCCTGCCAATGCAAGGGACATGGGTTCAAGCCCTGGCCTGGGAAGATCCCACATGCTGCGGAGCAGCTAAGCCCATGCATCACAACTACTGAACCTGCACTCAAGAGCCTGCAAGCCACAACTACTGAGCCCACATGCCACAACTGCTGAAGCCTGCATGCCTAGAGCCCGTGCTCCAGAAGAGAAGCCACTGCAATGAGAAGCCTGCACACCACAACGAAGAGTAGCCCCCGCTCACCGCAAGCCTGCGCACAGCAACAATGACCCAACATAACCAAAAATAAAAACAAACAAATAAATAAATTTATTTAAAAAATGAATATGGAATATCTTATATAAATTTATAACTGAGTGATCTTCAGGGCATTCTGTTAAGTCAAAAATATCAAAGTGAAAGAGTGGAAAGGAAAGAATGGGTAAGAACATGGGCATTGGGAGGGGTGATGGAAGACAGAGGATGCTCAGGTACCTATTACGTAAGACCTAGAAACACTACTCCTGTAGATTTCTAGTCTTTATTCCTAGTTGATTCATATTACTAAAATCTTTTCAATCTGTGTGATTTTTTTCCTCCAGTGTTCTATTTATTTCTTCCTCTTCTCCTTCTTCCTTTGTCTTCTTTTCAGGCTTCTATAGAGAGACCACACTCATTAGAAGGGTCTGTGCCTATTTAAATTTAAACTTGTTAGTGAATTTGCACTTCCTCACACACAAAAAGCCTGTAATAAAAATAAAGGATAGGGTATATCAGTAGAAATAAAGTGAAGGCATAGATCTCCAAAGCCCTTTTCATTAACCAGGACATGCTTAGATTTAATAATGAACTGCCAAGATCTGTAGATGAAATCTTGGTTTCAGGCAAGTTCAGGCAAAAGTTTCCAGTGGTGTTTTCATAGCCCATTCACAATGTAGTCAACTTAGTTTGTGTAACCAGTTAAACTGAGTATAGACCATCAGTTTATACATCCCCAAACAATGTAGACAAGCAGGACCTGGGGACTGCTAGAGGCTATTCAAACATTAAATAGCACAGTATAAATTACCAGCTAGCCTATCTAATCCTTATTTTGGCCACGGGTTGGCACCAGGCATACCAGTGTTGCCTGAGATAAGTGTAGAGCTGTCCCAGTGCATCCGTAATTCTATGTTACTTATCATTGATAATGACATCTCCTTGTTGAGACCACTGTTCTCTACTGTGACAAATCAATCCAATAGATTGGTATCATGGAATCAACTAAAGTACCATTTATTTTGTAAAAATTCTCCTAACATTCTCTGAAAATATACAAGTGCTTTTCCATTTCTTTGTAACTTTACATAGATTCCAAATTCCCTAAATAAACATTTATCACTTTTACAAGCAAACAAATATAAGCTTAAAAATTTATTAAAAATAGTTATTGTACCCCAGTAGCATTAGGAACACTTAGAGTTCAATTTTTGTTTCTAATACCATTTTCTAGTAAAAGGGACCACAACACATTAGACAAATGGCTGATTCTAGGGCTCAGGCAAGAAAAATTCAAGGTGAATCTAGAGCATTATGAAGTATCAGAAAGTAAGGAAGTATTTAGAAAAAAAGAATAGGGGCCTGTAAAAGTATATAGCAGCCAATTAAAATACTCCCAATAGCAAAAGCTGAAACAATTTGAGCAACAAAACAAAAAAACCATTAACTTATAAACAAAAGTATAAAACCAATATCTATACATCCATAGTAATATAAATAAATTATTGAATAAATAAAGTCAAGAGATAAATCCTCTTTGTAGAATTCCAAATTCTTCTTCTGCTTGAGTACTGTGGGCTGTACTTAGTGAGGTTAGTTCCAAAGAATAGAGTATGGAAAAAAAAATATATAACTTTATAATGGACAAACCAGGCAAACAGTACTTTGGTCATATAATCAAGGTTCAGATCATCAGAGAACCGCTTTTACCCCCGATATGATATGAGAATTGTACTTCCCCTCTGTGGTATTCCCCAAAACACATAACCCTATCTAATCATGAGATAAACTGCAGAAAAACCAAATTAAGAGATATTCTATGAAATACTTTTTCATGACTTCTCAAAATTGTCATGAAACAAAAATTGTGCAAAACTGTCACAGTGAAGACTGAGACATAATGCCTAAATGCAATGTGGTATCTTGGATGGGATCCTGGAACAGAAAAAGGACATGTGGGGAAAACTAGTGAAATCCAAATGAAGTGTGGAGTTTTGTTAATAGCAATGTTCTAATTTTGGTTGCTTAGTTGTGACAAATATACCTTACTAATGTAAGATGTTAACAATTGGAGAAACTTTGGTGAGGGGTATACAGGAACTCACTGTACCATCAGTTTAACTTTTTTCTAAATCTAAAAGTTTATTAGATTTTAAAAGTTTATTAAAATGAATTATTTCCTTAAATTTTTATCTCTTTCAAGCAATTGTTCCTTATATACCATATGTGCACTCTATTAATACTATTTAGTATTTATTTATAAACCAAATAGGGCATATATATACAAGTATTAACCTTAATCCATTAGATTTCCATTGTTGCCTAGCAATTAACTACAGACACAGTGGCTTAAAACAATGTCTATATTTTAGCACATAGTTCTGTTGGTCAGAAGTCTTGCACACCACGACAAGATTCTCTGGTCAGTGTCTTACTGGGCTGGAGTCAAGATATTGGTAGGGCTTTGGCCCAATCTGGGGTTCTTTGAAGCTCACTGGTTATCAGAAGAATTTTTTTTCTTGCAATTGGAATATTGAAGTCTCCCTTTTCTTGCTGGTCATCAGCTGGGGCCAGCCTTAGCCTATAGGGGTTGCCCACATCCTCATGTCCTCATAACATGGTGGCCTCCATCTTGAAGTCAGGAATAGCATGTCTAGTGCCTTGCACTATTTATTCAAATATCTCACTTTATGCTCTGCTGCTTGCTGGAAAAATTTTGCTTTTAAACGGCTCACGTAATTATATTACCTTCTCCCTGCCTGAAAATCAGGATAATCTTTGTTTTAAGAACAGCTGATTAGTAACCTTAATTACATATGCAAGTCCATTTTGCCATGTAAAGTAACATATTCATGGGCATGAAAACACATAATATTCTCAGTCCTCAATATTAGAGTGGGAAACAATGAGGGGAAGCATTTTTAGAATTTTGCCCAGTACACTTGACCACAAGCCAAATTTATTATAAGGTCATTATTTCTTCAGAATAGTTGACCTCAAGCAACAGTTTTATCTCTCTCTCTCTCTCTCTCATCTATAAATCTATATTTGCTTATCTCATTTTCATTTACCTATATACACAGATACATGTTATAATTTTTCTAAATGTTAATAAAAATAATTCTGGTAGAGAAATGAATTTAAATTACTTTCCCCTTCGCATGTATAAAAGAGGAGCCTATTACTAACATGTGAACACCTCCAATAATTTGGGTAACTTCATTAGAAAGAAGGTTCCTGGAGGAACTTATAGTTTCAGTAGGTGGATTGTTATTTTGCAGGATTGTATAATACCAGGCAAGAGTAGGCCCTCCATAAGTGTTTGAAAATTTTGCTCTGCTGGGAGAGGGGTACTGTTTTCTGTAATTGTCTTTACTACCTTCTTCCTGGCAAAACTTAGTGAATACCCATATTTAAAGTTTTGTGCTGGTCTAGCAACTCTGGATACTTGGCCTTACGTTCTTATTTTCTTTGTATTCTATTTGTTTCCTGACATTGAGTTTACATTTCTTGATAGTTATTTTTCTTTGTGTCCTTGACATTGCTTTGTCTTGGGCCCCTTCTTCTAGTCTTACATTATTCAAATTAGAACTTGGAAAGGCTCTTTGAATTTTCCACTGCTTTCCTAGTTTGCATATTTAAGATATAGAACTTTGCCTATTAATATATTTCATTTGTAAAGCTTTTCCAGGTTACTGAATTTCCAGTTATTATCAACTATCTGTTTCTTGCCTGCTAGCAAACACTCTTAAATATGAGTTGATATCCCACATTATCACCCATATAATTGCAAGACCTACATCAGACCACTTTGTAGAGTCATTGTCAATTCAATACATATTTCAGTGATCTTGCCCTTCATTCCCTGTCATGAGGTGACAGTCATCACCCCATGTGACATAGTGATAAGCACAATATTAACCTCTCAAAACTAAACGCTGTGATGGTCTCTTCAAACTTCAACTAAGATTGTGGGAGGTCCATATCCAGTCTTGTTTTGGCTACACATGAAAATTTAATAGAAATAGCTATTTTCTTTCATTCTCTTACTCCTTCAATAAGTTTGATCTGGGTATTGGACAGGCTTGAGGGATGTACATGGTTAAGTCCATTGTCTAAACTCCAAGAAGAAAGTTAAAACTAAGATTGCTCGCGTTATTCAACTGGGTAGTACAATTTTTCACTATAGACCAAGTTAAAAATAGCAATATACTTCAATACTCACAGTTATGAAAGTAAATATCTACTTGGCATTTTGAGCCTTTAGTAGATATATTCATCTTAGAGTTGGACAGTTCGTATCTAGTGACAAATATAAATGATGATGATCACCAGCAGCAGCATCTAGCAGATGAAGTGGCAACAGGAGAGCTTGCTATGTGCTCTGGCAAACAAAAGATTACAAGAGGGTCAACAGCTAAATGAAAAATGAAATTCATGGGCTTCCCTGGTGGCGCAGTGGTTGAGAGTCCGCCTGCTGATGCAGGGGACACAGGTTCGTGCCCCGGTCCGGGAAGATCCCACATGCCGCGGAGCGGCTGGGCCCGTGAGCCATGGCTGCTGAGCCTGCGCATCCGGAGCCTGTGCTCCGCAACGGGAGAGGCCCCAACAGCGAGAGACCTGCGTACCGCAAAAAAAAAAAAAAAGAAAAAAAGAAATTCAGTTCATTTTATTTAATTCTCAACCTAATTTATTGTTGGTCTGAATATTATACCTAATTTACTTAAAAGATGTCATTTGGAATTTCTGTAGGAGATATGAAAGAAGTAACATGAATATTTGTATTAAGATTTTTGCAAAATTTTGCATATATTTTCTACTTTAATTCTAAAATATTTTGTGAATATTCTATCTTTTTTTTAATGAGGAATTGGAGTTTGAGAAAGATTATCTTATAGTTCTTAGGGTAATAGATACCCCACCTCTGTTTGAATAGAAAGCTTTTGCAAACTAATATAGAATGAGAATCAAAGTTCATTTTCTGTTGACCAAAATAAAAGCATTATTACTCAAATTCAGTGGGGCATCAAAGTATAATTTTTTTTCAGGAAAAATCAAAAAATGGTTTTATTTCCTGTAGCGTATTTTTGTGAATTTTATTAAATAATAACATACATAAAAAGTGTGAAATTGTAAGGTCGGTGAATTTCACAAAACAAACATAATCTTTAAGCAGCATCCACAATAAAATATAGGACCTAACCAAGTAATTCAAAATCTCTCCCCTATTTTCTTCCCAGACAAAACCATCTCATAAGCTAATCACTCACTATCTTATTATTATAACACTATTGATTAATTGTGTTCATTTTTGGACTTTATATAAATAAAGTCATTCTATATCTACTCCTTCATTACTAGCATCTGTCACCCAAAATAATGTGTGTGAGATTCATACATGTGGTTGATATAGTTGTGATTTGTTCATTCTAATGACTGTGATATATCAATATTTTACTCTGTTTTGTAACTCTCTTTTGTAATTTTTTTCCATTTAAGATTACCACACTTATAGTATGTTTATTCCACTGTTATTAGATACTTACACTATTTCAAATTTCTGGTTATTCCAAATAAGCTACTGTGATAATTCTTGTACACATCTTTTGACAAATGTATGTAAGCATTTCTCTTAGATAAAAATCTATGATAGGAATTGACAGGTCATAGAGTATGATGTTCAGCTTTAGTAAATAGCAGAAAACAATTTTTCAATCTTGCTGTAGGTAATAACCATTTATATTTCATTTGTTCCTCATTCTTGCTATTTATTTATTTATTTAGTATTTTAACAGTTCTATTGTGTATGTAGTGTTGCATTGGTTTAAATATGCATTTAGCTGACGACTAATCAAGTTGAGCAGCTTTTAAAAATTTTATTGGCTATTTATATATCCACTTTTTAATTCTTTTCCCTTTAAAATTATTGTTGCTCATTTGTATTGCTTTTTTATTAGCATATAAGAGTTTTTTATATATTCTACATGTGATCTTGGATGTATGCATTTAAAATATTTTCACCCAATCTGTTGATTGACTTTCCACTCTCTTAGTAGTGCCTGGTATAAATAGTATTTCTTAATTTTTATATTGTTTAATTTATACATTTTTATTTTCCTTTCTGTTTTGCTCTTAGTCCTATTTTTAATAAATCTTTGCTTACTGTAAGGTCATGTAGATGTTCTATGTATTCTTCTAAATCCCTTGTTGTTTATCTGTTCACATTTATATTTGTATTCTACCTGGAATTTACTCCTAGTTATGCTATGAAATAGGGGTCAAGATTATTACTTTTGTATTTGAATGTTTAACTAATGCAGCAATACTATTGAAAAGAACGTTATTTCTCCACCAAACTGCAAGCTTATCTTTGTCATTGTAGGGGAGGAAAAAATTTTCTCTACACTTCTAGGTTCTTTTGGCTGATCTAATTATCATATGGACATAAAACGGATTAATAGGAGAAAAACATTTAGTATCATATGTATGAAGGTCCCATAATTATAGGACTGAAGAAATGACCAAAACTATCTGTTTTTATAACTTTTTAGACAAAAAAAAAATCCATTATTTGTGAGGATTCTACAAAACAAAGGGGTTTTTGCTTGGGGTACAGAATTAAAAAAGAATTAACAAAGTGTGTTTATACAGCTTTCTTGGCCTGGAGTTCTCTATATATGGTAGCAAGGATTCCCTCCAGCCTCCAGGCATAATGAGGAAACCTTCCCATGTGGGTTTGGTTTCCTCCTTTCAGGGGAACAAAGAAAGGTCAGAATAGTCTTCTTGTACTGGCTGTTTCTCAGGTAACTTTAATTCAAAATAATCAATATGCCACCTTGGCATATTTTGGGGCAGTCTGACTCAAGAACCATCATCATAAATTATTCTATTACATATATGTGGGTCAGTTTTTTGAATCTATATTCTGTTCAAAATGTGTTTTAAATGACATTGCTTTAGTATTCTCCTGATTATTAAAGCTATATATATATTTTTTCCCACACAGAGTTTATATATACTATGTATGTATACTGTACATATATATATACAGTACATACTATATAGTTGCATATAATATTTATAATTATTCACACTCCTAATACTCAGTATTAACTATTATAACATTTTAATGAGTATCCATCCAGTCAGTAAAACACAGTGCACACACACACATGAACTATATGCCTAAATCATCTCTAAGCTCTAAATCAAAATTAATTTGGCACACCTTGATCTTTTCCATTAATACATCTGTATTTTTCTAACTTCTTATTTTAGCCTAACTTTGATTTGAAAAGAAAGAAACATTATATTTTTTAAATAAATCATCTTCTTAGCTTTTTATTTTATTTGTAATGCAACATTGATTATAAACTCTAATTCAGGGAAATTTTATGTGACTGCACTTATGCATTTGATAATCTATTAACAAGGCAGCAAAATCTTAACATTAGAAACTGCAAGATGGATGGAGTTCAGGAGTGAAGACAGCAAGCTGCATTTTACAGAAGGTCATACTTAGAAAGCAGGGTTTCTTAACACAGACAGTATTGGTATTTAAGGATGGATAACCTTTGCTGAAGCAGACTGTCTTGTATATAGTCTTGTGTTTAGCAGAATCCCTGGCTTTTACCCAGTAGATAGCAATAGCACTCCTCAGTTGTGACAACCAAAAATGGTTCTAGATATTGCTGGATATGTCCTGGAGGAAGAGAGGAATTGTTCTAGGTTGAAAAGCACTGTTGTAGGAAAAGAGTACAATTTGCTTTGGCTGTAGGCTCATCATGTAGTCTTCCTCCTATATCCATGCCTATGGGCCAACTGAAATTGCAAGTTATCAATTTGAACATAGAAAGTTTTCTAAGAGGGAAGGAAGTAAGGCCCACATTCCATTCTTCTGAAATTTAAAGGTTGTCTTTGATAAACTCATCATTCTCTGACCACAATCTGACAAGAATATATGGCAGAACCTGAAAATGTGCTGCTAGTATTTAACAGTAGTATATGTTACAGGATAGAGCTTGTGTCTAACTGCATTTCTGATGCTAGAATGTTCCATATCCTGCCACTTTGGAAAAACATTAACCAAAATTATGTTAAAACCCTGCTTCAAAAATTGCTGATACATGAAGGTCTAGCTTACATATGGACACAAGGGAGATGGCGTGCTTATATGGGCATAATTCTGGAGATATTTGGGAAAGACTGACTTGTAGATTATCTCATCTCCCCTCTCACACAAATAGCATAAAGAATTACTGGTAAACCTGAAGGTGTAATCAATCATTAGTTTCCACATTAGCTGTAACAATAGTTATATCCTGTTGAAGGCTCCCCGTGATGGAGAAGGGCAGAGACCTTGTTGGCTACAGTACTCTGCAGAGACCAGGGTCCACATGACCAGGCTGTAAGCTTCAGCTGTCACAACACTTGGTACAAGGGAAAGTCTTTGCCTTATCCAGTTGAATATCATAATTCTGATGACAATATCACTGAGTGGTGGAAGCATTTAGTGAAATGGGAAATAGGACCTTTCAGGGTATTGATGTACTCAAATGAACTCTATAAAGCAAGTACTAACCATAAATGAGGCTACTTAGCTCAGTATTCAGCCTTTCCATTTTTTGCTTAATGAAACAAGGCACTCAAGACCTGACCTGACTGATCTGTGTTATTCCTTGGAGTACCTGGGATTTTCGAGGTGTGGTAGGCTGAGCAGGCAGGTGTTGCTAGATATAAAATACAAGCTTTCTGTAATTTATAGACAAGGATTCCAGAATCATTTAATTAGGACACTGAAATGAAATGAAAACACATTTGATTACTGAGCTAATTGGTAGAGTTGGACAAGAGTTACACTAATCCATACCAAATAAGGCTGATAAGCTATTTAAACATTTGTAGTTCGCTTTCTGTTTAGATCTGGAAACTCAAATGGAGAGATTTATGAATTTATTTATGTTGAGGCTAAGAAACGAGGTACAAAATAAAGCATTTCTACTGTGTATAATCTTTACCCTTTCTCTTTTCTAAGTTTGCTTCATCTTTCATAAGAGCTTAAGAGATTTCAAATCAAACTCCTACCTTTTTTGTAACTCTCACCATGACTTAACCAATTGCTGTATTTGAAATTCTCTGGTAATTAAACCAGAGAACTTTTGTCCTGGATTTGCTCTCATATTTTTTGGTTACAACTTAAATGGTTTATCTCTCTTCTCAAATTGAGTTATAAATTCTGGCTGGATAGTACAGAGTTTGTTTTGGGGTGTGTGTGTGTGTGTGTGTGTGTGTGTGTGTGTGTGTGTGTGTGTTTGGTTAAATAATCATAAACCAATCTGAATTTTGCAAGATAGAAATAAAAATTGTTATTCCATTACCTTGAATATCTCTACTGGTAGCTTCAGTTTTTAACCAGGATTAGGCTTGTTTGCTCCTGCTTCAGTTGCATTATTCTCTTTACTGCTATTTTTGTAATTATTTTTTAAAATCTTCATGTGTTTGGTCTCAGTTATAGAACTTCCAGTTGAAAATTCTAGTACCATTCAACTCCCTTTTTTGCTTAATTTCATATATACCAAGTTCATAGGTAACCATGTGTATGAGCACAATCTATATAAAACAGAATTATTGGCTGTTTTCCTATTATCAACATTCATGTTTTGTTTATTGAGGTTTGTTGTTTGTTTTTGCTTTTGGCAGTGGTGGTAAGGGGTTAGTGATCAGTTTATGTAGAACATATTGTAGTTATTTTTTTTGAACTCTCAGCAATCGCTGAAAATGTGGTGTTTTTAAAATTTCTTTTCATTTTCTAATCACATCTTTGATCTCCTTGAATGATGTTGTCATTTCTCACCATTTATATGGCTTCCACACTCATGTTCCCAATTTTATAGCACAAGGTAAGCTTCAGAAAGTTGTGCAATCTTCATTAATTAATATTCCACTGAACTGAGCTCTATGTCATCTCTCAGAGTATGGGCTACAATAAGCCTTATGTAGGCAGCATTTCAATTCCTGCTGAAATCCTTTGTCTAATTCTAGATGGACCTCTCAGTCCTTGGCACACATAGTTGTAAACACCCCATTGTCACTCTAGAACTCACAGTTTAGCAACACTTTATAGTAATATTTTTGTTCCTACCCCTAGACCTGAAATGTTTGTAGCTAAGAGAGGAAAGAAATCCAGCTCTATCCATACCTTCTGTGTGTGTGTGTGTGTGTGTGTGTGTGTGTGTGTGTGTGTTAAGGGTGAGAGATTTCTCCCTTTTATCTAAGTTCTGAATCACATTGAAAAATAGAAAGAATGTGATATTTAATGTAAGAAGACTTTACATTTTGTTTTCTCTACTTGGTATTAAGAAAATGAATATGGGCAAATACTTAACAATTTCCTCATCAGTATTACTAAGGTATAATGGGTAATATAATTAACTGCTTGAACATTATCAAATAGACAGTTGGAAAATACTTTAAAATACTTATACTGTGATATTGTTTTTTCTGTTAGCCTAGGTCAAATGCACATTAATTGAATACATTGTAAGCCTTCATTAAAATTCGCTTTCAATGCTCTTCTGATCAAAAACCACATGTATTTTGTATTATCATTCCCCTTTTTCAGCATACTTAAATACACGATATTTTAAATAGTCCAGGCTTCATATTTCCTTTGAGCTCTTTCAACACCCTTTGACAAAACAGAATATAGGTGAGAGTTAAAATAAACTGCAATATTTCTTTTTAGCTATATGGTGGATTTTATCAAGGTTACCAAGGATGGTCTTACCATCTAATTTTGATTTGCCTGACATAATAATAAACTTGTACTTCAAAACACTTAAGCTTTGTAGGGAACTGTGGAAATATAACTTGAAGGCAATTATGCAATAGAAATGTCAAACTATAGATGATTTAACCTTGAGGAAATTTGATTGTATTCTAATGTCGTTTGCTTATTTGCATAATGGAAGAAGTATTACAGTTTTGAATTGCACAATGATTTAGATATATGTAGTTTATGGTATGCTTCTGAAATCAGTGCCAGAGATTGGATATAGTGTTATTTGTTTTTTTTAAAAAAACTATTTAAGTAAATTGTTGAAAGAGAATTTGGGAAATTAAAATTTATTCTTCATCACTTTTTTTATCATTTACAATGATTTTTATGTTATTGCAATATGGCAAGAAATCCTTAGCTAGTTTTCTGATATACTGATAAAACTTATTTTAAAAATTTTGTATATGCTAATAATTCTACTGTGCATCTGTTATACTAAAATACCTGGCTGAATAGTAAATAACATACAGATGTTTGAAATGATGTATAGTGAAAAATATTCTGTTTAGTGAATGAATGCTCTACTTTTTCCTCAGATTTATCTGAAAAGCATGAAATGCATTATTTCCCTCCCTCTCTCCCTCTCTCTCATCCTTCCTTCCTTCCTTTCTTTTTCTCTTTCATTTTACTTACATAGGTGCTTTTAATTATAGAACTGAGTATGGAAACAGTAAGATTTAAGTTTCTTTCTTGTTTTATGAGCACTAATATGTCAATAGGTTTAGAAATTAAACAAAAGTCCAACAAATTGAGGTTTTGGAAATACTATCATTTCCATATTTATCTTTCTCAAAATTAAAGATGTTACTTTGTTCTTAAATTATTCCAAGTACTCAAAATTAGCAAAGGAAATGTTTCTTTTGAATTTAAAAGGATTTACTGAGAGAGCAGAGGTAGGTCAGTAGAGTCTAGTATAAAAAATGAATACACGCAGTACTTAATTTTGGAAAATGTTCAGTGTACAGGTAAGTGGCTTACCATAATTAAATAACTTAGTATATGACATCTAGTTAGTCAATATTAATTATTTTTATTTTTAATTGGGAATTTTGATTAATAAAACAAAAAATCAAATTATAAATTATTGTGTATTGATGAAAGCTACAGTTTTCTTTATTTCTCATTGTACTTGTAACTTCAAGTTCTCTGATGTTATATAATGTTCCAATTTGTCTATTAATGTATCATACATTTGTCTAATTTCTATAATAGTTCTAGGAGCTAAAATAATCTTTTTTATAAAGGAAGAGAGAAAATGAACACTGCAAATGATAACATGGTAATCTTCCTTAATATGTAAGTGCTAGTGTGATTTAGCAATCTCAAGTTCATGTGGAAAACAATATATTTTCTTCTACCTCTCTTAATCACATGACTAACCATTCCATAAATGGAAAAATTTTTCAAACTACAATTAGGAACCCTCAATGAAATAATGCTACAATTTCATTTTGGGAAGAATAACCTTTTCTGGGCGAGTATTGAAATGCTCATGACCATACATAATATGGTTTTTGATTTGTGCCGAAGGAAATATTCAGATCCTGGCATAGTGCTTGGTGTGTAGTACTCAATTCATAATATTGAATGTATCAATGAATAAAAGTATACATTGTTTCTGACTTACAAATGACTTTTTGGAGCGCAACCCAATAATTGTCTCACTCTGTTATAAAATTCACTTTGGGATATGCAATATTTGAACAGACCTAAAAATTTTAAAATGGTCTCAAAAAAATCTCATAGAAAAGACTACATCAACATTTTATCATTGAAGGAAAAATTTGGAGAGTAATGTTGGAAATTAGATACCAAGAAGATCTCTGTAACATTATGGATGTCTTTTTGCCACATGGTCACTGTGCCTAAAGACAGGTGAATTTGGATACCTTGAATTTGTCTGAATTTTTGGGACATAAAAGTAATGAAGTAAGATTCTACACTGATAAAGAAAATTTGAGGAAAAAACTAAATCTAGTTTGGTTTTAATTTGGAATATTCATATTTTACATTTGACATCAAATATACACATATATTGGATGTATATACACATAAATGACACAATATACTATATATATATACACAATATACACATAAATGACATCCAATATACTATATATATACTATTATATATAGTATATAAATATACTGTTTCTCAAATAAAATGAAATATTATTTGCCTATTTTCAGTTAATTGATTAAATAGCATTTTTGAATTATTATTTCATAGGTGGACATCATGTTTTATGCTTTTTTTTTTCCCCATCTTCACATACAGTCTGTGACTAGACATACATTCATTAAGAGGTAACTTATGCCAAGAGAAAAGGTCAAAATGGAAGTGTCTCAGCATTGCCTTATGGTTGAATTGACCCCATTGTCATTCTATGCCCATAAGTGTCCAATAAATTTCCATATTTAGAAATATGTAGATGTGGAGTACTCAGTTGCGTTGGTATCGTCACAGCTGTTCTGCTTCTTTTTGGCAGATTCTGTCTCTTGGCCAATTCACAATGAGAGAGATTCAAGAAGTTTTAATTGTTCAATATTTTCATCATGTTAGGAGATACAAATGTGAATGGCGTCAGTATCAAAGGACATGATTTCAATTTTATATTTTTATATATAAAATGATGTAAATAAAAACCAAAGAAAACATTTCTTCTCTGTAATATATCCATGATCCAAGAGTGGAAAAGTTTCAACTCATAAAGTTTTTATTCAAACTTCCACTTAGAAAACAAATATATTGACCTATGGATTTTTTAAATTAATAATTAATAGTCTGCAGTGCTAAGGATCCAACTTTTAAAGCAGGCTAATCAGTGGAGAGAACAGCATTTAGCATTGACATCTACAATTAAATAAATAATTAACATATTGGAGCTTTTAACTATTGATATTTTTAACAGAATTTTTTTAGCTAATAATGGTTACTTTTTTCTGGATTCAGTAAACAGGAAACCAGTAGAAATTGTTTTATACAGTCATATGACCTCATAGGATACAACTTTCTCATATGAACCTAGCTCTAAAAAATGTAGTTTGGGAATAAAACAGCATTTTTTCCATGGTAATCTGTATATTTAATCATTATGGTTATTTTTCAGAGAGTGTAGAGAGTGATTTTTCTCAATCATAATTTCATTTTAATGTGCATCCACATGGACATCTTTCTTCAGTCTTATAAGAGGGTGATGTAAAATGAGTTTCTGTTTTCAACTATTGAGGATAGAATTCTCTTAAATGAAATGAGCACTCATTGATTATGAAACTGTGTTCTGTACATCCTCCTGCAATAGACCCCACTATTGCATTCTCAGAGGAAGACAGGAGGGCTTCTTGAGTTTTTCTGAGTTTCTCTTCAATACATTTAGGCAAAGGAGAGAGAGACTTACAGCCAAGAATTCAGTGGTTAGCCTATATCCAGCAACTCAGTTTAAAGAAACACAGCCCTGCATGGATGACCTTCAGTCATCCCTGGATGAATTTTCAGAGACTTATTTTCCCCTTGAGCAGCAGGAATTCATGTTAGATCTAGCCTTATTGTTTTATAGGTCCTGAATAAGTAAGTTATCTGCTAACAGGACATACAGTGCAAGTTAAAAAAAAATCATGTGTTTTACTTGCACAAATATTAATTTTCTTAAGAGCATTCTATTGTAGGCAAGTCAATTAGGTAGAATAATATGTATATAATCCATATGAATTTGAGAGTTAATTTAGTAAAAGTCCTAAATTTACCATTAATGACTGTGTAAGGAAGAAAAACAGGTGACAAACTAATTCCTGATTTTAATGCTTAAAATGGAATGCTAATGATTTACTATTCCTCTTATTATCACAAACACAAAAGTTTAAAATAGGAAAAAAGAATTGTGAATTATATGGCTTACTATTATCAAATGTATATAAAAATCTCAAGAGTTTAAATTATATACTTCATCAGTGAAATTCATAGTACTAAGTTCAAACTTAAAATTTTCTTCATTTGGTGAATTTAAACTGAGTTCTGTACTTGACCCAAAGAATAGGTGAATATATATATATATATACATATTCTACAGCAGGATTTTTTTAAACTAATCAGATGAGGATCTCTTTAAAAATTCAGAGTTTGATTCAGGAGTTACATGGTGGAACAGGAGATTCTGCATTTGATATAAGGTCCCATGTTGGTCCACCAACCTCTCTTTGTTGTATCAAAGTCCTAGAGGCTCTTATAATCCATTTGATGATGCAAAGGTCTTAAAAATTAATGAGCATAAATATGGTAAGTTTTATTATAGAGTAGAGAATTAAGTGTTAAGAACATATCAAAGACTGGGAAACCAAATCTTTCTAGGGGGTATTAGGGAAGGTTTCACTGCGGTGGTAAAAATTGAACTGAGTCTGAGAGGACGTATAGAACATTGCTAATCAAATTATTAATTATTACTGTCAGTTACAGCAGAAGGAATAATATATATCAACAATGACTCATGAAAAAGTCTGGGACAGTGTCATATTCAGTGTGGAATGAGCATAGGTGTGTCTGTGGGAACTGATGAGCTAGAAGGATATTGGGACAGTAGTTTGGACAAAATGGTAAGGACCAAATTAACAAACAGCTTTCATACCTTATAATTTGCATAAACAAAAAAGGTTTACAGTAGAGTAAAATGATTGTTTTCTTTTAAAAATAATTTTGAAAGTCATTTTCAGAATGCATTAAGCTAGAAAGTCTGGTGACAGTGAAACAAGATAGAAGACTCTTAAAATAGTTCAAATGAAGAAGATAATGGGCTACATTAAGGCAGAAGTGTGAGGAATGAAAAGTAGCCAATTTTAACAGATATTACTGAGTTTTAGTAGTAACTGGTGACTGATTTGGTATGGGGATCAGAAAGATGGAGCAATAAATTATGATACAACATTTTCTATTTAAGGAGACAGGATTAAATGATGACAGCATTAAAAATGATCATATGTCAAAATTTTTGTAAAATACAGCAACCACTACCCATAAACTCAGTAATTATTCTGTCTCTGTTATTAAACTTAATAGATGATAATTATCAATTCACATATTACAAATCTTCATTTTTTTAACATCATGCTGATCAAAATATTTTTATGTTTAAAAATAGAAATGATTTCCATAGGCCTCAGAATTTTAAATAAGCACATTTTCTTCAGTGTGATAATTAAAAATAAGAATATTTTAAATTGTATTGTTTTATTTTGCATGTTACTATTCATTTATTTTTCTCCTGGGCCTTTGGTAGTTTTATTTTCGATTAAAAATAATAATTTTCTGATATAATTGAACCATTTCTACTTTTACTGGACTCTGTAACTACATGTTCAGCAATGAGAGTGAAAATATTACCAAAAAGTTAACATACACAGTTGTAGGCATATGGAAGATAAGGGTTTTTTTGGTTTTTGTAGATAATAAGTAAGATTAAAAATATGTAATAAGGGGAGGAGCTTCAAGATGGCGGAAGAGTAAGACGTGGAGATCACCTTACTTTCCACAAATACATCACAAATACATCTACATGTGGAACAGCTCCTACAGAACACCTACTGAACGCTGGCAGAAGACCTCAGACCTCCCAAAATGCAAGAAACTCCCCACGTACCTGGGTAGGGAAAAAGAAAAAAGAAAAAACAGAGACAAAAGAATAGGGACGGGACCCGCACCAGTGGGAGGGAGCTGTGAAGGAGGAAAGGTTTCCACACACTAGAAGCCCTTTCACGGGCGGAGACTGCGGGTGGCGGAGGGGGGCAGCTTCAGAGCCACAGAGGAGAGCGCAGCAACAGGGGTGCAGAGGGCAAAGCGGAGAGATTCCTGCACAGAGGATTGGTGCCGACCGGCACCCACCAGTCCGAGAGGTTTGTCTGCTCACCCGCCGAGGGGGGCGGGACTGGGAGCTGAGGCTCGGGCTTCGAAGCTTAGATCCCAGGGAGAGGACTGGGGTTGGCGGTGTGAACACAGCCTGAAGGAGGCTAGTGCGCCACAGCTAGCCGGGAGGGAGTCCGGGAAAAGGTCTGGAGCTGCCGAAGAGACAAGAGACTTTTTCTGCCCTCTTTGTTTCCTGGTGCGCGAGGAGAGGAGATTAACAGCGCTGCTTAAAGGAGCTCCAGACACGGGCGTGAGCTGCGGCTATCAGCGCGGACCCCAGAGACGGCATGGGATGCTAAGGCTGCTGTTGCAGCCACCAAGAAGCGTGTGTGCAAGCACAGGTCACTGTCCACTCCTCCTCTCCCAGGAGCCTGTGCAGCCTGCCACTGCCAGGGTCCCATGATCCAGGGACAACTTCCCCGGGAGAACACACAGTGCGCCTCAGGCTGTTGCAACATCATGCCGGCCTCTGCCTCGCAGGCTCGCCCCGCATCCGTATCCCTCCCTCCCCCAGACCTGAGTGAGCCAGAACCCCCGAATCAGTTGCTTCTTTAACCCCGTCCTGTCTGAGCAAAGAACAGACGGCCTCAGGGGACTTACATGCAGAGGTGGGTCCAAATTGAAAGCTGAACCCCAGGAGCTGTGCAAACAAAGAAGAGAAAGGGAAATTTCTCCCAGCAGCCTCAGGAGCAGAGGATTAAACCTCCACAATCAACATGATGTACCCTGCATCTGTGGAATACCTGAATAGACAATGAGTCACCCCAAATTGAGGTAGACATTGGGAGAAAAGATATATATATATTTACCATTTTCTCTTTTTGTGAGTGTGTATGTGTATGCTTCTGTGTGTGATTTTCTCTGTATAGCTTTGCTTTTACCATTTGTCCTAGGGTTCTGTCTGTCCCTTTTTTTGTTTGTTTTAATTACTTTAAAAAAATTTATTCTTAATAATTATTTTTTATTTCAATAACTTTATTTTATTTTACTCTATTTTATTTTCTTCTTTCTTTCTTTCTTTCTTTCTTTCTTTCTTTCTTTCTTTCTTCCTTTCTTTCTTCCTTTCTTTTTTTTCTCCCTTTTATTCTTAGCCGTCTGGTTGTAAGGCTTTTGGTGCTCCAGCCACACGTCAAGGCTGTGCCTCTGAGCTGGGAGAGCCAAGTTAAGGACACTGGTCCACAATAGACCTCCCAGCTCGATGTAATATCAAAAGGCAAAAATCACCCAGAGATCTCCATCTCAACACCAAGACCCAGCTTCACTCAGTGACTGGCAAGCTACAGTGCTGAACATCCTAAGACAAACAACTAGCAGGCCAGGAATACAACCCCATCCAAACCAGAGAGGCTGCCTGAAATCATAATAAGGCCACAGACACCCCCAAACACAAAACAAAGACGTGGAAATGCCCACCAGAAAGACAAGATGCAGCCTCATCCACCAGAACACAGACACTAGTCCCCTCCACTAGGAAGCCTACAGAACCCACTGAACCAACCTTAGCCACTGGGGACAGACACAAAAAACAATGGGAATTATGAACATGCAGCCTGCGAAAAGGATACCCCAAACACAATAAGTTAAGCAAAATGAGAAGACAGAAAAACACACAGCAGATGAAGGTGCAAGGCAAAAACCCACCAGACCTAACAAATGAAGAGGAAATACGCAGTCTACCTGAAAAAGAACTCAGAATAATGATAGTAAAGATGATCCAAAATCTTGAAAATACAACAGAGAAAATACAAGAAACGATTAACAAGGACCTAGAAGAACTAAAGAACAAACAAACGGAAATGAACAACACAATAAATGAAATTTAAAATTCTCTAGAAGAGATCAATAGCAGAGTAACTGAGGCTGAAGAACGGATAAGTGACCTGGAAGATGAAATAGTGGAAATAACTACTGCAGAGCAGAATAAAGACAAAAGAATGAAAAGAATTGAGGACAGTCTCAGAGACCACTGGGACAACTTTTAATGCACCAGTATTCGAATTATAGGGGTCCCAGAAGAAGAAGAGAAAGAGAGACTGAGAAAACATTTGAAGAGATTATAGTTGAAAACTTCCCTAATATGGGAAAGGAAATAGTTAATCAAAGCCAGGGATCACAGAGAGTCCCATACAGGATAAATCCAATGAGGAACACGCCAAGACACATATTAATCAAACTATCAAGAAATAAATACAAAGGAAAAATATTAAAAGCAGCAAGAGAAAAACAACAAATAACACACAAGGAAATCACCATAATCTTAACAGCTGATCTTTCAGCAGAAACTCTGCAAGCCAGAAGGGACTGGCACGACATATTTAAATTGATGAAGGAGAAAAACCTACAACCAAGATTACTCAGCAAGGATCTCATTCAGATTTGATGGAGAAATTAAAACCTTTACAGACAAGCAAAAGCTAAGAGAATTCAGCACCACCAAACCAGATTTACAACAAATGCTAAAGGAACTTCTCTAGGTAGGAAGCACAAGAGAAGGAAAAGACCTACAATACCAAACCCAAAACAATTAAGAAAATGGTAATAGGAACATACATATTGATAATTACCTTAAATGTAAATGGATTAAATGATCAAACCAAAAGACATAGACTGGCTGAATGGATACAAACACAAGACCTGTATATATGCTACCTACAAGAGACCCACCTCAGAATTTGGGACACATACAGACTGAAAGTGAGGGAATGGAAAAAGATATTCCATGCAAATGGAAATCAAAAGAAAGCTGGACTAGCAATTCTATATCAGACAAAATAGACTTTAAAATAAAGACTATTACAAGAGACAAAGAAGGACACTACATAATGATCAAGGGATCTATCCAAGAAGAAGGTGAACAACGGTAAATATTTATGCACCCAACATAGGAGCACCTCAGCACATAAGGCAAATACTAACAGCCATAAAAGGGGAAATCGACAGTAACACAATCATAGCAGGGGAGTTTAACACCCCACTTTCACCAAAGGACATATCATCCAAAATGAAAATGAAAAAGGAAACACAAACTTTAAATCATACATTAAACAAGATGGACTTAATATTTATAGGACATTCCATCCAATAACAACAGAATACACATTCTTCTCAAGTGCTCATGGAACATTCTCCAGGATAAATCATATCTTGGGTCACAAATCAAGCCTTGGTAAATTTAAGAAAATTGAAATCGTATCAAGTATCTTTTCTGACCACAATGCTATGAGACTACATATCAATTACAGGAAAAAATCTATAAAAAATACAAACACATGGAGGCTAAACAATACACTACTTAATAACCAAAAAATCACTGAAGAAATCAAAGAGGAAATCAAAAAATACCTAGAAACAAGTGCCAATGAAAACAGGACGACCCAAAACCTTTGGGATGTAGAAAAAGCATTTCTAAGAGAGAAGTTTATAGCAGTACAATCCTACCTTAAGAAACAAGAAACATCTCAAATAAACAACCTAACCTTGAACCTAAAGCAATTAGAGAAAGAATAACAAAAAAACCCCAAAGTTAGCAGCAGGAAAGAAATCATAAAGATCAGATAAGAAAGAAATGAAAAATAAATGAAGGAAACGATAGCATAGATCAATAAAACTAAAAGCTGGTTCTTTGAGAAGATAAACAAAATTGATAAACCATTAGCCAGACTCATCAAGAAAAAAAGGGAGAAGACTCAAATCAATAGAATTAGAAATGAAAAAGGAGAAGTAACAACTGGCACTGCAGAAATACAAAGGACCATGAGAAATGACTACAATCAACTCAATGCAATAAAATGGACAACCTGGAAGAAATGGACAAATTCTTAGAAATGCACAACCTGCCAAGACTGAATCAGGAAGAAATAGAAAATATGAACAGACCAATCACGAGCACTGAAATTGAAACTGTGATTAAAAATCTTCCAACAAACAAAAGCCCAGGACCAGATAGCTTCACAGGCAAATTCTATCAAACATTTAGAGAAGAGCTAACACCTACCATTCTCAGACTCTTCCAAAATATAGCAGAGGGAGGAACACTCCCAAACTCATTCTACGAGGCCACCATCACCCTGATACGAAAACCAGACAAAGATGTCACAAAGAAAGAAAACTACAGGCCAATATCACTGATGAACATACATGCAAAAATCCTCAACAAAATATTAGCAAACAGAATCCAGCAGCACATTGAAAGGATCATATACCATAATCAAGTGGGCTTTATCCCAGGAATACAAGGATTCTTCTATATACGCAAATCAATCAATGTGATACACCATATTAACAAATTGAAGGGGAAAAACCATATGATCATCTCAATCGATGCAGAGAAAGCTTTTGACAAAATTCAACACCCATTTATGATAAAAATCCTCCAGAAAAGAGGCATAGAGGGAACTTTCCTCAACATACTAAAGGCCATATATATGACAAACCCACAGCCAACATCGTCCTTAATGGTGAAAAACTGAAACCATTTCCACTAAAATCAGAATCAAGACAAGGTTGCCCACTCTCCCCACTATTATTCCACATAGTTTTGGAAGTTTTAGCCACAGCAATCAGAGAAGAAAAAAATAAAAGGAATCCAAATTGGAAAAGAAGTAAAGCTGTCACTGTTTGCAGATGACATGGTAGTATACATAGAGAATCCTAAAGATGCTACCAGGAAACTCCCAGAGCTAATCAATGCATTTGGTAAAGTAGCAGGATACAAAATTAATGCACAGAAATCTCTAGCATTCCTATACACTAATGATGAAAAATCTGAAAGTGAAATTAAGAAAACATTCCCGTTTACCATTGCAACAAAAAGAATAAAATACCTAGGAATAAACCTACCTAAGGAGACAAAAGACCTGTATGCAGAAAGTTATAAGACACTGATGAAAGAAATTAAAAATGATACAAATAGATGAAAAGATATACCATGTTCTTGGATTGGAAGAATCAACATTGTGAAAATGACTCTACTACCCAAAGCAATGTACAGATTCAGTGCAATCCCTGTCAAACTACCACTGGCATTTTTCACAGAAGTAGAACAAAAAATTTCACAATTTGTATGGAAACACAAAAGACACCGAATAGCCAAAGCAATCTTGAGAAAGAAAAACAGAGCTGGAGGAATCAGGCTCCCTGACTTAAGATTGTACTGCAATGCTACAGTAATCAAGACAGCATGGTACTGGCAGAAAAACAGAAATATAGATCAACAGAACAGGATAGAAAGCCGAGAGATAAACCCACACACATGTGATCACCTTATCTTTGATAAGGAGGCAAGAATATACAGTGGAGAAAAGACAACTTCTTCAATGGCGCTGGGAAAACTGGACAGATACATGTAAAAGTATGATATAGAACACTCCCTAACACCATACACAGAAATAAACTCAAAATGGATTAAAGACCTAAATGTAAAGCCAGACACTGTAAAACTTTTAGAGGAAAACATAGGCAGAACACTGTATGACATAAATCACAGCAAAATCCTTTTTGACCCACCTCCTAGAGAAATGGAAATAAAAACAAAAATAAATAAATGGGACCTAATGAAACTTAGGAGCTTTTTCACAGCAAAGGAAACCATAAACAAGACGAAAAGACAACCCTCAGAATGGGAGAAATTATTTGCAAGTGAAGCAACTGACAAAGGATTAATCTCCAAAATTTACAAGCAGCTCATGAAGCTCAATATCAAAGAAACAAAGAACCCATATCATCTCACACTGGTTAGAATGGCCATCATCAAAATATCTACAAAAAATAAATGCTGGAGAGGGTGTGGAGAAAAGGGAACCCTATTGCACTGTTGGCAGGAATGTAAATTGATACAGCCACTATGGAGAACAGTATGGAGGTTCCTTAAAAACTAAAAATAAAACTACCGTACAACTCAGCAATCCCACTACTGGGCATATACCATGAGAAAACCATAATTCAAAAAGATTCATGTACCAAAGTGTTCATTGCAACTCTATTTACAATAGCCAGGACATGGAAGCAACCTAAGTGTCCATTGACAGATAAATGGATAAAGAAGATGTGGCACATACATACAATGGAATATTACTCAGCCATAGAAAGAAAGGAAATTGAGTTATTTGTAGTGAGGTGGATGGACCTAGAGTCTGTCATACAGAGTGAAGTAAGTCAGAAAGAGAAAAACAAATACTGTATGCTAACACATATATATGGAATCTAAAAAAAATAAAAATAAAAATGGTCCTGAAGAACATAGGGGCAAGACGGGCACAAAGACAGAGACCTACTAGAGAATGGACTTGAGGATATGAGGAGGTGGAAGGAAGGGTAAGCTCTGACAAAGTGATAGAGTGGCATGGATATGTATACACTACGAAACGTAAAATAAGTAGCTAGTGGGAAGCAGCCGCATAGCACAGGGAAATCAGCTCAGTGCTTTGTGACCACCTAGAGGGGTGGGATAGGGAGGGTGGGAGGGAGGGAGTCACAAGAGGGAAGAGATATGGGGATATATGTATATGTATAACTGATTTACTTTGTTGTAAAGCAGAAATTAACACACCATTTTAAAGCAATTGTACACCAGTAAATATGTAAAGAAAAATATGTAATAAAATTTAAAGTCAGAACTCGAATATGTACTGCCATTTGCTTTTTTTAAGAGGCGGAAAAGTTTCATCAATCTTTATTACATATTTTCTGAACTCAGATGTAGTTTGTAGCCATGTAAAAGGAGAAATATTTTGTACAAAATATAAGTATAAATGTAAAGCATTCCTTTCAGTAGTATACTGCAATATTTACAATCGCTAACAGCATGACTTTCAGAAACTTGAGCATATAATAGCGATTTGTCATTTTTCTCCAAGTTCATTGACATTGTCAAGGCATATTTAACTTAGCAGGAGAATTTAAATTTCATAGTTGGTGATTTCATGAAGCATTCTTCTTACCCTGAGGTTTCATCTAAAAACTCCCTTTTCATTTCTTTCAATAAATTACCATCTATTCATATCTCCTTCATTAGAATGTTAGGCTTCATTAGAATGTTCAGATGCAAATAATCAAAATACCACCTGTTTTCAAACTATATTTGTATAAAAGTTTACTTCTGATTTGTAATTTGGATAATGGCTAAGGAAACCTTTATGAATATAATCTCTTTGGGCAAGCATAGTTAGAGAATTTGGTCAGAATCTCTTGTGGTATAACATGATCTGTTTTATCAGTTGGCTTGGATTTAAATTGGTTGTATTGTGTTAGACTGTAATTACCACTGGGGAAAAACAAAACTAGGTAAGACAAAATGGAATAATGGCACTTTAATTTTTTTTTTTTTTTTTTTTTTTTTTTTTTTGCGGTATGTGGGCCTCTCACTGTTGTGGCCTCTGCCGTTGCGGAGCACAGGCTCCGGACGTGCAGGCTCAGCGGCCATGGCTCACGGGCCCAGCCGCTCCGCGGCATGTGGGATCTTCCCAGACCGGGGCACGAACCCGTGTCCCCTGCATTGGCAGGCAGACTCTCAACCACTGTGCCACCAGAGAGGCCCACATTTTAATTTTAATAACTAAAAGGAGAAGAAAACTATTTCTTTAGTAGGAACCGTTTGCTCCTAGTGGTTTTACTCTAATTCCACTTGATGGAGAACATCCCCTTCAAACCAGGTATTGATATGTAATATATTGTCCTATAATTCCACTCCACCTACCCTAGCCCCAAACTGGATGTCCTCTATGTTCTTATGAATTAAAATTATAATACAGTCTTCCAATTCATGAAGCAATGAGGCATAAATTTATCTTTCATTATGTTCTTTCCCTAATGTTCACAATGCTAATACCATTTATGCATCTATATGTTACCAAAGTTGTGGGCTAAGTACTACACATACTATCCTTGTATTGGCAAAGACCAAAAAATAAATAAATGATTAAAATTAGAACAAAAGGTAGATCTAATAACAAATTTAGTAATTATCATCCCAGTAAGTATTATCTTGCCCATAGTATGCCATCTATATTTTATAGAAAAGGAAACTACATTTTGGTTATTTATCTTGTCCTAGCAAGGCACAAAACAAGTAAGAGCCAGAGCTGAAACTTAAACCATTTCTTTCCACTGTATTATATTGTTTCCACTCCTTATATTTAAACTTTGAAAATGTCATAAAATTACATTTTGTTTTATTCTAATATGACTTGGATTTACTTTTCTTTTCCATTTGTACTTCATGGACCCAGGTCCAGAGTCCTGACAGTTCACAATTTATTTGCTTCCAAACCTGATCTAAGCTCATCTCCCTACTTCGACCCTCATCCATTCTTCCATTCTGCTTTCCACTGCCAGCTAAAATCCCTTAGGTCTAAAAACTGCATTTTCTTAGTATAATGCCATAAAGCATGAAATTTGATGTTTACTTTCAAAGCCTTTCTTAATTTTGTTCTATTTCTTATTAAATACATTTCTCACTTTTATTACTCTTGGATGTGTAAAAATTAATAAAGGGGAACCTCACTAAAATGAGTTTGGGAGGCCAGGGTGGGGAACTGTCATGCAGTACCACTCCATGTCAGTTACAGGAAGAATTATCAATTATAGACCCCAAAACAAAAATCATCAACAGAAAAGAATCATTAATTATAGGCCCCAAAAGGGAAAGGTATATATTCCATTCCCTACAAGAAACTGACTACCCCAGGAACTCGGCCAATGAGAAGCCGTTATCACCTGGAACTCTCACTTTTCTCCAATGAACTTTTGTTCAAAACAACCCCTCTCAGCTTCTTCCTTTTTCTCTGTAAAATAATGACTCTCCCTTTGTTTGTTGGACTGGGCTATTGTTTTTGCCATGGCTTGATTGCAATTCTCTGCTCTTTTAGAATAAACCCATTTTTGCTGATAAAAGAACTGATTTTTTTCCTAAGGTCAACAAATATTAGTTATCTCATACTATTTTTATTGCTTTCAGCAGGATAAGTAGGCCACTATGACTAGTGTGATTTTTTTTTTTTTTGGATCTCTGCTAACTGACTTTTAAAAAAAATATATCTTTATCGGAGTAAAATTGTTTTACAATGGTGTCTTAGTTTCTGCTGTATAACAAAGTGAATCAGCTATATATATACATATATCCCCATATCTTCTCCCTGTTGCATCTCCCTCCCACCCTCCCTATCCCACCCCTCTAGGACATCACAAAACACCAAGCTGATCTCCCTGTGCTATGTGGCTGCTTCCCACTAGCTATTTTACATTTGGTAGTGTATATATGTCCATGCCACTCTCTCACTTCATCCCAGCTTACCCTTCCCCCTCCTTACATCCCTCAAATCCATTCTCTACATCTGCGTCTTTATTCCTGTCCTGCCCCTAGGTTCTTCAGATCATTTGTGGGGTTTTTTTAGATTCCATATATATGTGTTAGCATATGGTGTTTATTTTCCTCTTTCTGACTTACTTCATTCTGTATGACAGTCTCTAGGTCCATCCACCTCACTACAAATAACTCAATTTCGTTTCTTTTTATGGCTGAGTAATATTCCATTGTATATATGTGCCACATCTTCTTTATCCATTCATCTGTCAGTGGACACTTAGGTTGCTTCCATGTTCTGGCTATTGTAAATAGAGCTGCAATGAACATTGTGGTCTGAATTTTTTATTGAACTCTAACCTTGCATTCTCTCCTCTCATTTTTATCTCCATCTATACAAGTCCTGCCCATCCCACAAAGCTCAAATTAGAATCTGTCACTCACACAGACATCAGTTTGCCTGTTGCTTCCTATATTTAACCTGCCCATTTATAAAGTTGATCTAGCCTTTATAGTGAGTTCTGAATATTTTTCTCTAATTAGCTGTAGTTTATTAAGTGATTTAACATGTGTTAAGAATCCTGATAACTGTACTATGTGTTTTAATCCTCATGATATCCCAATGAGTTATGCACAATGATTAATCTTATTTAAGAAAAAGAAAAGTAGCTTACTCAATGTTGCATAATTACTAAATAAATACTAAATTTGTTATTAAATTTAGCTTTTTTGTTTTTTGCTTTTTGTTTGAAGGAAATTTTACTTTTTTCTTCACAAAGAGTGGAAATGGCTTTAGAAACCTTAGAAATCATAGTCTTCATACCTCCTTTTAACCAATGTTTTTAAAGGCATTCCATTGTGATCACTGAGTAAATAGGGTTATTCATAAAGAAAATGGGAGCCAGTCATATATTATAATTTTAGGAGCACTTGGTTATGTAGATTTATAAAAACAGACTTATAAAAAGGAAACATTTATTCTGAGAAAAAAAAAATACACCTGGTTTTCAAAAACGAAATTTATACTACTATTGACAGACCACATGATTAAATCTTGTCCTACCTGAGAATACATCAGAATATAAATAAAAAATCCATTGTTTCAAATATTTATTAATCAGGTCTTTTCTCTTATGAGGGGGTGGAAGTGAAGATGAATTAGAATTTAGCATATGGCCTAAGTATAAAATCAAGAAAAATTTAATTCATGTGGATAGCAAATTTTTAAAAATTCACCAACATCATTTCCATAATAAAACAGCTGCAAGATTTGTCTTTCAATCAGTCACTACTGCTAAATAAAAATGACATCCTAATGTCCTCTAAGACAGGCTTTGGCAAACTATGTCCTGCAAGCTAAAGATAAAATGGAACATCTATATAGGGCAAGGGGCAAAGAAAAATCATCTCTATCATATTTCCTCTTTGGAGTAATAGAAATAGCATCTTAAAATTTTAAAGATTAAAAAAAAAATCTTTAGTAACCTTCAAGCTTTCAATGTCTTGAATAGGTTCAAAACCCAATGTGGCATCTTTGTATACTCCTTTGAGACTATTTCTGGTTCAAAATATAATCAAAGAGAATGAGGCCAATGAGCTTTTGTTCAAAAATACTGTATGTGGCAGAAGTGAAGAAGTCACTTAAATTTCAGCAGTAATTAGTTCTTTTAATTTAAAATGCATCCTCTAAGGCTTTTAGTATTGATAATGAGACACTTTTGGTCTGACACTAAGTAAAGACAACAACGAAGGTGGAAAGAGAGAAGACATCCTAAAGTAACAGTGTTTTAAATTAATTATGAGAAACAGTGAGCTGGCCAGCCAACTAAGAAAATAACACTGTTTTTATATTTGATGTTCTTTCTTGCTTGTTTGGTTGTTCAGTTTTATGCAAATAGCTTTTTAAAATTATGGTGTCAAAGAAAATTGGCTATATAGTAAGATTTTTCACAGTTGTATGTACTTAGATCAGGGGGTAGCTCTAGATATATAACACTGAATCTGTATGTTTCATAAAGAAAATAAGCCTCATTAATTTATGTGTCTTATAATTTATGTATTTTTGTACAAAGTATATTTTCATAAGAAAACTCTTTTTGTTTAGAAATTATAAGTCATATGAGACCTCAAAATTTTTAAAAAATCCATAGAATAACTTGGTTTTAGAGCTATGGTAAGAACAAAACTAACCAACAAAAAACTGAACTACTATTACTTTCCCCATCTCTAAATCTACCACAGTGTCTATTCTGCTTTTGCCTTTTTGAATTAGCTTTTTTAACCCCCAAATTCAACTGCCCATGTTTACAACACTATACTGGATTTTTAATTTTTATATTTTGCTTGTATTCTTTCTGTAGTCCACTCAGATTTAGTTTTGGATAGGTTGCTAAATTGAAGAATAATACATGATACTATTTTCTACCATAAATAAATATCTTTATTTGTTAACTCACACATAAATCAGACAAAAAGTGTGGGCTAGGATAATAGGTGTATAGAGAGAACCTAGTGCGTTTCCCTATTTCTGGCTAAAGTGACATTTGATGAAGTATAAATATTTCTGCCATTCTATCTAATCCTATTATTCAAATATAAATCATACTCTATTTGAAATTAATGTGATTTTAACATAGTAAGTATTACATTGAATCACATGAAATTGCCTATAATAAACTATTTTTGGTCTACATTTGACCATTTCATAAGGTTATACCTAATATTTATGTATCCCATTTGTTTAACTTTGGTCTATAAACTTATTCTTAATAGATTAATATTAAAATGTGAATGATCTGGAAAGAAGGTACTTGCAATGCCAGTGATTTATGTGATTTACACATAATTGATTCTATTAATGAATAAGTGTGAAATAGGAAAACCAAGTATAATATTTTATATTTTCTTCCTACTTTTCTTATTATCAACATAAAACGTCCAATCAACTAATACCTAAAGCAGCTAAATTATCTCAGGGATATTAAGAATCCAAAATATATTGGATTTTTTACATCAGACTTGAAATGTAGAAGGGACAAAACATATCTAGAACAAGTAGCTAGAAACTGGGGACAAAATAGATTCACATGCCAATTTATGTGATAAAAGACATTAAAATATTAAGAAATACAGAAAAGAGATAAAAGGTGAAAGTCAGTGGTAGAAACTTCAATGTATAAAGTAGAATTTGAAATGGATTATTTGTTTTTAAATGGAGACTTTAGTTTCTAGAATGAGACATAGATAAATAAATCCACTTATTTATTTCAAGAAGCTCACGTCTGAGAAATGGTCACAGCTTTGCCTACCATACATTTCATACCAGGCTGTGTACACTGTTTCATGATTAGAGGTTGTTTACTTTTGCTGGTCAACACCAACTACTTTAAAAATATTTCTGCACTTTAAAAGTACTTTAGACTTACAGGGGCAGCTGGGCCATGCACACCCGTCTACGCTTCTTTGCACTGGGCATAAATAGTGCCTAGCAGAGTACAAATCCCCTTTCCCCCACTGTGGGCAGAGATCTTAACATGGTAATGAAGCAAAAATAACTTTTGGACACCTCCAAGTCTCATCTGCACAGGCTGGTTCCTGTGGTCAAGTCAGAGCCGGTTCAGGGTGGCTGACCACTGCATATCTTTTAAAGCACTGCTGCAAAACATCTCTGTCAAATACCAGGTGCTTTTGAAACAAACACAGATATAAATCAAGGAAAGGATCCTTTAGCTCTCAGGGACTGGTATGGGTGACAAAATCACTACATATTCAGAGTTTAATAAGTGATTTAAACAATTTGTTAAATGTTAAATGAAGTATATTTTATAACATACTTACATTCTACTTAGAACTTGTAGTATACACTGACACTCACATACACACACAAATATGTACATAAAATCATCATTCATTTTTTCCCTCACACATACTAAGGAAAGGAAACATTTCCAAAATTCCCACCTGTTCTGCATGTGAATGTACCTAATTGTGCTCTGATGACATGGCTTTAAACTTATAGTCCTGTGAGATGGTAGGTTTAGAGGCTTGGCTGTACTAAAAATTATTACAATTTTTATTACAGTTTGTAAAAGGTGTGGGCATTTTACAAATTTCCCATGAAAGCATCATGATAGACATGAATTCATTAAAGCAAAATCCTGTATAGATTTTTAGACGGTGTCCATTTCTACACACACACAAACACCACATACACAAACATATATTTATACATACAAATATGCATATATATGTATACTTAGCATAGTTTTGAAATCCTAAATAATATAATCACTCTAACAGATTTTTACTGTTTTATATTATTATCTGTGAACTCTATAGCAAAGAGTGTTTGAAAAGACATAATATAGACTAAATATAAATCTAGACAAGCTATTATCTAATATAGCAAGTTCTTAATTCCATAGAAAATGACTATATAGTCCTTGACTGTAATAAAACAATTAAAACAAATACAGGCTACTGGACTCACGTGTGTGTGTGTGTGTGTGTGTGTGTGTGTGTGTGTAAGAGTATTTAAGAGTTATATGTTTCAGCCTAACATTCCTAGATTAAATTCCCTCTACCCATTTTTATGAACATTTCTTAAGTCTTCATTATATTTCTAATAAAAGAAGGATAATGATAATTTGTAAAAAGCTTTTCTTTACAGCACAAAGGCATGGAAGTATAAAGAAAGTAATGTGTGGTTCATAAAGTACAGCAGTACCACAGCTGCACTTGCTACTAAAGAAGTCACAACCAATCACCAAATAAATATACTTACTTATATACATAAGTAAATTTAGAGCTGGGCTATTTATTGTTCCTCAGATGGTCCCAGTGGGCTTACACTTTCAACAGTGATTCTTAATGTGTTTCTCCCAAGAAAATTTGATTGCAGTTTCTTCCCTCACCCCTTATTTCTCTAGATACAATTATAATTTAATTTTCTATTAAGGAGGAATGGAAAAATTGATATCTGTGATTTTTTTTCTAAAAGACTTTATTGAGGTATAATTTATATGAATAAGAGACATTCATTTATATTTTGAGGAGATTTAGCATATTTATTCATTCTTATAAACATAGCCCCAGTTAGGTATAGAATATTTCCATTTCCTTTAAAACTTCCTCCAGGACCTTGTGGCTGGCATCCCTATTACTCTGTCCCCCAGGCTATCATTTATTTTATTTCTATCACTATAGATTATTTTTTCCTTTTCTGGAATATTTTATCAATGAAATTTAAAAAATCTGGCCTCTTTGACTCAGGATAATGCTTTGGGATAAATTCATGTCACTGCATGTATCAGTAGTTTTTCTTGTTTATTTTTGCAATTGTGTGCACCTGTGTGTATGTATGTGTTGGGCAGTAGCAAAGTATGGGGAATTTACTCTTCTAGACAGCAGGCTCAAACCTCTGCATTGGATTCTTATTGAAATATTTTCTGAGAAACTGCTTGTCTCCCAATCTGTAATATGCAACATGGAGTTCTGCCTATTTATTAATCCATTGCATCCACCTGTCAAACCCTTGCTCCCTATGGACACTTTCCAAAGATAAGATATTCTCAGTATGGTGACATTATAGAATCTAAGTATTGCACAATATAATGGTTTTAACCAAAGATTACATAGAGAATTTTTACAATAATTTTCTCCAAATTACTAACATTTTAAACAAACAAAAACTAGTAAGAAAATTTGAGTTACATGTCAAATATAACTGTAGAATATCAGGCTCACAAGGTGATATTTTGAAAAAATATGTCAAATGATAACAATGATGATGCATGTCTTAATTATTTTCTGAAATTGAAAAAGCCTTCATTTCAGAGCCTCCTTCTCAGTGTGAACCATTCTCCGCAACTGCATGTTTGATCTGCATATGTTTCTTTAAGTATATTCATGTTTTGCTCTTGATTTTGTTTGGTGTTATAAAAATGGACCTCTAAAATTTTGTAAAGTGTTGCTAAGTATATGGAGAATGAAGTAAAGAATCAGAAAGTTATTTCAATGTAAGGAAAGATGTAACTGCAAATAGGCATCCAGGAAATAATTTTTTAAGCATTTTACTTGTCATTGCTATATGCAGTGTTTAACAATTTGGGGGGCACTTTAATATCTAGGTAAACATAACGGACAGTAAGTAATCTTTGACCAGTGCTTCTAACAAGGCATATTTCTGCCTGAATGTGATAGCTTTATATACAGTAAACAGTCATGATATTCTAATATTTTTCAGAAGCATCAATCTAATAACGGTTGTTTCATTATTTCCAATAGGTTGTATAATCATCAAAAGGTATCATAAGATAAATAGTAGATAAAATATTAAATTAAAAAAACTAGCCAAGAAAGATAACATTCAAGTAATAAGAGTTCTGGAAAAAGAAAAGAGAAAATGGAGAAGGGAGAATATGTCAAAAGGATCTTCATATAGTTGTGAATTTGAGAGAAGCACAGCTGATGAAGGTGACTTCTTTATCTTCACCCCCAAATGTTGTCCTTTTTTTCCTTTTTTGGTACCTCAGTGAATAACCGTATTCATTTTATTCCTCTCTAAATTATCCAGTTCTCTGTATCCACGTAAAAAACAACTCAATTCAAACTATCATTCTGCACCCAAATAATGACATACTCTCCTAAGTATAAGTTTTACAATGCATTTACCCCCTCCAATTATTTCTCCATTAACACTCTTCTTATTCTAAATTGCAAATACTAGTTCATAATACTTCACTAGATCTCTGTGCCCTTAATGCACAGCTTTAGTTTCCTAGAACATTTTGTAAGAATACTTTTTATGTCATAATCTCTGATTAAGTGACAAGAATTCCTGTGTAGTATTTTTCACCCTTCTCAAAGCCTTTTACATTCCAGATCTATATGGTAACTTTCAAATATCTGAATGTTCCATGGTTCACCTTATCTCTTTTGCTCCAATTGTTAGTGTTCAGGCCAGAGAAATGATATGTCTTTTCTCATCACTCTTATTTAGGCTATTTCCTACTCTTACTAGTCTTTCAGTTAGTAGTAATCCTCTGAAAATTCTTCAAGATAGTCCTCTGGGCTTTGGGTATATTCTTTACCTGTCGAAGAAACTTTGATAATATGCTGTTATAATTGCAATTTACCACAGTGTTTGTTCCACTAAATTTTGAGTCATTTGAAGGTAGATACTGTGTTATTTCATCTCAGATTAATAGCAGGTAAAGACACTTGGCATAAAGTAGGTGTGAAATAAATATATGTTGAGTGAATATGCAGATAAAAAATGGGCAAGTTCTTCATATTTTCCTTTATTTGTAGAAAATATACACGATACAAGAAGTTCTGCAATGCTGCTCACATTAATCCTACCAAGGAAAGAAAAGAAAACAATTTCTTAAGCATGATCAGATGAGCTTTGCATTTAGAAGGTTTCAAAGGATTTTTTTTGTTGTTATTTTTCCCCTCTGGTATCTGTTGTAATACCAGTTGAAAATGTTCAAATGATTCTGTAAATGAATCTGAAATTTTCAATTATGGTTGGATATGACACATTTCGTGTTTTCAAGGCATTATAGCCAGACAATAATTACTAACAGTACTAGTCTTACATAGACACTGACATTTTGCTGTGGATTACTCATTTCACTAAATGACACAGTGTTCCCAGTATCAGCTCACAGTGTTTACACAACAGATGTATCACAACAACTTAAAATGATCTTACCTAGCAAGAGGACTTATATTGGAAATTATATATCAGTTCTGGAGATCATTTCTAACTTTGCTTATTTAATCAGACAAATGAAATATTCAGAATTGAATAAAACATTGGAAAAAATGAACTCTGAGTTTCAACCTTGAGATTTTCCTTTATATTTGTAAATACTGTATATAAATTGGATTTCTATCAAGGAACCAGAGAACTTCATCAATTTCAACTTCAGGGCAGAACTGAATTAATTTACAAGTATATTCCCTCTGCCTTTTCCTGGACTTCCCACAATCCTATATGTGAAATCAAAGAACTTCTGTCCTATTTTGTGCCTAGGAGTAAAGAGATGGTATCTTATAATCCCTTCTATACTTCGAGCATTTTGTTTCCCAGTAAATATTTAGTGACCTACTATTAACAGACTAAAAGATTTTCCCATTATACAAGTTTTTTCTTCCCCTTTCCTTTTTCTAAATATTTTTCTTTGCATTTGTAGATCTATTGTACATTTAGAAAAGAAATATAAATGAACATTTAGAAAAGAAATATAAATGAACAATAAATCCCATCATTACTGAAGAATATAACTGAATTCAAGGATCTAGAGTTCTTAGATTTTTCTTCTTTATCTTTGTCTGGGTAATTTTTCTATTATATCAGTACTTATTTACCACATAAACTAATTTAAGCATAGCTTGGAAATAATGATTGCACAGAATAATAACTATGTCCGTGCTGCTAACTCTCAAAATTTCTCTAGGTTCTTGGCAGCATCTTAGACCTTCAGGATTTTCATTTTATATCCAGTTTTTATGCAGGCTTTTTATGCAATTAATGTATATTTTTGCTCCCAACGCTCCAAACAGTATGCAGTTGCAATTAAATATGTATATGTCAAATGGTTTTCAGAATCCCAGAAGTAAAATATATAAACACTTCCTGTGTTTGGCAGTTTTTAGAAGGCAACTATTTATTCAAAAGTTTAACATGAATAGAACCCAATGTTTAGCATATTTCCCAAACACGTAACTTCAAAAACAAAGCAAAGGAAGACACATCCTATTAAATTGTGTCAACAAAAATTTATGAGATGAAGATAATTACTGGCTCTCTGTACTTGTCTTTGGTTTAAATATTTGAGAGCTAAAATTATAATCTTATTTAAAATTATCAGCTTAACTATTTTATACATTAAAGACTTTTCCAGTATTTAAATTTAAATCCTCACATCAAGCCCCAAGTGATAAATACCTCTGTATAATAGTGGTAACATTAATTTATTTACAAAATCTTATTGCCTCATACACTTTGGAGATCAATAATGTATTGAAATGTGTTTTCATGTATGTATATTATTTCTAAGTCTACCACCCTCCATATTATGCTAACTTAAATTTCAGAATGGTCTTTCAGTGTTTCATAATATCACAGTTTAGTCTCCCTGTGTATTCTTGGTTTTTCAAAAGTTTAAATTTCCTCTTCCCCTCCACCCCCCCATCAATGACATCACAGTACCCTAGTATTGCAGATTCACAATCTGTAAATGTGAAAAAAATCTAGTCTGACCACTCATAATAGACATAGTTTTTTTTTTTTTTACTTTTTCACGCCAACTCATAGCATCTTTTCACTTCTATCCTAGTGTAATGTTGCCTGAAGTTTTAATGTATCTTAATACTACCCTCAACTATATAGATGGACTTTGATTGACCAAGAAAATCACTGTAACCCCTTCACCCTTATAGGAAATTCAGCTGAATTGGTTCAGAGTAAAGCCCAGGATATATTTTCAGAGTTGGGGAAGAAAAGCTCTTCCTTTTGAAAGTAAGGATATTTTGATATGATGTCTGCAAGCACTTCTGTCATTTCTGGAAAGTCCTCCTCAGGCCAGATCCACACATGGAGAAGGGCGGATCCAGGAGGAATATTCTAGAGAATCAGAATTCTTTATAATACATTAGGTCAAATCATATTTGAATTTGGTTATCCTCCTGAAATTTACTCTTACTTAGGCTGATAAATTATTGTTTTAAATTTTATTCTGAAATTTAGATTACATGTTAAAGGAACTGGAATAGTCAAAATGACTCAAAACAAAGAGACAAACAGAAACAAATTTGGAAGATTCATAATATCTGATTCAAGATTTATTATAAAACTATAGTAATCAAGACAGTGTGGTATGGATGAAAGTATAGATTCGTAAACCAATGGAACAAAATAGAGTCCAGAATTAAATCCAAACAAATATAATTAGTGGATCTTTGATGAAGTTGCAAAGAAAATTAAAAGGAAGGATAATCTTTTTGTTTGTTTCCTCTTAGTCTTTACTTTTTATTGAGGTATAGTTGATGCACAATATTTTGTAGATTTCAGGTATACAACATAGTGCTTCCCATTTTTTAAAGCTTATACTCCATTTATAGTTATTATAAAATATTAGGTATATTCCCTGTGTTATGAAATATATCCTTGTAGTTTATTTATTGTATATTTAGTAGTTTGTACCTCTTAATACCTTCCCCTTTCCCTCTCCCCACTGGTAACCACTAGTTCTCTATATCTGTGAGTCTGTTTCTTTTTTATTATAGTCACTAGTTTATTATTTTTTAGATTCCACAAATAAGTGATATCATACAGTATTTGTCTTTCTCTGTCTGACTTACTTTACTTAGCATAATGCCCTCCAAGTCTGCCCATGTTGTGGCAAATGGTAAAATTTCATTCTTTTATATATGCCTGAGTAGAATTCCACTGTGTGTGTGTGTGTGTGTGTGTGTGTGTGTGTGTGTGTACCACATCTTTATCCATTCATTTGTAAATGGACACTTAGGTTGCTTCCATATCTTGGCAAATGTAAATAATGCTGCTGTGGATATTGAGGTACATGTATCTTTTTGAATTAGTGTTTTTCTTTTTTTTTCAGCTATAGACCCAGGAGTACAATTGCTGCGTCATATGGTAGTTCTGTTTTTAGTTTTTGAGAAGCCTCCATACTGGTCTCCACAGTGGCTGCACCAATTTACATTCCCACCAACAGTGTATGAGGGTTCCCTTTACTCCACATCTTCACCAACATTTATTATTTGTTTTCTTTGATGATAGTCGTTCTGATGGTTGTGATGTGCATTTTTCTGATTATGATGTTAAGCATCTTTTCATGTGCCTGTTGGCCATCTGTATGTCTTCTTTGGAAAAAATACTAGAGGAGAGAACTAATAGGACCAGATCTGCTTAAGTATCTATGGCCTGGATTACTGGGAGGACAGACTTGGTTTATAAAATACCCATCACATTGTCTTCTCATAATACATTGCAACATTTCTCTTTTAATGGAGCTGGGGCCAAGGAACAAGTACTCCATTTATTCCAGCTGTGGTGCCTAGAAGCCTCTGTAATTAGAGGTCCAGACAAAGGGTGACTGACTATAGACATGCATTTGTAATGAAGCTGGAATGTGGCAGATCGTACAAGGTTGACCCATGTATTTTGATAAATCATTTTCTAATGGCTTGTAATTAAACAAAACTAAAAGAGGTCAGTTCCTGTTAAAATGACTTATAACATCAGATTATAGTTTTTTAATAACTTACTAAGAGGATTAGATTTTGAAATGTGTTTACTGATTTTGGAGTTGTCTTTTTTGCATAGTAGATTAGAAAATCTTTTTGGTATTTACATTATTTTGTAAATTATGAATGGTAAGATTCATCATGAGATATAAAATCATGGAACATGGTTAAGTTTGCACTTTATAATTAAGTATTTCCACAACTAGGTGTACATTATTTGTCCCATTATGTAACATTTACATTGGAAGTTATTAAACCTTTTAAATAAAAATATAAACGTAATGCATTGCTTAGACTCATGATACTTATGATATCATGTGGTTTAGCTATGATTTTTTTAAAAAGTAACATAGGCACTGTAGGTTTTTGTCTATACATAAACAATTGTTCTTAAATTCAGTGTTGATTTGGGTTGAGGTATAGTTTTTATACTTTATTCATTTTATTCTTGAGAATCTATTCATATCAGCTAAAATGGAAAAATGCAGTAATTTTATATTTGACAAGTGTGTTTCATCTCATTCTAATGTAGGATAAGTAGCATGATTCACAATTATCTTTTTTTTCATTAAGTATTGGGCAAAGTCATTCAATAAAATCTATGTTTAATGTGTCCTTGAAGTCTGAGGCTGCTTAAACCTGAAGAAAGAAAGTTAGATTCTTGCAGAATGGAACTGGTTACAGCATATGGAAGTCTATGATCTTCATATGGGTGCATTCCTTAATATATAATTCAGAATAAAAACAGGATGCTTGAGAATCATACTAAGCCCGTTCTTTAAATTATTGTTATGTTCTTTTTGAAAAATAATATCTGTAACCTCAGATAATTAGAGGTTGATTTAAGCTGTATCTTCTTTTATATCCATGTTACCAAGTAGTTTACAACAGTGAGAGCAAGTTTCACTACTTACGTGGAGGTTATTACACAAGGGTTTATTATTATTTTAGCAAGCAGGCATAGAATCTTTCATACAAGTGTTCTTGTAAATTTAGAGAACTTCCACTTTCCGTTGCACAAATGACATGTTTGAAAATAAATGAAATTACTTCATGGCAGATGAGCTAATTCTCCTGTCACATTAGGAAACAGAATCCATCTTTTTTTTTTGGAGGACACAAGTGGTTTTCTTGATCTGGAGTGCTACTCTAACAGTGTTGGACACTCCCATTCCTATCAAGAATAATGCCTGTAAAATTCTAACCAGCTACATATCATAAACCTCACTTGTTTTGACACTGAAAAATTATTGTAATTAATGAGCTCTGTAGTACATATTAAAATAGTGATAGTTAAAATATGTCCTGTAGTTACCTTTAACATGTGCTCTTCTGTTTAAAGTCATTTGGATGCTAACAAACCCTGGGGTATGTTTTCCTGAGTTGGATATAATAAAAGTTAACTAATTAGCTCTTAGTATATAGATTAAAATTTACCCAATAATTTATTCTTGAGCTGTATAATGGTATTACTTTAATTCCTGGATTAGATTAGGGAAGTGAGAACAAAGATTTTGGAATGATATCTTGGTAAAGAACACCAGAACCTATGTGTCTCCAAACCTTCTTTACCACTCTGGTTACATTTTATCAATGGAATTAAATTGCCTCCTCTTATTTATTTGAGAAGGACTTGTTTATACACTCTTGAAAATTTCCTGTATAAAAAAATAAACATTTACAGATAATCAGTCACTTTTTTTAGGTACAACTCTAGTTACAGTTCCCTGATGCATCTTAACTATGAGTAATGATGTCATGGATAATCAAAAGTTAAGGGTTAAACCTAATTTATTTTTAACCCTCAAATAGGACAAACTATTTTTCCAGAATTTTCATTATTCAACCATTTTATATATGTATATATACATAAATATTTTTGTTACTCAAGATTTTACTTAAACTCATTAGTCATTTACTTCTTGTCAACTGCATCAAAATTGTCAAATAAACCTCCGTATTACTTTTCCTACTGTCATATATCTTTTCACTTCCACTTCAAATGTAAATCTAGTCCATGATATTTTTTTTTAAAGAAAAGTTCAATTTATTTGCATTTCTATGTGACCAAGTTTTAAAAATAGACTTTCTAAGTCAGCGACAGGTAATAGTCTAGATAGGGAACTCATACTTTTTATATATAGGGAACTATTGGACAAGATAGTCAATGATATTTTAAAGAATATTAATCTGAAATGACTATCATTCCTCACTTTCTTAGTCAAAATAGGTGAAATTTTAAGGATCTTTCTATTCTGGCTATGATTAATTAACTATAGTGAAAATATAGTCTGGGTGTAATCCAGTATAAAACCAGACAAAATATATAAGGAAAGAGATTTAGACATTAGAAAAGAGGTAAAACTAAATAGTTTGTTTGGCTCTTTGTCCTTTGAGTCAGGACAAAAGCAATGTTGGCCCACATTTACCTGTGCCTTCTTCCTGTGGTCAGATTTTGGACTGTGACCTAGTGATTTGAAGTCCAAACAGAGAACAGTGGCCTTAATGAACTGAGGAGGCAGAGACTGATCAGAAATTGAGACTACCAATACAATTAGAATTGGGGCAGCAGGGCACCAGAAGAATAAGGGGCTGGGACAGAAGTCTGCATGTTAGTTTCTTGCAGGTCCTTGCCAAGCATTTGGTTGCTTCTTGCATGAACCCTATCAAGAGTGGGTCCCGTTAAAATGAGAGTTAAACAGAGAGAGGTATCAGAGATCACACAGTTCTCAGAGATGGTGAAGGTCAGCCTAATCAGTGAGAGAGGACACCTCACTAAGATGTTGGGTGTTCAGCTGAGACTCCAGAAAACCATTATTTAGAAATAAAGATCACATCATAAAGTAAGGACCATGCTGTTGAACTAAGGAATTTTAACTTTCTGCCAGGAAAAAAAAAAAAAAAGATCAATACCCTTTTCAGGAAAATCATAGAACACAGACTCCTTACAATCTATCATTTACAATGCTCATCATAAAATCTAAAATTACTGGACTCATGGCAAAAACAGAAAACTTAAAATAATCCAAGGTTCAAATTAGCAACTGAAGATTTTAGAGCAGCTATTATATATAATAATCTTCTCTCTCCCTCTGTGTGTGTGTCTCCCCCTCCCTCTATCTCTGTCTCTTTCTGTACCTCTATTTCTATTTATATGTTTAACTCTTTATGCTTAATATTAAAGGCAAAGAGACCATAATGAGCAAACAGATTAGGATTATCAGCAGAGATAAAGAACCTAGAAAAGAACCAATTACAATGAAAATTCTGGAACTAAAAAGTACAATATCTGAAATAAATGGCAACAACAACAGCAACTGCAGCAGCAGCAGCAACACTGAATTTGCTTAACAGGTGATTGCAGAGCTCTCAGAAAGGGTTATTCAATTTAAAGGGTTATTCAAAATTTAAAACAATGAACAACAACTATTCAGTCTGAAAAAGAAAAAAAAGACTGAAAAAAAATTGAATCAAATTTGGTGACCTGTAAAACTATATTAAATATTCTAACATACATGCAATTAGAGACTCAGAAGAGGTAAATGGTGCAGAAAATTTTGGGGAAAATAAAAAGTAATGTCCACGAGTTCCCAAATTTTGAGAAAGACATCAGCTAGAGGAAGTTATGGGGACCTCACACAAGATAAAGATAAAGAAAATCAGACCTATAAAAATCACAATTAAACTGGAAAAAAAAAAAAAAAACAAGTTGCATTACAACCTTTGTTTTCCACCAAGTAGCTGTGTAACATTGATCTGATTTTCTTGATTTCAATCTTTCTTCCTTCTTATCTGTTCTAAAAACTGCTACTTTAAAAATTCCACAATAGTAAAGTTTTTTAACAATTTTAAGATACCAGTACTAAGTGGAATGTTGGAAGAAATATATCTGTAACATGATGCAATAATAAAGAAGGAGAAAGAATAGAAACAATGGATGATAGTTCCTTGTTAGCCACTATTATTATTATTAAAATAATAATAAAGTACAGCTGTTAAATATTATAGAAAAATTTCAGAAAACAATGTTATGTTAGAATGGAAATCACCCAGAGGAATTAAAAATTGATGAGAAGGAACCATTGGAGAGAGAAATATTCAATATAGAGACAAGTGTTGGAGAGTGTTTCCTAAGAATGCAAAACAAATAGCACTGTGAATAGATCAAGGGTAACAGGCTAGTCTTGGAAAGGAAAAAGTATGGTTCTTCATCTGAGAAGATCAGGACATAGAAAACAATAGATACCCTTTCAGAAAAAAATTTTAGGTGTAAGGTTGGGAAATTGTGCAGTTCATGCCAAATAGTCTTTATTTGATCCGGATTGTACAAGATAAGGTGATCACTTGAGATTATAGGGGACAATGATAGAGATTCAGACTGGAAAAGAGTGTTAAAATTTAAAGTAAGTGTTATAGAAATGGAATATTTAGCTGACGCTGGATACATATAAAGACTCTTAGTTGACTTGAGTGTCTTGGCTTAAGATACAAAATCCTAAATATGTAACAGTGTGGAGCGAAGCAAGTATGTATAATTTTTCTGGCGCCACTGAGCAGGCAGAGAAAAATGTGACCTCAAATTATTTTTCATGTGTAGGAAGTGCACGGGATAAGTGACAAAATTATGTTAACTTTCTAACTAGGAGATCTTATAGCAGAAGTTGACACCTTTTACTAATGAGCAGAAATTTTATACATAATCATCTGTAGCTAATTGAGTCCATGAAGTCACTTGTTCATGGAATTCACATGAGAGATGCTCTATCAGTTTCAGTGCCTGGCAGACAGTTATGGAAACACACAGCCCGTGAATTTATGTTGATAGTAGCATTGGGGGATTAGGTGCTGAAATTCTACTACTTCATAATTGGATTTTGGCCCCTTCTCTTAATCTCCTCTAGATAAAACATAGCACTAGTAGCAAGTGGCATAGTACAGTATTACAAAGAGTTTTGTTAAGTGGCAATTGCTCCTGACACTATTGGCATTTTCAGTACTTACAGGAAAGCACAATACAGTTTAGAATAAAACAAATGGGCTTAAACTGAAGTGTTGCAAAAAGAAGGAATATCACCTGTAGTAGAAAACAAATTAGATCTTGCTATTTTTTAGGAAGTAAACTATTTACATTTAAGGGTGTTTAAGAATTGATTTTATATGGCTGCTTTGTTGTCATTGTTATTTTTGATGCTGTTGTTTCAAATATAAAGTGAAAAATGATAACTCTGATTTTCCAAAATATCTTAAAAAGGACCAGGAAATATTCATTAGTTACGCATGTTATAAATATCTTGAAGAAGATCAAGATGTTAAATAGAAGATCAGAATGCTTACGGCAATTTCTTTAAGGTCAATGTCAAATAGACTTAAGGCTACAGAACAGAAAGGAGCAAGTCTTCCCCTGTTTTTTCATGAAGACTGAAGACTAGTTGTTAAGTATAAGAGAGAGGCTCTGAACTTTTTTTCTGGATGGATGTTAAATTGGCTGAGGACTGTGGTTATGAAGTCAAAGTGTTGGGTTGAAAGATTTATGTGGTAGAAGGAATTTAGTTAACCTCAGGGAGTATGATTATTTAATATTATTTGTAAAATACTCAAACCATCCTGAATCATGATTTATGTGTCACTTATATATTTAACATGATGAAATATTTAATGAGTTTTAAATGAAGTCATTTTGTAGAGATAGGATATATACAACTAATTTTATGATAGGTGGCTATATTTCAAAGTCCAAAATAAAATTTCTTTCATTTTTAATAGGCTGCTTCACCATCAAATTCTATTTAAACTATAACCAAGAATAATGGTGGGTGCTCAGGGATTCTCTGAGTGGCATTTATGAGCAACTTTTACTCCAAATCATTTTTTTATACCTACTGAAGACAGGAAAGATGGGAAGTGTCATGGAGAGGCTCATCAACTTCTCCACTGGTTCTTTTTTTTTAATTTAATTTAATTTATTTTTTTATACAGCAGGTTCGTATTAGTCATCCATTTTATACACATCAGTGTATACATGTCAATCCCAATCTCCCAATTCATCACACCACCACCACCACCACCCTGCCGCTTTCCTCCCTTGGTGTCCATACATTTGTTCTCTACATCTGTGTCTCAATTTCTGCCCTGCAAACCGGTTCATCTGTACCATTTTTCTAGGTTCTGCATATATGCGTTAATATATGATATTGTTCTTCTCTTTCTGACTTACTTCACTCTGTATGACAGTCTCTAGATCCATCCACATCTCTAAAAATGACCCAATTTTGTTCCTTTTTACGGCTGAGTAATATTCCTTTCTATATGTGTACCACATCTTCTTTACCCATTCATCTGTTGATGGGCATTTAGGTTGCTTCCATGACCTGGCTATTGTAAATAGTGCTGCAATGAACATTGGGGTGCATGTGTCTTTTTGAATTATGGTTTTCTCTGGTATATGCCCAGTAGTGGGATTGCTGGGTCATATGGTAATTCTATTTTTAGTTCTTTAAGGAACCTCCATACTGTTCTCCATAGTGGCTGTATCAGTTTACATTCCCACCAACAATGCAAGAGTGTTCCCTTTTGTCCACACCCTCTCCAGCATTTGTTGTTTATAGATTTTCTGAGGATGCCCATTCTAACTAGTGTCAGGTGATACCTCATTGTAGTTTTGATTTGCATTCCTCTAATAATTAGTGATGTTGAGCAACTTTTCATGTGCCTCTTGGCCATCTGTATGTCTTCTTTAGAGAAATGTATATTTAGGTCTTCTCCCCATTTTTGGATAGGGTTGTTTCTTTTTTTTAATATTGAGCTGTATGAGCTGTTTATATATTTTGGAGATTAATCCTTTGTCCATTGATTCATTTTCAAATATTTTCTCCCATTTTGAGGGTTGTCTTTTCATTTTGTTTATGGTTTCCTTTGCTGTGCAAAAGCTTTTAAGTTTCATTAGGTCCCATTTGTTTATTTTTGTTTTTATTTCCATTACTCTAGGAGGTGGATCAAAAAAGATATTGCTGTGATTTATGTCCAAGAGCGTTCTTCCTATGTTTTCCTCTAAGAGTTTTATAGTGCCCGGTCTTAAATTGAGGTCTCTAATCCATTTTGAGTTTATTTCTTTGTATGGTGTTAGGGAGTGTTCTAATTTCATTCTTTTACATGGAGCTGTCCAGTTTTCCCAGGACCACTTATTGAAGAGACTGTCTTTTCTCCATTGTATATCCTTGCCTCCTTTGTTATAGATTAGTTGACCATATGTGCATGGGTTTATCTCTGGGCTTTCTATCTTGTTCCATTGATCTATATTTCTGTTTTTGAGCCAGTACCATATTGTCTTGATTACTGTAGCTTTGTAGTATAGTCTGAAGTCAAGAAGTCTGATTCCTCCAGCTCCGTTTTTTTCACTTGAGACTGCTTTGGCTATTCGGGGTCTTTTGTTTCTCCATACAAATTTTAAGATTTTTTTGTTCTAGTTCCGTGAAAAATGCCATTGACAATTTGATAGGAATTGCATTGAATCTGTAGATTGCTTTGGGTAGTAGAGTCATTTTCACATTGTTGATTCTTCCAATCCAAGAACATGGTATATCTCTCCATCTGTTGGTATCATCTTTAATTTCTTTCATCAGTGTCTTATAGTTTTCTGCATGCAGGTCTTTTGTCTTCCTTGGTAGGTTTATTCCTAGGTATTTTATTCTTTTTGTTGCAGTGGTGAGTGGGAGTGTTTCGTTAATTTCTCTTTCAGATATTTCATTATTAGTGTATAGAAATGCAAGAGATTTCTGTGCATTAACTTTGTATCCTGCAAGTTTACCAAATTCATTGATTAGCTCTAGTAGTTTTCTGGTAGCATCTTTAGGATTCTCTATGTATAATATCATGTCATCTGCAAACAATGACAGTTTTATTTCTTCTTTTCCAATTTGTATTCTTTTATTTCTTTTTCATCTCTGATTGCCATGGCTAGGACTTCCAAAACTATGTTGAATAATAGTGGTGATAGTGGACATCCTTGTCTTGTTCCTGATCTTAGAGGAAATGCTTTCAGCTTTTCACCATTGAGAATGATGTTTGCTGTGGGTTTGTCATATATGGCCTTTATTATGTTGAGGTAGGTGCACTATCTGGAGAATTTTTGTGCACTCTCTGGAGAATTTTTATCACAGATGGGTATTGAATTTTGTCAAAAGCTTTTTCTGCATCTATTGAAGTGATCATATGGTTTTTATTCTTCAATTTGTTGATATGGTGTATCACTTTGATTGATTGGCATATATTGAAGAAGCCTTGCATCCCTGGGATAAATCCCACTTGATCATGGTGTATGATCCTTTTAATGTGTTGTTGGGTTCTGTTTGCTAGTATTTTGTTGAGTATTTTTGCATCTATATTCATCAGTGATATTGGTCTGTAATTTTCTTTTTTTGTAGTATCTTTGTCTGGTTTTGGTTTCAGGGTGATGGTGGCCTCATAAAATGAGTTTGGGAGTGTTCCTTCCTCTGCAATTTTTTGGAAGAGTTTGAGAAGGATGGGTGTTAGCTCTTCTCTAAATGTTTGATAGAATTCACCTGTGAAGCCGTCTGGTCCTGGGATTTTGTTTGTTGGAAGATTTTTAATCACAGTTTCAATTTCATTACTTGTTCATATTTTCTGTTTCTTCCTGGTTCAGTCTTGGAAGGTTATACCTTTTTAAGAATTTGTCCATTTCTTCCAGGTTGTCCATTTTATTGGCACAGAATTGCTTGTGGTAGTCTCTTAGGATGCTTTCTATTTCTGCAGTGTCTTTTCTAACTTCTCCTTCTTCATTTCTAATTTTTATGATTTGAGTCCTCTCCCTCTCTTTCTTGATGAATCTGGCTAATGGATATTTTTTTTTCTTCTCATTGTATTGAGCTATAATTGACATACTGCACTGTATTGAGGTATAGTTGACATACAGCATGATGATATGACTTAACATGCATCATGAAATGATTACCACAGTAAGTTTAGTGAATATACATCATCTCATATAGATACACAAAAACAGAAGAAAAAATTTGCTTGTCCTTATAATAAGAACTCTTGTGATTTATTTTTTTTTATTTTTTAAACATCTTTATTGGAGTATAATTGCTTTACAATGGTGTGTTAGTTTCTGCTTTATAACAAAGTGAACCTGTTATACATATACCTATAACCCCATATCTCTTCCCTCTTGCATCTCCCTCCCTCCCACCCTCCCTATCCCACCCCTCTAGGTGGTCACAAAGCACCGAGCTTATCTCCCTGTACTATGCGGCTGCTTCCCACTAGCTATCTGTTTTACACTTGATAGTGTATATATGTACATGCCACTCTCTCACTTTGTCCCTGCTTACCCTTCCCCCTCCCCGTGTTCTCAAGTCCATTCTCTAGTAGTGGCTAATGGTTTATCAATTTTGTTTATCTTCTCAAAGAACCACCTTTTAGTTTTATTGATCCTTGCTATTGTTTTCTTTGTTTGTATTTCATTTATTTCTCCTCTGATCTTTATGAGTTCTTTCCTTCAGCTACCTTTTGGTTTTATAGGTTTTTCTTTCTCTAGTTCCTTTAGGTGTAAGGTTAGATTGTTTATTTGAGATTTTTTTTTTTCTTAAGGTAAGCTTGTATAGCTATAAACTTTCCTGTTAGAACTGCTTTTGCCACATCCCATAGGTTTTGGATCATCCTGTTTTCATTGTCATTTGTCTCTAGGTATTTTTTGATTTCCTCTTTGATTTTTTCAGTGATCTCTTGGTTATTTAGTAACATATTGTTTAGCCTCCATGTGTTTGTGTTTTTTACGGTTTTTTTCCCTGTAATTGATTTCTAATCTCATAGAGTTGTGTTCAGAAAAGATGCTTGATATGATTTCAGTTTTCTTAAATTTACTGAGGCTTGATTTGTGACCCAAGATGTGATCTATTCTTGAGAATGTTCCATGCACACCTGAGAAGTGTAATCTCTTGTTTTTGGATGGAATGTTCGATAAATATTAATTAAATCTATCTGGTCTGTTGTGTCATTTAAATCTGGTGTTTCCTTATTAATTTTCTGTTTGGGTGATCTGTCCATTGGTGTAAGTGAGGTGTTAAAGGGCCCCACTATTATTGTGTTACTGTCAATTTCCTCTTTATAGCTGTTAGCAGTTGCCTTATGTATTTAGGTGCTCCTATGTTGGGTGCATATACATTTATAATTGTTATATCTTCTTGGACTGATCCCTTGATCATTATGTAGTGTCCTTTTTTGTCTGTTGTAACATTCTTTACTTTAAAGTTTATTTTATCTGATATGAGTATTGCTACTCCAGGTTTCTTTTGATTTCCATTTGCATGGAACATATTCTTACATCCCCTCACTTTCAGTGTGTATGTGTCCCTAGGTCTGAAGTTGGTCTCTTGTAGACAGCATATATATGGGTCTTGTTTTTGTATCCATACAGCAAGCCTGTCTCTTTTGGCTGGAGCATTTAATCCTTTCACGTTTAAGGTAATTATCGATATTCATGTTCCTATTGCCAGTTTCTTTATTGTTTTGGGTTTGTTTTTGTAGGGCCTTTTCTTCTCTTGTGTTTCCTGCCTGGAGAAGTTCGTTTAGCATTTGTTGTAGAGCTGGTTTGGTGGTGCTGAATTCTCTTAGCTTTTGCTTATCTGTAAAACTTTTGATTTCTCCATCAAATATGAATGAGATCCTTGCTGGGTAGAGTAATCTTAGTTGTAGGTTCTTCCCTTTTATCACTTTAAGTATACCATGCCACTCCCTTCTGGCTTGTAGAGTTTCTGCTGAGAAATCAGCTGTTAACCTTATGGAAGTTCCCTTGTATGTTGTCATTTTTCCCTTGCTGCTTTCAACAATTTTTCTTTTCTTTATTAATGTTTGCCAATTTGATTACTATGTGTCTTGGCATGTTTCTCCTTGGGTTTATCCTGCCTGGGACTCTCTGTCCTTCCTGGACTTGGGTGGCTATTTCCTTTCCCAGGTTAGGGAAGTTTTCGGCTATAATCTCTTCAAATATTTTATTGGGCCCTTTCTCTCTCTCTTCTCCTCTGGAACCCCTGTAATGCGAATGTTGTTGCGTTTAATGTTGTCCCAGATGTCTCTTAGGCCGTCTTCATTTCTTTTCATTCTTTTTTCTTTATTCTGTTCTGCAGCAGTGAATTCCACCATTTTGTCTTCCAGGTCACTTATCCGTTCTTCTGCCTCAGTTATTCTGCTATTGATTCCTTCTAGTGTATTTTTCATATCAGTTATTGTATTGTTCATCTCTGTTTGTTTGTTCTTTAATTCTTCTAGGTCTTTGTTAAATATTTCTTTCATCTTCTCGATCTTTGCCTCCATTCTTTTTCCGAGGCCCTCGATCATCTTCACTATCATTATTCTGAATTCTTTTTCTGGAAGGTTGCCTATCTCCACTTCGTTTAGTTGTTTTTCTGGGATTTTATCTTGTTCCTTCATCTGGTACATAGCTCTCTGCCTTTTCATCTTGTCTGTCTTTTTGTGAATGTGGTTTTTGTTCCAGAGGCTGCAGGATTGTATTTCTTCTTGGTTCTGCTGTCTTTCCTGTGGTGGATGAGGCTTGTGGAAGTTTCCTGATGGGAGGGGCTGGTGGTGGGTAGAGCTGGCTGACTTCCCAATAGTATCTTATACGTTCAGTGGACATTTGACTCTATTTTTATGTGAAGCTCAGATTGAGATAGAAACTCATCTCTATTATATGCATGTGTCGAGGCACTTCTTATATTTAATCTAAAAATTATATACACTGGATACTTTAATTACTCCATTAAGAATGATTTAGCACCTAGTATGTAGCAACTGCTGTGTTAAGGACCACAACTTCTAATATGATTCCTATTTGGTGTTGCTATCTTGGAGCTCTCAGCTGGTAGGGGAAACAAACTTACAAGGTGGCATTTTATTTACTATCATAAAGGTGTTATATATATTATGTTTGGGGAACTCAGAGGGTAGAACCAAATCTAAGCACTGGGTGAAAAATTAATTAATTTTATCTTTCCTGACTGATTCCCAAATTATAAAGAAAATTAATCATAGGCAAGCTGAATCATTTACAATTTCAATATATTTGAAATGTCCTAGAAAGGTTTCTTATTCAGTCAAACCTCATTAGGCCTTTTCTTCAAATAAAATATTTTTATAAAGCAGATGTTCTTCATTTTTTGAAGCTGTAAATATGAATGTACTTCACATAACAAGTTATGACTGGAGGCCTGTTATTTCTTCACCACTTGCTTTTACCTTCCATCCTCCTCCTTATTGGAGATTCAGAACAGTGAGAACAATGTTGAGAATCCTGAACCAGAAGGTTGTTTCTGGGATTCCCTTCATACAGAGTAATATAACAGAGTTAAACACAAATAACATAGCAGGCCCATTCCAGTTTATTATTCTTTTAAAATTTGTTGTGTTTAACATAAAAGTCCAAGCTAAGAGTATCTATGACATATATATATATATATATATATATATATATATATATACACATATATATATATATATAACATTTCTATGCCTTACATTTGAGCAAAAGGGACTATCTAAATTATTGATGAATAATCTATAACCTCTGATTTTCTTGAAGCTCAGGGCTTTGACAATGCATTTCAAGATCTGATTTTAGGTTTATCTTATTTTAAAGAGATAATTTCATTCTGAGAAGATCAAACTCAACCTGTGTTCCACAGTGTCCCATGGAATTCATCAGTGGTCCCCTATCCCTGTCTAAGAGGCCATAATAGCTACTTGGGTTTACCTGCATATGGGTATAGTAACCATAGACTGCTTGAAATGGGAAGTGGAAAGGAGTGGTGAGAGAACTCAGAAACTGATCCCTGAGCCCATAAAAACAAATATTGTAATGTAAGTTTGCCTGACATTCATGCTTATTCATGCTTCAGTGTTGTGCATGATGGTGAGTGCAGCCATATAGAAGAGGGTGATGGGAGAGAATTCCCTGGGTTTGGGTTGGGGAGCAGGGACTGATGAGGGCTATTTCAGAAATATGCTCTATATTTCTGCCTCAAATGTCACCAAGAGAAAAATGATAGATTGAATTTAGCATATTTATTTAGGTGTTAAAAAAAAAACTTCAAAGCATCTGAACATCAACATTTATATAAAAGGGGAACACTGTTATCCTATTATGTAATCTATTTTAATAAAGCATCATTTATTTTTAACAAAATATATTTTTCAGTAATGGGGGTAAAATAATTATGATTACAATATTTAAAGAGAGCTGCAGATCTCACATTTGCAGATTTCTAAAATGCACCTTTTTTATTAGTTAGGACATTTATTTAATTGCTTTATTAGAGAGCAAATAGAAGTGTCTTAGCAGGGTAAAATTCATTTTCTCAAGCACACAAAAGTCTAAGCTGATAGGTGGCTTATGGGGCAGGACACCTCAGCTACAGGAGGTCATACAGGTACACAGGCTCTTTCTACCCTCTTGCTTCATCATCTCCATCTGCACAGCCAGTTCTGGCTCACCCTTTGTCCATATCAGCCTGTAGGATGGAGGAAAGAGGAAAAAGGAAAACAGTTTCCCATGAAGGATATGATTAGGAAATTGTACATGTAATTTTCCCTCACATCCCGCTGAACAGGATTGAATTCTACATTAAGTCCTTGATGCAAGAGGGGCTGTAAAATGTTCTTGCTAGCTAGGTAGCACTAAGCATAACAAAACTCAGATTTCCCTTACTAGGGGGAGAATGGAAATTGAGGGAATCAACTGAATGAATAGTTTATTCTTTTTACCTAGTGTGATAACTGACAGTGAGGAAATATTCAAATGGAGAAGATTTTCAGCAGTTATTTAGTTACATTGCCAGTGTCATATGGATAAACTCAAAGTCAGGGAAATCAAGGCAATTGATAATACTCAAAATTCAAGTTTTAATAAGAAATAGTTTAAGAATTCTAATATGTTTTCAGAATGACTTTTAAGTTAAATTCTCAGTTACTTTTTTACTTATTTAATGTTGATTCCTCTAGTATTATCAACCACATTTCAAATCATTATATGAAGAGAAATGTTAAAAGTAGAATTAGTTTTGATAATATGTAAACATTCTGACTATCATCATGGATTTCAATAAATTTGATCTGTTAATTACTTATTTCGGGTTATATTTCATTATTTTTATTTAAATTTCTAGTTTTGTAAAACACAGTAAATTTCTATGACATAAGCAAATCTTTAAGGAGAGAAATGGGAAATAAGTAATATGCCTTATCTCAATAGAAGGTTGGAAAGTGTGAATTACTTTTTGTTAAAATTTTACTGAATTTCTGAATTTCAATCAGCTTTGATGTAACAACTGTTGGTTGACCTGATTAAAGTGAACCTCTGATCCAGTTGATTTAAGGCTACTTTGCTGCTACCAAAGAATGTAAAATATGTTCTGTTCTAGAGAACCATCTGGCCCCTAAATTCAAAACTTTACTTGACTACAGTTCTAGGAAACAGACTTTTTGTTTCTAATTAAATTATGTTTTACTCTGTTGTATATAAAACTTCTTACGGTTTGGCAAATACTTTTTTTTCAACTTACATAAATAATTTCCCTTCATCATGAATTTTACGTGAATAAATCAGGTGGAACTGTTAGTAGAACGTCAATCATCGTGAATAACAGATTCTGAAGTTTTCAGAGAACTGTGACAAGAAAGAGAGAAAGAGAGAAAAAGGAAGAGAGGAAGGGGGAGAGAGGAAAGAGGAGAGAGGGAAAAGAAAGAAAAAATAAGAAAGGAAAGAAAGAAAAACAATATTCCAGATGAAAATAATTTATGTAACCATGTTTTTCAGACAGGATCACATTCTATACTGATAATCTTATAGATAAAGAATACTTCAAGATTTCTACAGATTATTGATATTGATATTTCTTTTTGAGCATCCAGTGAAGTTTGAGCATCTTTTTGAGCATCCAGTGAAGTTTCCTTCAATTATTTTTGTGGCAATATTGATACTTTTTGTGTTAACCTTGATGACATGGACAGTTCATATTAGTATTGAAGAGATTATTGTAGTAATCCTGTTGTAGAGATATTATTGCTCTACATTATTGTACCATTTTAGGCTCTAAGTGGTGGTCTCCAGTGGTGGTTTGTATTGATGATTTCCAGTACAATCCCTGAAAGTTGCTTTTGAAAGTTTTACCTGTTCTGAAAGAATTTATAGAGTTCATATTGTGGTTTTCCCTGTGTCAGGAGCTGGAGATAATGAGTTAAATCATATTGATATGATATTTGTTCTCAAGTAAGAGTCTACAAAATGGGTTTCTACTATATATGTGTTTCTGCAATGTATTGTTTTTCACTTGGCAATATAGACACACCTCATTTTATTGTGCCTCATTTTATTGTGCTTCATTTTATTGCACTTTGCAGATACTGTTTTTTTACAAATTGAATGTGGCAACTGTGCATCAAGCAAGCCTATCAGCTCCATTTGTTCAACAGCATTTGCCCACTTTGTGTCTCTGTGTGACATTTTGGTAATTCTCACAATATTTCAAACGTTTGCATTACAATTATATTTGTTGTGGTGATCTGTGATCAGTGAACTTTGATGTTACTATTATACTGTGACTTGCTGAAGGATCAGATGATAGCATTTTTTAGCAATAAAGTATTTTAAATTAAAATATATGCATTTTTTTAGACATAATACTATTGCACACCTAATAGGTTACAGTATAGTATAAACATAACCTTTATATGCACTGGGAATTCAAAAACTTTGTGTGACCTGCTTTACTGTTGTATTTGCTTTAACACAGTGGTTTGGAACTGAACTCACAATATCTTGGAGGTATGTCTGAATATTCTTAACTCCTATGTCAATTCCTAGAAATCTACAAAAGCATTTTAATGCTTGCATAGCATTCAAAGGTAGGGTTATATCATATTTTACATCATATTTAATTTGTCCCTGTTATATATTTAGTTCATATTGTCTACAATTTTTGCTGTCATATATTATGTGACAACAAACTCATATATGTATATACACACACAGGCATACATTTACATGTTGTGTTTTCTTTCTAGTTTTCTCTTTTTTTTTTAAAAAACAAATATTATAATCATTTACTCTGTGGGAATTCACTGGTTGAATTTCTTGAGATCTCTGCTTCGAGGGAACTAACCTCCTAGAGGAGGAGACAGATAATAAATAAATGAATACATGAATTTGATTATCACAGACTGTGATAAATTTATGCTGAATGATCAAGATTTTACTGAGAATATAACATTTGAATAACTAAAGATTGACTTCTGGTTTCCAGTCTGGCATGGCATATAAGAAACTTGGAATTCATCTCTTCTGTACATGTAAGACAAATCTGAAGAAACTGAAAATCAACACCTCTTTTTAGATCCATCAGAGGACTAATGTCTTAAGGCAAACCACTTTCCCCCAAATTGTGGAGACACACAGGTAGATAGAGAGTCACGACTTACCATAGCAGAAAACATTGAACCAGTACCTGGACAGGAAAACCTAAACTATAATTAACAAATTGATGGAGAGTCATCGTGGACAAGTTTGAGAGTTAAAAATTCTGGGCAGGAGAGTGATTATTTAGTATGACTCCACATTTTTTTTTGAGTTTTACCTCCAGGAGCTCTATCAGTTTCTCACAGTGAATTTAGAGAAAAAAAAATCTCTCATGCTTCTGGCAATATGGACACAGTTAAACTGAACAGCACCAACAATCAACTGGATCTAACTGACATCTGTTAATAAACCAAATGTTTATGTCCCCCCCCCAAATTAATATGTTGAAATTCTAAACCTCAATATGATGGTATTAAGAGGTGGGGCCTTTGTGAGGGGGTGATTATGTGGAACCCTCATGAATAGGGTTAGTGCCCTTATGAAAGAGCCCCAGAGAATTCTCTTGCTCTCCTTCTGACATGTGAGTGCAAAATGAGAAGATGGCCATCAATGTATTATGAAGAGGGACCTCACCTCTTTATAAGAACCCAATTGTCATCAGAACCTGACCATGCTGGCACCCTGCTATCAGACTTTCAGCCTCCAGAATTGTAAGAAATAAAATTCTGTTGTTTATAAACCACCTGGTCTAGGTATTCTGTTATAGCAGCCTGAACACACTGATACAATATCTTTAGACTATGTCATGCAACAACAGTGGAATACACATTCTTCTCAAACTCACAGGGAACACTAAACAAGAGAGACCACATTTGGGGACATAAAGCATACCTTAGCAAAATGAAAAGAATTGAAATCATATAAAATATCTTCTCTTACCTCAATGGAATTAAACTAGAAACATAAAGATAGCTAGAAAATTCCAAAATACTTGGAGATTAAACAGCACACTACTAAATAACACAGAGGTCAAAGAAATCTCAAGAGAAATTAAAAATATTTTGAACTAAATAAAAATGACAATATAACTTAAAATTTGTGAGATGCAGCAAAAGCAGTGATTAAAGGGGAAGTTGGAGCATTGAATGTTTATATTTTAAAAATAAGAAAGATCTACAATCATAATCCAAGCTTTAACCTTAGGAAACAAGAAAAAAGAAGAGCAAATTAAGCACAAAGTAAGCTGTAGAATAAAAATAAAAATTAGAGCAGGAATCAATGAAACCAAAAAGAAGAAACCAATGAAAAAAAGTCAACAAACCCAGAAGCTGGTTCTCTAAAAATATCAATATAATAAAGAAAACTCCCATCGTGCTAAATACTGTAAAAGTATTCTAGTCAGTGTGAACCAGATCTAAGCCAATAATAGAAAAAACTTTAGTAATTTTGAGGAAATGCAAAAAAGTTAGTATGACTGGAGCTCTAGATCATGAGGGAGTAAATCAGAAGTTAATTCATGTATCGCTTTGTAGAGAATAGTAAGGGGTTTGCATTCCTTCTAAGAAAAACAAAGTCCTTTGAAAATTTAAGGAGATGACTTGTACATATTTTAGCAATCATTTTGACAATGTTGAGAAAGATTGAAGAAGAGCATGTTTATAAACAAGAAAACCAGTAATTTAGCTTTTGCAGAAGTTTAGTTTATAATGATGATGATTTGATTGTAAAGCAATTATACTCCAATAAAGATGTTAAAATAAATAAATAAAATGCTGGTGATTTGGATGTTGGAGTGGTAGCCAAAGTAAAGAGAAACTATTGTATTCAAGATATAATGTTATCAAGAATATATTCCTAGAAACACACTGCTCAAAGAATTTGTAAATTCTTAATTTGGAGAGGAACTATGAAGTTATATTCCAAAAATCCAGTATTTAATTACATTCCAGCCAACAAGGTATGAGTAATGAATGGTCAGTAATATTCTTTACCATTTCTTTTTGGTCTGTCACTTTTCCCTCAAAAATTTCATGACTCTACTTCCCACAGTCAGCAGTTAAAACTGAATGTCTCTAATTTGAGTGCAATTCCCACTTTAGCTATCATGCTATGCTTTTCATTTGAGGAATTTGTTCAGAGACCTATAATTATCTTAGTCAACTTGTGTAATAATGTACTGTCACATATTGTATGGTTTCTAACCAGGGATATATTGTTTCACTTTTATTCACTATGAATTTTAGTTCCAGAAAAGTTCTTCCTTTGTGCAGTGTCAAAACTCAGGGATACAGGAAAATTGAAAGACTTGTATCACCGTGAGTAGTTTTCTGAGCATGTGTAATAATATCCATTTGTCATCTGACACAGAAATTTCAGGGAGTTGGACTGATTCAGATAGAAGATTAAAAATACCAACTTACAAATTTGATTCTCTGTTCCTCGTACATGATATTGTCTTCAGAGCCAATCCTAATCAAAAATGCCAGTTAAATTTGAATTTCATAATTATGTTAGAAAAAGAACAGAAAGATTCTCATTATTTCATAATTTATAAAATTAATTCCTATAAAATCTTGACATAAAATTTACTAAAATATCAGTGTTCCTTATTTTGCCATGATAAATCTAAGTTGTGTTTTCAAAAGGGACTAATAAGCCTGCAAATTGAATAATCTATTTTCTTTTCTTGATAGAACAGAACTCTGCTGATTTGGGGAAAAAAACACATTTTATTTAAATTAATGCCCTAATGCCTAGGTCAGGCTTGGGTAGTAAGAGGAATTCAGTAAATATTTATTGAACAAATGGATAAAAGATGATTATTTAGAAAATTTAGCATAGTAAAATAGATCTTTAAATAACAGCTTTATTGAGATATAATTCGTCAACCATAAACTCACCCATTTAAAGCATACACTATTTTTTAGTTTATTCACAGAGTTGCACAATACTGATACCACAATCAATTTTAGAATATTTCATCTTCCCCCACCAAAAAAAGAAACAGCCATTAAGACCCACTCACGCACTCATCGCTCTCCAACCCCACCATGCCCACCGTAGGAAATGATTAATCTGCTTTCTGCCTCTATAGATTTACCTCTGTAGATTTATACACACACACAAACACACACCCATATGATATGTGTATTTCGTGACTAACTTCTTTTACTTAATATCTTCAAGGTTCATCAAGGTTGTAACCTGTATCAGTACTTCATTACTTTTATAGCCAAATACTATTCAATTTTATGAATATGCCACATTTTATTTATCCATTCTTCAGTTGATAAATATTCAGGTTGATTCCACATTTTAGGCTGCTATGAATAATGCTGCTATGAACATTTGTGTACATGTTTTGTGTGGATTTTTGTTTTCTGTTCTCTTGGGCAATATACCTAAGAGTGGAATTTCTGGGTCATAAAATAACACTCTGTTTAAGCTTAGGGAAACTGCCAGACTGTTTTCCAAAGCAGATGCACAGTTTTACATTTCTGCCAGCAGTATATGAGGGATTTGGGTTCTTCATTTTCTCACTAAAACTTGTTATTATCTGAATTTTTAATTCTAGTGGATGTGAAGGGGGATCTGATTGTGGTTTTTATTTGAATTTCTCTGGTGGCTAATTGCTTACCATCAGATTTTCATTTTTTAAAGTTCTGTTAACTTTTTAACTTAACTCAGAGTCAGCTTCCTCAAACTGTGTTCTAACTAAAGTCAGTTTCCTCAGGAAGAGCTTCATAGCTCTGGTAACATGAATGACTCAGGTAGAACAATTACTCTATGTCTGTGGCTGGGTGGAGGAAGAGAGTCCCAGATAGCTTAGCTTTAGCTGTTGATGCCTAGAATAGAGCTTCTGCAACACAGAACTAGAATAGAGGATAAATGCTAGTTGCCTACCCCTCTGAAAAGACAGTACTCTCTCTCCCCATGTTCCAGGTAAAGGGAAGTTCCAAGTCCTTTACTTGGAATATGGGGAGAGAGAGTACTGTCTTCCTGGCCATATTCATCTGTCTGGACCTTCTGCCATGCTGAGTTGGTGTGCTTGGGCATGGAGGATGTGGCGGGGTGGAGCTGGATATGGCTCAAGTGTCATCACTGTCCTTATGGAGAATTTAGAAATAAATAAAAATTATATGTAAAAATGTAGCTGTCCAGTTTTCCCAGCACCACTTACTGAAGAGACTGTCTTTTCTCCATTGTGTATTCTTGCCTCTTTTGTCATATATTAATTGACCATAAGTGTGTGGGTTTATTTGGGGGCTTTCTATCCTGTTCCATTAATCTATATGTCAGTTTTTGTGCCAGTACCGTAGTGTTTTGATTATAGTAGCTTTGTAGTATAGTCTGACGTCAGGGAGTGTGATTCCTCCAGCTCTGTTCTTTTTTGGCCACGCCATGCGGCTTGAGGGATCTCAGTTCCCTGACCAGGGATTGAACACAAGCCATAGTAGTGAAAGCACTGAATCCTAACCAGTAGACCACCAGGGAACTCCCTCTAGCTCCGTTCTTCTTTCTCAAGCTCCGTTCTTCTTTTGTCTATTTGGGTCTTTTGTGTTTCGATACAGATTTTTAAATTTTTTGTTCTAGTTCTGTAAAAAAAAAAATGCCATTGTTAATTTGATAGGGATTGCATTGAATCTGTAGATTGCCTTGGGTAGTATGGTCATTTTAACAATATTGTTTCTTCCAATACAGGGTATATTTTTCCATCTGTTTGTGTTGTCTTCAATTTCTTTCATCAGCATCTTATATTTTTTCAGAGCACAGGTCTTTTGCCTCCTTATCTGTGTTTATTCCCAGGTATTTTATTCTTTTTGATGATATAGTAAATGGGATTGTTTCCTTAATTTCCCTTTCTGACATTTTGCAGTTAGTGTATAGTGATTCAACAGAATTCTGTGTATTAATTTTGTATCCTGCTACTTTATTGAATTCATTGATGAGTTCTAGTAGTTTTCTGGTAGCATCTTTAGGATTTTCTATGTATAGTATCATGTCATCTGCAAACAGTGACAGTTTTACTTCTTCCTTTCCAATTTGGATCCCCTTTATTTTTTTCTTCTCTGATTTCCATGGCTAGGACTTCCAAAACTATGTTGAATAAAAGTGGTGAGAGTGGGCATTCTTGTCTTGTTCCTGATCTAAGTGGGTATGCTTTCAGCCTTTCACCATTGATTATGATGTTCGTGGTGAGCTTGTCATATATGGCCTTTATTATGTTGAGGTATGTTCCCTCTATGCCCCATTTTCTGGAGAGTTTTTGTCATAATGAATGTTGAATTTTATCAGAAGTTTTCCTTCATCTATTGAAATGATTATCTGCTTTTGATTCTTCAATTTGTTAATGTGGTGTATCACACTGATTCATTTGTGGATATTGAAAAATCCTTAAACCCTGGGAAAACCCAGGGTTGAAAACCCTGGGATAAATCCCACTTGATCATGGTGTATGATCCTTTGAATGTATTGTTGGAGTCAGTTTGCTAGTATTTTGTTGAAGATTTTTGCATCTATATTCATCAGTGTTACTGTCTTGTAATTTTGTTTCTTGTGGTATCATTGTCTGGTTTTGGTATCAGGGTGGTGCTGGCCTCATAGAATTTGTTTGGAAGTATTCCTTTCTCTGCAAGTTTCTGGAATAGTTTCAGAAGGATAGGTGCTTACTCTTCGCTAAATGTTTGGTGGAATTCACCTGTGAAGCCATCTGGTCATGGACTTTTGCTTGTTGGGAGTATTTTAATCACAGATTCAATTTCATTACTTGTAATTGGTCTGTTCATATGTTCTATTACTTCCTGATTCAGTCTTGGGAGATTGTACCTTTCTAAGAATTTGTCCATTTCTTCTAGGTTGTCTATTTTATCACTGTATAGTTGCTTGTAGTAGTTTCTTATAATTCTTTTTATTTCTGTGACTAAATAAATACAAATAAAAAAAATCTCCCATGCAGAAAAATTCTAAATCATTTATGTAAAACTACCCTCAAGGATGTGGAGCAAACCTCTTTTCTTCTTAACTATGGCTATGCAGAGTGACTTCTGGCCAAAGAGTATAGAATGGGGAAAAGCATAACTTTTCAGTGAAAAACTTGATGAATACTATCTCAGCCAGGTGATCAATGTCAATATCAATGGTAATTAGGCATGTTGATAGTATGTGCCCTTGATATGATTTGATGAGAATGGCACTTCATCTCTCTGGTCTTCTTCCTGAAAACCCATAATCCCAATCTAATGAGAACAACACTAGATACGTCCCCATGAGGGAATTTCTACAGAATACCTGACTGCTACTCCTTAAAACTGGCAAATTCATTTAATTTTTTTTTAAAAAAGTCTAGTAGACTGTCACAGCCAAGAGAAGCCTAAGGAAATATGAGTACTAAATGTAATGGAGGATCCTAGGTGGGATCCTGGAACAGAAAAAGTACACTAGGTAAAAACTAAAAAATCTGAATAAATTATAGACTTCAGTTAATAATAATGGTTATGTGTCAATACTGTCTTATTGTGACAAATTTATCATGTAAAATGGTAATAGGGAAAATTAGATTTTTGGATACAGGAACACACTATACTATCTTTGAAAATTTACTTTAAAATTATTTATAATAAAGACATTTTTGAAAATCAAACTAGTTCTTGTAGATCCAGTGCTATGTTATTGCTACAAACAGGAACATCTTCTGTAAGGATCAACTTCTCTTTTTTACAACCAGTAGCTATGATTTGCTTTTTAATAGAGATCTGGTACTGAGCAAAGAATTAAAATATATTTATGTCACACATTAAGTTTAGGTTACCTTATAATTACTAGATGACTATTAAATATGGTAGAAATTATTGTCTGAATATTTTATAGAGGATATTTTCAAGCATAAAATTATCATATGAGAGATACACATTATGAACAGGTGTGCTTCAATAGAAACATTTTACTAATTTTGCCTTAAAATGCTTTTTCATAAAGACCATCCAGTATAATGTGAAGTATACATTTGGTCCTCATTGAACTTAATATATTTTCAGTGTCTTCTTTATTCCCTAACTTTCATTTTACAAATTTCAAGTTTACACTGATTTATAAAAATTATCTTTTATCTAGATTCTCTAACATTTAAATTTTGCTTTAGCTCTCTTGCTCTGCTATATAAATTTATTTATTTGTTTGCTAGTTTGTTTTTCAGACACTGAGTGATTAAGTGGACATCATGACACTTCCCCCCTAAAATTCTGTGTATATCTATATATGCATATCATAAGAATAAGGCCATTCTCCTACATAAACACAATATCATTATATGACATTAGAAAATTAGCAACAATCTCAGAAAATATCCAATATATAGTGCATTTTCAAATATCCTCAACTGTCACAAAATGTCTTTTACTGATATTTATAAAGTAAGAATTCAGTCATAGCTCCTGAATTGCTTTGTTATGACTTTTTGTGTATTTAATCCAGAATTTCCCCTTACATTTTAGACCCTGAATAGCCAAAGCAATCTTGAGAAAGAAGAACAAAGCTGGAGATATTGGATTTCCTAATATCAAATGATATTATAAAACTATAGTAACAAAAACAATATGGCACTGGCATAAAAAGACATAGATCAATGGAACAGAATAGAGAGCCCAGAAATAACCCCACACGTATATCGTTAATTGTTTAATGAAAAGGAACCATGAATATACAATGAGGAAAGGATACTCTCTTTAATAAATGATGTTGGGAAAACTGGATAACCACATAGAAAACAATAAAACTGGACCCCTATCTTACACCATCCACAAAAATAAACTCAAATTATATTGAGGACCTGAAACCCTAAAACTTGAAGGAATCATTGGAAGTAAGCTCCTTGAATCAGACTTTGTGATGATTTTTAATTTTTTTTTTGCACTTAACACTAAAAGCAAAGACAACAAAAGCAAAAATAAACAAGCGAGACTACATCAAACTAAAAAGCCTCTGTATAGCAAAGGAAACCATCAAACAAAATGAAAAGGCAAACTACAGAATGGGAGAAAATATTTGCAAATCATATCGGATAAAGGGTTAATATCCAAAATATATAAATAACTCATACAACTCAGTAGCAAATAAAACCCCAGACAATCCAATTAAAAAATGGGCAGAAGATCTGGATAGAATATTCCAAATAAGACATACAAATGTCCAACATATATGTGAAAAGGTGCTCAACATCACTAATCATCAGGGAAATGCAAATCAAAACCACACTGAGATATCACCAAATACGTGTTAGAACGGCTGTTTTCAAAAAACAAGAAATAGCAAGTGTTGGCAAAGATGTGGAGAAAAGGGAACATATGTGCTCTTGGTGGGAATGTAAATTAGTCCATCTATAGAAAACAGTAAAATAGAACTACTAAATGTTCCAGCTGTTGACCTAAAACAAATATACTGCCAGTTATTTCTCCAGCAAAATGAGTTATTCAGGATCAACAAATATTTGCAATTTGGGGTCTTCAACCATGGTAAGTCACATGCAAATCCTCAGCAAAAATGAAGAGGGGAAATCTTTCACAGAGGGACAATGCAGCTGGGAGGGCTATAGTAAACCAAGAGTGCATTTGCGGAATTGAGAATTCAAAGTATAGTTTCATTGGTTAAGTTATAAAAGTCTTTCATTGGCTGAGCTCTTGCCAGGCCAAAAGAGGAAGTCTTTCTCCTTCCTCTTGGGCTGTGCTAATGTCATAGCAGACAATTTTTATTTTAATTGAGATTTCTGTTTATTAATTTTTACACAGTGATCCCACTTCTGGTTAAATATCCAAAGAAAATGAAATCATTATCTTAGAAATACATATGCACCCCCATATTCATTGCAGCATTATTTACAATAGCCAAGACATGGAAGCAACCTAAGTGTACATCAGTGGATGGATGGATAAAGAAAATATGGCGTATATGTATAATGTACATAATAGAATATTATTCAGCCACAAAAAGAAGGAAATCTTACCATATGTGACCACTTGGATGGACTTTGAGGACATTATGCTACCTGAATAAGTCAGACAGAGAAAGAGAAATACAGGGAAAGTATCATCTCACTTATACGCAAAAATCTAAAAAAAATACGAAAAACAAAACAAAACCCACACTCATAGATAAAGAAAACAGATTGTTGGTTGCCAGAGGTGGGGGGTAGGAGGGAGTGGGAAAAATGAACGAAGGTGGTCAAAAGGCAAAAACTTCCCGTTATTAGATATGTTCTGGGGATGTAATGGACAACATGATGACTTTAGAATATGAAAAGAAGAAAAAAAAGTCTTACGTCTGGGTGTCTCTATTTTTAGACACCTAAAGGTAATATTGTCCTTAACTATTCCAGTAAATTTACATCAAATCCTTATCCTCTATCCTGGGATAGTCCCTTCCCAACATATTCCTGAGGGCTAACTTCTTTTAGACAACTTATGTTCTGATTTATATTAATAATCATTTTGCCATTTTGGGCTAGACAAATTTTAATCACTCTTAATGAGGAAATCCTAAGATAGACTATTCATGACTTTACTGGAGCCTAAAGCAGTGTTCTAAACAGCTTGCATCCAAGATTGAACTTTGACCATATTTTGACTTCCTTGCTTCCTTAATTTCCAGCTACTCTTCCAAGCTCAGTACTCCAGCATCCCAATCTATTCAAGTTACATATATACACCCATTAAATTCCCCTGGTGCTTAAGTTAGGAATACATGGTTTCTCTTACATATATCCAATAACCTGGCTCATATAAAAATTTGTACCAGAAGTGAGTTGCAGATGAAAAATATGATCATAAACTGGTGACCTGGTCTTTTAGGAACTGAATGTGATGAAAATCCTTAGGAAAAGTACCTAGATATGAGACCCTCACAGCCCAAGTCATTCAGTGCCAAAATAAATAATAGGCTGTAGTCATCTTAAATGAAATACCAATTGAAACCAAGGCTTTAAGGGACTCATCTGGCATTGCCATAAACATTATAAATGAAGTGAAGACTTAAGGACTATGAGTTGAAGTGCTTGCATCAAATTTCATCAGCTATGTGAATAAAGAACCACAAGCTTAAATCTATAAATTCTTTAGCTCAAAGCAGGGATTGAGAATCTGGACTTCCTGTGAACATGCTAAAAATTTTTCTTCTGAGCTGCAGTGCTGTGGTATCCAAAAGCAAATGTTGAGCTTGATCCTTTAGAATGCCAGCTTATAATATTAGTAGAATGTATAGTTTCACTAGGTTCGAGGTAAGGAAATTCTTCAGAAAGATTGAGGCTCTGAGAATGTGAAAGTTTTATGTAAGAGAGTTATAAAATCACAGAGTGTATCAAAATATCAATTGCCACTGAGTCTCACTTGTCTGCTGAGGCTGATTCTTTTGCTAGAAGATGTTTTAATTTCTCAATATAAGAAACATACCATTCAAAAAGAAGGACTCAAATTGTCCCTATGGACCATGTTCCCTATACTTAGATTTTGTATTTTCCCCCCAGACATGCAATTAAGTCATAATTCAGCATGTACCATGTTCATTTACAAAGTCAAACCTAAAATATGATACATAATTGTAGAATTTTATAATTTATTTATATCAGGAAAAATTTGTAGATATATGGTAGGAATCGATTCCTAGTGATATAAACCAAATACACAGAAGTATAGTTTATTATTTTTAAATAATATTAGATAATATACCATCTTTTATTAAACAATAAAACCTAATATATTTCTGTGAAACACAGATACACATGCTTTATATATGTATGAAATATAAAATAAAGCATAAGCAAAGAGAAATAAGTTTTAGATTCAGCTGTGTCAATAAATATATGATGCATAAATATTTATTGAGTTAAATGTGATAGTTCACACCATGGAGGACTTTTCTTATAATTTCACCAAATGGGAACTCAATTGATGCAAACTAAATGGTTCTGAGATTATATTAACTCCTGGAATAACATATAGATAAAAATATGAAATAGGGATCCTACAATGGATTTACCTTATGAAATTTTACCATTCAACTCCTTAAACATAATTCCTCGTGTTATTCCAGGAGACATCCCCTTCATCAAAGCTTGAGAAAAATATTGGTTTTGAAAACACCTACATCTTTGAAGAGTGCATAGTGGATATTTTCTGAAGACTGGAGATACAGGAGAGAGACATAATAGTTGAAATAATCTCTCTGTCTTTTTGTAGTAACCATAGGATCCCAGCATACTAGTCAAGTAGTAGGGTTAACAATAGAGGAAATGTAGGGATGATTTGAGGAAATGGCAGGAGAGCTAGCATGGATATCAGCATAGTCTAATAAGGTATTTTTTGAATTAACTAATTGATCATGGAGTTTTCAGGATCTAAATAGATAGCTCACAAAGGGCCATATTGATTTGCATAAGTAAAAAATTCTAGTTCCATTAGCATAAAGCCACTCACTTTCAAGAACTCTGTTTTGAGTTCACCCACTTGGAATAACTTCAGTGAAGGGAGATGTTGATGAAGGACACTGCAGTAAGAACACAATTACATTCTGTGAACTTTTTATCCAAGTCTCCATGTCATTGGCCAGTGGATATTAACCAAGGTAATTTTACTGGAAAAGGAAATAACCAATATTTTGGATTATTGGACTTTGAAAACTGAACAAAAACTAATTTCTGACAACCTAGGATGCAAGTGTGGTCCGTTAGTTAAATGGAAGTTTCTGTGTAGGTTACAGAATTTTAACCAATATGCAGCTTGCAATAGATCAAATAAGATCTAGATCTGAACAAATTCCTACAGTGGCTTCCAGATCTGCAAAGTTAAAAGTATTGTGGAAAATTTAGCAAGCCAAGACCCTTAGAACTTCTTCTCTATGAAAAGAATGAAATGAAAGTAATCCCATGATCCTAAGGACTGCAAAGATTAGTACCAATGTCAAAATTTTGAAAAATGTTTTCGTTGCATGATTTCCATCACTTTCTTGAACAGATTTTATAATTGGAACACAGGTGAATCTTGGGGAAGATAAATGATTGTAATAAATTTAATAAAATGACAACTTTCAGTTGTAGCTGCTGTTCTAAATGAGATATCCTTGGAGTTTTTCAGTACAATACAGACTCTTGTGCTTTGCATGAAGTTATGTTCTGGCAAATGCTTATTTTCTCTGTGACAACAGATATCAAAGTGTGAACTGTGGGACCCTGATGGGAGATGTTTGCGTACGTGTGCGTGTGTGTGTATATGTGTTAGGGCTAAAGCAAGTTACTACGTTTTTATTTAATGTATAAGAAAAATCAAGAGATATGGCTCCTGAAACTTTTTCTGGTGGCCGTTGAGGACAAAACTATAGTTATATAACATAGAATATTTGCCTTTTTCAGTTTGGTGACATTTGCACAAATGATGTTTAAGAAGTAGTGGGTAAGACTGTTGGCACATTAGAACAAATCATTCTAGTGGCCCTTAAGAGAAGGAAATTAATATGGTGCTTGAGGACAGAAATTAATGTATCAATGCTTTGCAAGTTCTGAAGAAAATAATGTTTAACCTTAGTTTTTTCTGTTTTTTATTAATTTTTAATTTTTTTCAAAAGAAGCTGTCCCTGAAATATACAGACAAGAGATAGAGAGTCCCAAGCACAGAAGAAAGAATATAATGTTGCACATATGATCTATCCAGAAGTTTGTCTGAACATACAATTGCAAATTGCAACAGCATACCCACATTTTTCAGGAAGCCCTAGGGTAGCAGAGGTGACTGGGAGGAAATGAAGATCCACCAAGAGTTGAATCCACTCTTGCAACTTCTCTGACTTGGAGAGCTAGTTTCAATGACTCTCCAGCATTTCTGAACCATTAGGTAACACAAAGGAGTCTAGGTAATACTGAATTCTTCATTTATAATGTAGTATTATTACTTAATGTAACTACAAAACTGAAGTATGTTATTTAGAATGCACCTACATTGAGATAGACTCTAACTTCTTTGGTTAAAAATTTGATTATAAGTATTACATTACTAAAACTGGAATATCATTTCACCCTAGAGCTGGAAAACAGGCAAGACTTATTTTTATACCTTGCCCACTAACAAATGGTAAACTATAAATGCTTTGTAAAGTAATATTACTGACAATGGTGCAACTATTGCTACTCTTTAAGTTTTTATTGCTATTATATCAGAGTACTTGTCAATGTGAGATATAAGACAAGTTTATTCATTGTAACTATTTTATACTTGTAGGAAAATTAAAAGTATTTTTGCTTTTCCATCCTTTGTTTATAATGTAAAATAATAACTATTTGTTATTATAAATTATATTTATAATTATAATTTATAATATAAATTATAATTTATAATATTATAAATTATAATTCTTAGTATAAGTTTGTTTTGGAATAATTATTTTGTGTTTCTTTTGACATTATCAGAGAGGTCATTCTTCATTTCTTCTATTAAAAAGTAAGAACTGTTACCTCATGGAATTATTTAATAAATATAAAATTCATCCTCATATATATAAAATTTGTATTTTCAGGAGAAAGTTTTGTATGTGACTGCCATAGAATATTATTATAATGTAAAATATTGTTTTGTCTTAGAACAGCTTCAGGAGGAATTATATTCGAAAATAGGAACATTCTTTAAATATTGTGAAATCATACTATCAACTAGCATGAGGGCATTTTTATAGATGTTTCCTAAATTTGTACTGAATAAAATGGTTACACTATGTAATGACTATCATTTATTTTATTAAACCTTAATCCAAATAGTTGCTTTTTACCAGTTAGTTGTATTCATTCGTTTTAAACTGAACTTCTTTATTTTGAGATAATTTTAGATTCACAGCCAGTTGTACAAATCATGAGAGATACCATGTACTCTGCACTTATTTTCACCCAATAGAAATATCTTGTGAAACTATAGTACAATATTATAACCAGGATATTGGTATTGGTACAGTCATGATGCAGGACATTTTCATCACCACAAGCAACTATCTCATTGCCCTTTTATAGCCACATTAACTTCCCTTCTGTCCTCACATCTATCTTAACTCCTGACAATCACTAAAGTTATCCATTTCTAAAATTATGTCATTTCAAGAATGTTTTAAAAATGAAATGATATAAAATGTGAACTTTAGATATTGGCCTTTTTCACTCAGTGTAAGTCTCAAAATATATCCAGTTTGCTGTATGTATCAAGAATTTGTTCTTTTCATTGTAGAGTCGCATCCATGGTATAGATGTACTACAGTTTGATTAACCATTCTGCCATCAAATGTGGGTTCCAGCTTTTGGCTAATACAAATAAATAAAGTTGTTATAAATATCTTAGCACAGATTTTTGTGTGAACATAGGTTTCATTTATCTAAAGTAAATACCAAAGTGTGTAAGTGCTAGGTTGTATGGTAGTTACACGACTGATATTATAAGGATCTACCAAACTTTTCCAGAGAGCCTATACAAATTGATAAACCTTCCAACAAAGCATGAGTGATCCAGTTTCTTCATATCCTCTCCAGGATTTGGTTTTCATTGTTTTTTATTTCAACCATTCTAATAGGTATATAGTGATATTGTATTGTGGTTTTAATTTGCACTTCCCTAATGTCTAATGATGTTCAGCATCTTTTCATGTAACTTTTTGGCATCTCTGCATCTTATTTAGTAAAATATCTCTTTATGTCCTTTGTCCATTTTCTAGCTGGGAGTTTTGTTTATTTGTTTTACTGTTGGGATTTGAGAGTTCTTTAGGTATTCTACATACCAGTCCTTGTATTCTAGATAGGTGACTTGCAAATATATTCCCCCAGTCTATGGTTTATCTTCATTCTTTTTCAGAGTGCTTAGCTGAGCAAAGATTTTTTAATCTTTATGAAGTCAAATTTATCAATTTTTGCTTTGATGGATCATATTGTGATGTCAATTCTAAGTACTTTTTGCCTTGCCCTAGATACGCAAAAATTTTCTCCAAAGTTGTTTTTTGGTTGTTTCGTTTTGTTTGTTTGTTTGTTTTTCCTTATGGAAGTGCAGTTGCTCCGGCACCATTACTTGAGAAGGCTATCTTTCTCCATTTGAATTACATTTGAACCTTTGACAAAAATCATCTGTGCATATATGTGTAGCTCTATTTCTGGTTTCTTAATTCTACTCCATTGTCCTATGTACCTATGCCTCCACCCCATTGAGTCTTGGTTAATATAGCCATATATTTTTTATTAATATAGCCATTGTTTTTTTTGCAATCAGGCAGTGCGGGGGGCCACCCAGAGGCCAAGAGTAAGGTGGTACACCGCACTGGGACCCCGTGCTGTCTCCAGGCAGGTTTTTATTTTGTTTTTTTTTTTTTTAATTTATTTATTTATTTATTTTTGGCTGCATTAGGTCTTTGTTGCTGTGTGCGGGCTTTCTCTAGTTGCAGTGAGCTGGGGCTACTCTTCGTTGCGATGTGCAGGCTTCTCATTACGGTGGCTTCTCTTGTTGCCGAGCATGGGTTCTAGGCACGCGGGCTTCAGTAATTGTGGCATGTGGGCTCAGTAGTTATGGTTTGTGGGCTCTAGAGTGCAGGCTCAGGAGTTGTGGTGCACAGGCTTAGTTGCTCCGCGGCATGTGGGATCTTCCCGGACCAGGGATCGAGCCTGTGTCCCCTGCATTGGCAGGAGGATTCTTAACTACTGTTCCAGTCTTGAAATCCAGTAGATTGTTTACTCTCAACTTATTTTTCTTTGCCAAAATTGTTTCAGCTACTTCCTTTGCTTTTCCATACAAATTTAAAAATACTTTTATCCATACTTTAAAAGTCTTACTGGGATTTTGATAGGAAATGTTTTAAACTTTTAAATCAACTTAGGGAGAATTGGCATCTTCATTATTTTTGACTGTACCAATCCATAAGCACAGTGTCTTCATTTATTTAGATTTTATGAGTTTCTTACATCAGTGTTTTATAGTCTTCACTATATAAATTCTGTAAAAGATGTTTTTAGAATTTCTCCTAATTTTTTTGAGTGTTTGTATCTGATAATGCATTGTTAGTTTCACTGTGCATGTGTTCATTGTCACTATATAGAAATACAATTGTTCTTTTTCTGTTTACCTTAGTATATAGAAATATAATTGTTCTTTGTATATTTATTTTGTATCCTACAAACTTACTCAGCTAACTTATTAGTTCTAATATACTGCTGTAGATTTCTTAGGGTTTTCTATATAGACAATAATTTCATCTGAAAATAAGAGGAGTTATTATTATTCTTTTCTGATTCTGGTAATATGCTTTTTATTTTCTTGCACTACTTAGAATTTCCAATACTATAGAGAGTAAGAGTGGTGAGAGTGGGCAATCTTGCCTTGTTTCAGGTATTAAAGGAAAAGACATTCGGTCTTTCACCATTGGGTACAGTTAGTTGTAGATTTTATTTAGGTGTTATTTATCAAATTGAAGAAGTTCTCCTCTATTCCTATTTTTCAGAGAGTTTCTTTTTTTAACATGGATGGATGTTGATTTTTTTCAAATATTTTTTTCTGCATTGATGGATAGTATTGTATAATTTTTATTAGCCTCTTAATAAAATATATTACATTGACTGATTTTGAATATTGAATAAACTCCATTTGTTCATGATGTATAATATTTTGCATGTTGCTGAACTCTGGTAATTTTTTTTCTTATGACTACTGCATTTATATCCATGAGGGTTATTGGTCTGTAGTTTTCTTACTTTGTATTGACATGGTCTGTTTTTTTTGTATTAGGGTCACACAAGCTTATAAAACTACTTGGACAGTGTTCTCTATGTTTCTATATCTGGAAAAAGTCGTGAAGAATTTATGTTAACTTTTCTTTAAAGTTTTTATAGAATATTCCAGTCCATCTGGGCCAGGAGATTTTTTTAAAGGAATTTTTTAAAAGCAGTAATTCAGTTTCCTTAATAGTTATAATTTATAATTAAAATAATCTCTTTCATATTGTGTGAATTGTGTTAGTTGGTGATTTGGGGGAATTTGGTCCATTTAATCTAAGTCATAAAATTTCTGTGCAGAGTTGTTTGTATCATTTTAAAATATATTTTTGGTGTCTGCAGTGTCTGTAGTAATATCCCCTATTTTATTCCTGATACTGATAATTTGTGTTTCCCTTTTTTCTTTTACATTATTCATAGAGCTTTGTCAATTTTATTGTCATTTTGAAACAAGGCAACTTTTTGTTATTTATTTTCTTTATTATTTTTCTTTTTATAATTTTGATGATTTCTGCTCTTATATTTATTGCTTTCTTCCTTCTTCTTACCTTAGTGTTATTTTGTTTTCCTTTTTCTAGGTCCTAGAGGTGGGATTTTAGATTACTGATTTGATATTTTCTATCTTTTCCAATATATAATGCAGTGCTAAAGTTTTCCTTTTTAGTATAGCTTTAGCTGTGTCTCCCAACTTTGATAGATTGTATTTTCATTTTTATTTGCTTCAATATAGTTTTCTTTTCTGGCCTTACAGAATGAGTTGGGAAGTATTTTATTCTCTATTTTTTAGAAGAGTTTGAGAAGGATCAGTATTAATTATTTTTTAAATGATTGTGGATTCACCAGGTAATGTTTCTGGGCCTAGGCTTTGGTTTGTGATAATCTTTTTATTAGTATTTCAACTCAGATTTTCTATTTCTTTCTGAGTCAGTTTTGGTAGCTTGTGTCTTATTAAGAATTTTCCCATTTTACTAGGTTACCTAATTTGTTAGCATGCAGTTTTTATTATTATTACCTTATAATCTTCTTTATATTCATAAGTTTGGTAGCAATAACCACTCTTTTATTTCTTATTTTAATAAATAGGGTCTTCTCAGTCTTTCTCCTCTCTTTCTGTCATTCCAGCTAAAAGTTTTTGTTCTTCTTTAATGTTCTCAGGGAAACAACTTTTGGTTTCAGCGATTTTTCTTTATTGTTTTTAATGTTCTATATTGAATTTACTCCTTTTCTAATATTTATTATTTCCATCCTTATTTCTTTCCTCCTTCTTCCTTTGGATTTATATCTCTCCTTTTTTCCCTAGTTTATTAACACAGAAGGACAGGTTACTGATTTAAGATATTTCTTTTTATAATGTAGCTATTTAACATTATAAACTTCCTTCTCAGCACTATTTTAGTTGCATACCACAAATTTTAGAATGCTGCATTTTTTGTTTTTTTCCATCTCAAAGTATTTTCTAGTTTCTTCTGTGATTAATTCATTGAGTCATTGGCTATATAATAGTGTATTGTTTAATTAACATATATTTGTGAATTTCAGAAATTTTCTTCTGTTATTCTTTTTAATTTTATTCTTGTGTGGTCAATAGAATATACTTTGTAAGATGTCAATTATTTTAAATCTATTGATCCTTATTTTATGGCCTCATATCTATCCTGGAGAATGTTCCATACATGCTTGAAAAGAATATGTATTCTGCTTTTGATAACTAATGTTTCTTTCTGTTCTTCCAAGTGGATACTCTCCATTGACCTATTTGAAGGTAGCTGATTTTTCTTCTTTCAGTTCAAATCTGCTATCCATCCCCTCTCTGATATTTCTGCAAGCTACCATAAGATCAACATCAAGTAACTTTGACACTGTACCTTGACCCTCCCCCATGCCTCCTCACAATGGAGTTTGGGACCATGGAAGAATAGCGGGTCAATTTTGTGGTTTCCAGAATTTTATACCTGTCTCCATTGACTCCTTAACTCATTCAAACAAAGATTTATTGAGCACTCTATGTGCATCAGCTGCTCTTTTAGGATGTATCAACAAACAAAACAAAATATCCATGCTGACATTCTTTAGGAGGTAGACAGGAAATAAACAAATACACACACATACTGTTACTATTAAATAAAAGAAATAGATCTGATACAGAGTCAGATTTGTTCTTCCCTATTACAATATCAGGCATCTCTATGCTCTTTTAGAAAGAAAAAAAAGCAATGGAGAGCTATAGACACAGATACTATTGTTTTATATAGAATAATTAGCACAATGCTTTTTGAGAAGCTTTCCCATAAACAGTGATCTGAATAAAATGAGGGAGGCTGCTAGACAGGGATATGCAGGGTTGAGGGACCATTAAAGCAGAGGCAAGGGCAAGGACAAGTTACTAAATAGGAACAAATTTGGAGAGTTCAAAGAATAGCAAAGTTGACAGAAAGTATGACTGGATCCCAGTGGAAAAGAAAAATGGTGAAGAAAGCAGAGTTTGAAGGAAACCAGATCGTATAAGGCCTCGTAAGCCATGCTAGAAACTTAAATTAGTTTTTAGTTATTTTCATTTAGTTTTAAAGAAAATTATACATCTTAAAGAAAAATTCAGAAAGTAGAAGAATTTGGGGGAAATTTGCCTTCTGAATATATTACACTTACCTGAAAACAAAATATAGCTCAAACCAAATTAAATGATCAAGCTTAAAGTTACTCCTGAATCATAATTGGCCTATTTCTACAGTCAGTAGGTACAAAATGACTAGTACAATTTAATTATTCAAGATTACCCTTCAACTCTCACTTTTCAGTTTAATTTCATGGGGACTGTTATTAAGTATTGACCTCTTAATTGTCTTCAGAATATCTACTAAAACTCATTTTCCAGGATAAATTTATTCCATCAAAATTGTTATAGTAATAAATACATGCAAGAGAAATAAAGCAATAAATTTACTATTGTAAATTTTAAACTATTTGTTTCTCTTTAATGTTCTCCTCAAATCCTGGTGTCCATTCATATCTATATGAATTTTACTCTTTGTAATCATGAAATAAATACAATTTTTCATCACTTTTTTCACTTAACATTATATCATTTTATTATTGTGCTGCTGTATCCATTCTATGCTTAAACCCGCAATTATATTAAAGGACAGCTGTATGTTACCAACTCAGTAATGCAAGTTATATTTCATAATCAATACAGGGTACCTAATATAATATTAATTTACACATTATATTTATTACACAGGAAAATTAATTTATAATTCAATTTGTCCTCATAGAATAAGGGTAAATTTTACTCTGGTAGCCTTGCTTCAGTAACCTCATTATAGATTTTACCTTAGCACTAGATGAGTTTTTCTAAGATTTTGCACTGATTGAAATTTGACATGAAACAAAGGATATATATTTTCTTTCAGCACCAGTTTAAAATTTCAGAATTCAAATGTGCTATTGTATAGTACTTCATTGGTTGAAAAAAATTTAATCCTGTCTAAAGGCAGTAGCAATGCATATTCAAAATGTTTCAAATGCTGTACCGTAATTGTACATTTCCTAGTCCTGTTATGATTGCAGAATAAATATACTTTCATTTCAGTTTGGTATTTTAGAGATATGTCTTGTGGGTAAGAAAGAAAGTAATAATTTCTTGTCACAAGAAAGCTATAATTATGTGTATTTATATTTAACCTTTTTAGATGCTATTCACTAGCATCTAGTTGTGCCCGCATGGTTATATTTTGATACACAACTTTTGTATAATGCCTGTAATGATTACGGTAATCTTTGACTTGGAACTTTTAAAAGTACTGCATTAGTGTCAGAGTGCAAACTTCAAAAAACAAGGTTCCAGTGGCAGCCACACATTTTTCTACTATTATAATAAATTCAATCATGTGAATACCACTTTTAGAAAACATCTGTTCTTTTGTTATAAAATTGAAAGATAACCCTGAAAGAACTGATCCTCAAGAGCAGATGCTGAAGAGGAAGAACATAGAACAGCGCTGACTCAAGGGAAATCAAACTGATAAAATAAAAGGAGGGGAGAGATCTAGCTACCATGAATTTTCACTTTTATAGTGACAAATAAAATTAAAATCCTTCTCATCAACTAGTTTTACTGTCTTGTAGAGGCAAGTAGAGCACATCACCAAGAAGAAATCTGCATTCTTTTTAAAGTATCTGTTTGATTCCTTTCATCATTTGTCATCACCTCATGTAGATTATGTATTATTATTATTATTTGTTTATTTATTTTTTGTGATACGCAGGCCTCTCACTGTTGTGGCCTCTCCCATTGTGGAGCACAGGCTCCGGATGCACAGGCACAGCGGCCATGGCTCATGGGCCCAGCCGCTCCGCGGCACGTGGGATCTTCCTGGACCGGGGCACGAACCCGTGTCCCCTGCATTGGCAGGAGGACTCTCAACCACTGCGCCGCCAGGGAAGCCCTATGTATTATTAACAATAATTTTGTACAGGTTTCTGAAAATTGAAATGAATTTTGCCACTCTGACATGTTTCTCAGTAGCTCATACACACTAATGTTTTGGATTTAGGGAATCACAACTGCTTTTATCCCTTAAAATTTTTTTTTTTAGATTTTGTTCTCACTTTCGAATGTGTTTAATGGAATAAAAAATAAGTAGAAAGTGCTAAAATTAGAGGAAAATAATCAGTATTCATTTTTGGCCTATGAATGGATTATTGTGTAATATGCTAATGGCTGAGGACAAGTCATTTTTATCTTTCAGAGGGGGTAAAATAGGTGTTTTACCTCAAAACTTAAAATGTCATCTTTTTAGTTTCCAGATGTTCAAATACTATGAACATTCAAAAAAGAAATATAAAACAGAACATAAAATTTTCACATTTTATTTCACCCTACTACTAGATGTCATAACACTAATATTTATACTAAATATAACAATATATTCTGTTTGTACATATGTGTGTATGTACTTAGTACCTATGTCATAGTCAATGATTGCCTATGTTATTTATAGTGATACTTCTCTTTTCTGGTACATATAATATGATTTTATTTTGCAAACACCTAGTTGAACATTATTATCTTATGTAACTCAAAGGGAATTCCCTGACTCTTGATGGATCAACAATTCCACTAGGGTTCTGGTATTATAATCTGGCTGAAAAGGCCAACCTCAATTTACAGTGCTTCTTACTAGAGGAGGTTCTTAGGGAAGAATGGATTTTCCACCCTGTTTGGGACTAATCTGTCTCCTGCTAAGAGCAGATCTTTCTTTCATTTCTTGTGGTAGATAAGAAGCTGCTGGCCTAATATAGCACCCAATTTCTAAGTTTCTCAGGTACTCACTTACCTAACATAAATGTGGCCTTTTTATAAATCCTCCTTCTAATTTGTTTGTTCTTACTTCTTTGCTTCTTCAGCAGTTTTCATAACACAATCACTTGAAAAAATTCACTGTGAATACAGCACTAATATTTACCCATTAATGTTAGTTACTCACTAATACAATTCTCAGTTTGTTTCTCAAGATAGATTTGTTAAAAACATTAAATTGGTTATCCTTATTTTAAAATATTTAAAGGATTCAACACCCATTAAGCATAAGCCCTTAAGAAGTACAAAGGTATAAACAAATAAAACGTGCTTTATTGTGATTAGTAGTTGAAGTCAATGATATAACAGATTTGCAGTACTGAATGATATTGAGTTCACTTTCTTTTCATAAGATTTTGAATATGATATTTATGTTCCAAATTATTTACTGAAACTGATTTTTTTATTGAAGTATAGTTGATTTACAGTATTTTGCCAATCTCTGCTGTACAGAAAAGTGACTCAGTTATATACATATAGACATTCTTTCTTTATATACTTTTCCATTATGGTTTATCATAAGATATTGAATATATCAATAGTTCCCTGTGCTATATGGTAGGACCTTGTTGTTTATCCATCCTATATATAATAGTTTACATCTGCTAATCCCAGATTAGCAAGGGAGGGAAGTGGGTGGGGTGGGGTAGGGAAGGACTGGGAATTTGAGGTTAACAGATGAACTGATTTTGAATAAACTTTTGTGTTTCTCTATAAAGAATACTTCTAATATATTGCTTTTTGTCAATATCTCCCATTAGATATAAAGGACAACATAGAGTACTGTTAAAACAAAAGCAAACAGGAAAACACAGATCTAAAAAGCGTCTTGAAAGACCTGCAGCTGTGATTATTGTACATGAGACTGACACATATCAAATGTATAAGTAACCTGACTGAGTGTCAAGAGATTTTGGGGAAAAAATAAACCATCCCCCCCCCAGAAAAAAAATAGTAAGTAGAGTGACAGGACCAAACAACTCTGAGTATTTGAATCTAAAAATATTCTTAGTGGCCTTTTCCCTTCAAGATGTTGAAGGAGTAAGATATGGAGATCACCTTCCTCCTCACAAATACATCAAAAATACATCTACATGTGGAACAACTCCTACAGAACACCTACTGAACGCTGGCAGAAGACCTCAGCCTTCCCAAAAGGCAAGAAACTCCCTGCCTACCTGGGTAGGGCAAAAGAAAAAAGGAAAAACAGAAACAAAAGAATAGGGATGGGACCTTCACCTCTGGAAGGGAGCTGCAAAGGAGGAAAAGTTTCCACACACTACGAAGCCCCTTCACTGGTAGACAGGGGATGGCGGGGGGAAGCTTTGGAACCATGGAAGAGAGCACAGCAACAAGGGTACAGAAGGCAAAGCAGAGAGGCTCCTGCAAAGAGGATCAGTGCCAACGAGCACTCACTCACCAGCCTGAGAGGCTTGTCTGCTCACCCGCTGGGGCAGGTGGGGGCTGGGAGCTGAGGCTTGAGCTTCAGAGGTCAGATCCTAGGGAGAAGACTGGGGTTGGCTGCATGAACACAGCCTGAACGGGGCTAGTGCACCACAGCTGGCAGGGAGGGAGTCCTGGAAAAACTCTGGACCTGCCTAAGAAGCAAGAGACCATTGTTTCAGGGTGCACAAGGAAAGGGGATTCAGAGCACCGCCTAAACGAGCTCCAGAGGTGGGCACGAGCCGCAGCTCTCAGCGCAGACATGAGAGATGGGTATGAAATGCTAAGGCTGCTGTTGCAGCCAACAAGAATCCTATGGGCAAGCACAGGTCACTATCCACACCTCCCCTCCCAGGAGCCTGTGCAGCCCACCACTGCCAGGGTCCCATGACCCAGGGACAATTTCTCCAGAGAAACAAATGGCGCACCTCAAGCTGTTGCAATGTCACGCTGGCCACTGCTGCTATAGGCTCACCCTGCATTCCATACCCATCCCCCCCCAGCCTGAGTGTGGCAGAGCCTCCTAATGAACCACTCCTTTAAAACCCTCCTTCTGGGGGAAAAACAGACTCCATAGAACAACTTACATGCAGAGGCAGGGCCAAATCCAAACCTGAACCCCAGGAGCTGCGCAAACAAAGAAGAGAAAGGGAAATTTCTCTGTGCAGCCTCAGGAGCAGTGGATTAAATCTGAAAAATCAATTTGATGTACTTTGCATCTGTGGAATACCTGAATAGACAACAAATCATCCCAAAATTGAGACAATATACTTTGAGATCAACTCTAGACTTGGGGTTTGCTGTATGTGACTGACTAGTTTCTGATTTATATGTTTATCTCAGTTTAGTATTTAGCACTTGTTATCATTGGTGGATTTCTTTATTGGTTTGGTTGCTCTATTCATTTTTTTAATTACTTTTTTTATTTTAATAATATTAAAAATATATTTTATTTTAATAATTATTTTATTTTATTTCATCTTCTTTCTTTTTTTTTCTCCGTTTTCTTCTGAGCCATGTGGCTGACAGGGTCTTGGTGCTGTGGCCAGATGTCAGACCTGAGCCTCAGAGGTGGTAGAGCTGAGTTCAGGACACTGGACCAACAGAGACCTCCCGAGCCCATGTAATATCAATCATCGAGAGTTCTCACAGAGATCTCTGTCTCAACACTAAGACCGAGGTCCACTCAATGACCAGCAAGCTCCAGTGCTGGACAGCCCATTGAAAACAACTAGTAAAAGATGGACACAACACCACGCATTAGAAGAGAAGCTGCCTATAATCATAATAAGGTCACAGACACTCCAAAACACACCACCGGACTTAGTCCTGCCCACCAGAAAGACAAGATCCAGTCTCATCCACCAGAACACAGGCACCAGTCCCCTCCAACAGGAAACCTGCACATCTCACTGAACCAACATTACCCACTGGGGGCAGACACCAAAAACAATGGGAATGGTGAACCTGCAGCCTGTGAAAAGGAGACTCCAAAAACAATAAGTTAAGCAAAATGAGAAGACAGAGAAACATACAGCAGATGAAGGAGCAAGGAGAAAACCCACCAGACCTAACAAATGAAGAGGAAATAGGTAGTCTACCTGAAAAAGAATTCAGAGTAATGACAGTAAAGATGATCCAAAATCTTGGAAACAGAATGGAGAAAATACAGCAAATGTTTAACAAGGACCTAGAAGAATTAAAGAGCAAACAGACAATAATTAACAACAAAATAAATGAAATTAAAATTCTCTGGAAGGAATCAATAGCAGAGTACCTGAGGCAGAAGAACGGATAAGTGACCTGGAAGATAAAACAGTGGAAATAACTACCACAGAGCAGAATGAAGAAAAAAGAATGAAAAGAATTGAGGACAGTCTCAGAGACCTCTGGGACAACATTAAATGCAAGACATTCGAATTATAGGGCTCCCAAAAGGTGAAGAGAAAAAGAAAAGGTCTGAGAAAATGTTTGAAGAGATTATAGTTGAGAACTTCCCTAATGTGGGAAAGGAAATAGTCAATCAAGTCAAAGAAGTGCAGAGAGTCTCATACAGGATAAATCCAAGAGAAACAAGCCAAGACACATATTAATCAAACTATCACAAATTAAATACAAAGAAAAAATATTAAAAGCAGCCAGGGAAAAGCAACAAATAGCATACAAGGGAATATCCATAAGGTTAATAGCTGATCTTTCAGTAGAAACTCTGCAAGCCAGAAGGGATTGGCAGGACATATTTAAAGTGCTGAATGAGAAAAACCTACAACCAATATTACTCTACCCATCAAGGATCTCATTCAGATTCGACAGAGAAATTAAATCCTTTACAGACAAGCAAAAGCTAGGAGAATTCATCATCACCAAACCAGCCTTACAACAAATGCTAAGGGAACTCCTCTAAGCAGGATACACAAGAGAAGGAAAACCTACAATAACAAACCCAAAACAATTAAAAAATGGTAATAGGAACATACATATTGATAATTACCTTAAATGTAAATGGATTAAATGATCAAACCAAAAGACATAGACTGGCTGAATGGATACAAACACAAGACCCGTATATATGCTGTCTACAAGAGACCAACTTCAGACCGTGGAACACATACACATTGAAAGTGAGGGGATGGAAAATGATATTCCTTGCAAATGGAAATCAAAAGAAAGCTGGACTAGCAATTCTCATATCAGACAAAATAGATTTTAAAATAAAGATTATTACAAGAGACAAGGTCACTATATAATGATAAATGGATCAATCAAAGAAAAAGATATAACAATTGTAAATATTTATGCATCCAACATAAGAGCACCTAAACTAATAAGGTAAATGCTAACAAGCATGAAAGGGGAAGTCAACAGTAACAAAATAATAGTATGAGACTTTAACACTCCACTTTCACTAACGGACAGATCAACCAAAATGAAAACAAATAAGAAAACACGGGCTTTAAATGATACATTAAACAAATGGACTTAATTGATATTTATAGGACATTCTATCCAAAAACTACAGAATATACTTTCTTCTCAAGTACTCCTAGATAATTCTCCAGTATAGGTCATATCTTGGGTCACAAATCAAGCCTTGGTAAATTTAAGAAAATTGAAATCGTATCAAGTATCATTTCCGACCACAACATTGTGAGACTAGATATCAATTACAGGAAAAACACTGTAAAAATTCAAACACATAGAGGCTAAAAAATATGCTACTAAATGACCAAGGGATCACTGAAGAAATCAAAGAGAAAATCAAAAAATACCTAGAAACAAATGATAATGAAACCACGACGACCTAAAACCTATGGGATGCAGCAAAAGCAGTTGTAAGAGGGAAGTTTATAGCAATTACAATCCTACCTCAAGAAACAAGAAACATCTCAAATAAACAACCTAACATTACACCTAAAGCAATTAGAGAAAGAAGAAGAAGAAGAACAACAAAAAAACCCAAAGTTAGCAGAAGGAAAGAAATCATAATGATCAGATCAGAAATCAATGAAAAAGAAATTAAGGAAATGATAACAAAGATCAATAAAACTAAAAGCTGGTTCTTTTGAGAAGTTAAACAAAATTGATAAACCATTAGCCAGACTCATCAGGAAAAAAGGGAGAAGACTCAAATCAACAGCATTAGAAATGAAAAAGGAGAAGTAACAACTGACACTTCAGAAATACAAAGGATCATGAGAGATTACTAAACGTAACTATATGCCAATAAAATGGCCAACTGGGAAGAGTTGGACAAATTCTTAGAAATGCACAACCTTCCAAGACTGAACCAGGAAGAAATAGAAAATATGAACAGACCAATCACGAGCACTGAAATTGAAACTGTGATTAAAAATCTTCGAACAGACAAAAGCCCAGGACCAGATGGCTTCACCGTCAAATTCTATCAAACATTTAGAGAAGAGCTAACACCTATCCTTCTCAGACTCTTCCAAAATATAGCAGAGGGAGGAACACTTCCAAACTCATACTATGAGGCCACCATCACCCTAATACCAAAACCAGACAAAGATGTCACAAAGAAAGTAAACTACAGGCCAATATCACTGAGCAACATAGATGCAAAAATCTGCAAGGATTCTTCAACATATGCAAATCAATCAGTGTAATACACCATATTAACAAACTGAAGGATAAAAACCATATGGCCATCTCAATACATGCAGAAAAAGTTTTCAGCAAAATTTAGCACCCATTATGATAAAAACCCTCCAGAAAGGAGGCATAGAGGGAACTTTCCTCAACATAATGGCCATATATGACAAACCCACAGCCAACATCATCCTCAATGGTGAAAAACTGAAACCACTTCCACTAAAATCAGGAACAAGACAAGGTTTTCCACTCTCACCACTATTATTCAACTTAGTTTTGGAAGTTTTAGCTACAGCAATCAAAGGAGAAAAAGAAATAAAAGGAATCCAAATCAGAAAAGAAGTAAAACTGTCACTGTTTACAGATGACATGATACTATACATACAGAATCCTAAAGATGCTAGCAGAAAACTACTAGAGCTAATCAATGCATTTGCTAAAGTAGCAGAATACAAAATTAATACACAGAAATCTCTTGCATTCCTATATGCTAATGATGAAAAATCTGAAAGAGAAATTAAGGAAACACTCCCATATACCATTGCAACAAAAAGAATAAAATACCTAGGAATAAACCAACTTAGAGGACAAAAGACCTGTATGGAGAAAACTATTAGACACTCTTGAAAGAAATTAAAGATGATACAAACAGATGGAGAGATATACCATTTTCTTAGATTGAAAGAATCAACATTGTGAAAATGACTGTACTACCCAATCTACAGATTCAATGCAATCCCTATTAAACAACCAATGGCAGTTTTCACAGAATTAGAACAAAAAATTTCAGAATTTTTATGCAAACACAAAAGACCCCAAAAACCAAACCAATCTGGAGAATGAAAAATGGAACTGGAGGAATCAGGCTCCCTGACTTCAGACTATACTACAAAACCACTGTAATCAAGACAGAATGGTACTGGCACAAGAACAGAAACATAGATCAATGGAACAGGATAGAAAGCCCAGAGATAAACCCACACACATGTGGTCACCTTATCTTTGAGAAAGGAGGCAAGAATATACAATGGAGAAAAGACAGCCTCTTCAATAAATGGTGCTGGGAAAACTGGACACCTACATGGAAAAGAATGAAATTAGAACACTCCCTAACACCATACACAAAAATAAGCTCAAAATGGATTAAAGATCTATATGTGAGGCCAGAAACTATCAAACTCTTAGAGGAAAACATAGGTAGCACACTCTATGACATCAATCACAGCAAGATCCTTTTTGGCCCATCTCCTAGAGAAATGGAAATAAAAACAAAAATAACAAATGGGACCTAATGAAACTTAAAAGCTTTTGCACAGCAAAGGAAACCATAAACAAGATGAAAAGGCAACCCTCAGAATGGGAGAAAATATTTTCAAATGAAGAAAATGACAAAAGATTAATCTCCAAAATATACAAGCAGCTCATGTACCTCAACATCAAAAAAAAAAAAAAAAAAAACTCAATCCAAAAATGGGCAGAAGATCTAAATAGACATTTCTCCAAAGAAGATATACAGATTGCCCACAAACACATGAAAGGATGCTCAACATCACTAATCATTAGAGAAATGCAAATCAAAACTACAATGAGGTATTACTTCACACCAGTCAAAATGGCCATCATCAAAATGTGTACAAACAATAAATGCTGGAGAGGGTGTGGAGAAAAGGGAGCCCTCTTGCACTGTTGCTGGGAATGTAAATTTATACAGCCACTGTGGAGAACAGTGTGGAGGTTCCTTACAAACTGAAAATAGAACTACCATACAATTTAGCAATCCCACTACTGGGTATATACCCTGAGAAAACCATAATCCAAAAAGAGTCATTTACCACAATTTTCATTGCACTACTATTTACAATAGCCAGGACATGGAAGCCACCTAAGTGTCCATCGACAGATGAATGGATAGAGAAGATATGGCATGTATATACAATGGAATATTACTCAGCCTTAAAAAGAACTGAAGTTAAGTTATTTGTAGTGAGGTGGATGAACCTAGAGTCTGTCCTACAGAGTGAAATAAGTCAGAAATAGAAAAACAAATACTGTATGCTAACATATATATGGAATCTAAAAAAAAAATGGTTCTAAAGAAACTAGGGGCCCACAGGAATAAAGATGCAGATGTAGAGAATGGACTTGAGGACATGGGGATGGGGAAGGGTAGGCTGGGAAGAATTGAGAGAGTGGCATTGACATATATAGACTAGCAAATGTAAAATAAATCGCTAGTGGGAAGCAGCCGCATAGCACAGGGAGATCAGCTCAGTGCTTTGTGACCACCTAGAGGGGTTGGATTGGGAGGATTGGAGGGAGACAGTAGAGGGAGGGGATATGCTGATATATGTATATGTATAGCTGATTCACTTTGTTATACAGCAGAAACTAACACAACAATATAAAGCAATTATACACCAATAAAGATGTTAAAAATAAATATTCTTAGCACTTTCATGGTAGAGAGTAGTCCATGAAAAATCTGCAGACTCCCAGCAACACATTCCCAATACTGCTATTTGCTGTCACTACACGGGATAATGGGGGGGGAGAACTTCCCAGTGATAAAGATTCCCCCAAAACAATGGGCAATTATACTCCCTCGAAGTGCAGCATCTGACAGCTATAGGAAGTATTCTGTACCCTCAAAGAGAAACTTCACACCAAACTACTTTCATAACATAGCGTAAGAAGAAATATCCTCAACTTATTATATGAGATCAGCATAATCCTAATATCAAAAACTTACTAAGACATTGTAAGGGCATAAAATTGCAGACTAAGATTCTTTATGAACAAAAGCATACACGTTTAACTAAAATAGTGGCAAAAATAAATCAATCAATTAAAAAAAATGATTAAACATCAACACCAGATAGGGTTTATGTGAGGAATGAAAAGTTGATTAACATTTAGAAATCAATCAGTAAGTGTAGCTGACCATATTAACAGAAAAGAAGAAGCAAACTTTTCTACTGAGAGAAGGGCTTTTAACAATATTCAACATTCATTTATAGTAAAATTCTCAGCAAACTGGGAACATAAAGAGATTTTCTCAGCCTGATATCAGGCATCTATGTGATTTTGGTTCACAAAGATTTCATAGGGAGAACACAAAAATAATTAACTGTAAAAGGAAAAACATATATAAATTTACAGTATCTTTTAATGTGCATAAGGCTTTAATAAAAAAAGTGTAACTTATTTTATTTTTTTTTTCTGCTCTTTATTTCTATAACACATACTATTTTTGGAAAATTTATTTGTAAATATCTATGAACATTTTATGCTTGATACCATTATAAATGTAATTTTAAATTTAACTTAGAATGATTCATTGCTAGTATTTAAAAGTATTATCAAATCTTTTATGTTAACCTTGCATTCTGCGACTTTGCCAAATTGCCTTATTCTATTAGTTACTTTGTACATTCCTTATGGTTTACTATATTAACAATCATGCCATCTATAATTAAGGACATATCACTTCACTTTTTTGTTTTGTTTTGTTTTGTTTGTTTGTTTGGGGTTTTTTGTACTGCACCACGGGGCATGTGGGATCTTAGTTCCCCGACCAATGATTGAACCTGCACCCCCTGCCTTGCAAGCACAGAATCTTAACCATTGGACCACCAGGGAAGTCCCTCACTTCTTCCTTTTTCAGTTTTATTGTTTTTACTCCTTTTTTCCCCCTCTATTACAATGGTTAATATCTCAGGTTCAGCATTGATTATAAATAGTAAGTGTGACACTCTTCATCTTGTTTGCAATCCTATGGTGAAAAAGTTCAATATTTCAACATTAAGTGGAATGGTAGCTCTGGCCTTTATTTAGTGTCAGAGAGAGAGAGAGGGAGAGAAAATTTTACTCTGATTGAGTAAATCAGAGTAAAAATGATTTTACTTTTTATGATTTCCTGAAATCATCCAGGAAAAATTATTTCCTGGATGGTGAAATTTAAATAAATTGAAAATTATTTTGTAACAAAATAACCAAAATTTGAGTAAAATAATTATTATCCTTTTCAAAGAAAATTTCTGTCTGTATGAAACATAATGCATACCACAATAGTTTGAAATGTCCACTGTTTCACAGAGTTTCAATTTTGTAACATAGAATATTAGCACTGTATGGAAAACTAGGATTTTGTCCTGATTGGGTTTGCTAGTCGTAATATCACAAAGGGATCATGTAGATATGAATAAGTTCTACAGAATTGCGTGGTTTTTCTAGGTAAAATTTGTAAATTTAAAATAAAATCTAAATATTTCATATATACATTGTGAAATCTTAGAAAATAAATCAGGATTAATGGGTTAAATATATCTTTAAAAGTTAGGGTTTGATAAATTTGCAGAAAAAATACAGAATTTATTTTGCAGTATTAAAACTTAAACCTCACATAATCATTTAGAATAGGGAAACAAAATAGTTATATTTTGTGAAGAACTAGAAACTTTAGGGTGGAGGATCATACATTTAATGTTCTAGTTTATTCAAAATTATAATTTAGAGCATCTGTACCTTAGACATTTTATCCTTTTGCAATAACTCTTTTGCTAATATGTTTGAAATAAGGGGCAAAGCAGGAGATACATGAGCATGATAAAATGATGATGTTGCTGTTGTGATTTAGTTCTGGTCACATTTCTTTAAAACTTTCATTTAAATGGTTGTGTTACCTACAGCTTGTTGTACAGATCTCTCCTCCATGATCAGAAGTGATTATAATCACTCAGCCTCTGTATTTGATATGGCATGTCACTTTGATCAGATAATCAATAACTTTTTTTCCATGTTGTTTAGGAATATTATTAACTACACAAATGTCTAATAGCATAGGCATCTTTGCATTGTTCCTCATTATAACATTGCTTGAATGTGATTACTAACTTTGCCCTATACCAGTCCTGGAAATCTTAAACCTTTAGATTTGCTATAATAGCAATAAGTAAGTACAAATAAAACAAAATGAAGACAGTCTCCAGATTTCCAGGTTTTAGAATTCAGTAGTTATGATCCAGATTTAGTGCATTAGAGGCAAGTGATCATAATCTGGTACCCCATTTGGGACATGATCTCCTACCCTGTTTAGCACAGGTACAAGAAGCATAACTCAAAACACCTAAACCAGGCTTCCCTGGTGGCGCAGTGATTGAGGGTCCGCCTGCCAATGCAGGGGACACGGGTTCGTGCCCTGGTCCGGGAAGATCCCACATGCCGTGGAGCGGCTCGGCCCTTGAGCCATGACCGCTGAGCCTGCGCGTCTGGAGCCTGTGCTCCGCAACGGGAGAGGCCACAACAATGAGAGGCCCGCGTACCGCAAAAAAAAAGAACAAAAAACGAAAAAAGCCACTTAAACCCCCTTATTCAACTTATAAGAGCAAAAATACTAAAGTTCAATCTAAAAGAGATTCTTTAATTCTCTAAATGTTCTATGGTCTGATACATTGTTATTTTTACATATGTGCTTCTTTTGTGTTCTTGAGCCTCTACATTTTTTCAACTTGTAATTCTTTCATTCAGAATGAATGAATACAGCCATACTTGATATTAGGTTTTGCTATTAGTTTGCTGTTGATTTGTTGGCAGGGGTTATAAACATTATAAAACCATGTAAAACATTATAAACTTTATAGAAACATAAACATAACTTTAACACTTAAAGAGATAGCAAAAAATACATTTTTTGTTTACTTCTGTAAGAGTTTATAGATAGGGTATGCAGCATTAATGTTTGGCTCTGCAAGTCAAGCAGTTATTTAATGTATGGCTGATCAGAAATATTTTACCATTTTTATTTCATTTCATATTTTAACTAAGGTTTCTTTCATATGTTTCTTCTTCAGAATAGTGAAATAAATGCCACCTGGGAATTAAGAATTTTGAGTTCTTCACAGGAATAACAACATAATTCTAGTTGTCAAATGTGCTTTGATTAATGTACTAGAGAAAATCAGTTAGACTTCACACTCTGGAGTTTTAGACTTCTTTGAGCTGGTATACAGAAAATCATAACTCTTATTCTTATAATTCTAAACCCTGAGTGGAAGTTTTATATATCTCTTAGTGATTCTGTGCAGAGCCAAGTGACAAGTCAGTTGCAACACATATTCTTGCTTCATTCTCCATCTTAAATTAAAAAAAATAACAAACAATATGATGTTAGAATTACCTATACTCACAAGATAGCAACTCACAAAAACTACTTAAGTGTAGCTAGGGGTTGTCTATGACCAATGGTTATCAATTGAAAAATATTATCTATAAAAATTAATATTAGGGCTTCCCTGGTGGTGCAGTGGTTGAGAGTCCACCTACCGATGCAGGGGACGCGGGTTCGTGCCTCGGTCCGGGATGATCCCACATGCCACGGAGTGGCTGGGCCCGTAAGCCATGGCCACTGGACCTGTGTGTCTGGAGCCTGTGCTCCACAGCAGGAGAGGCCACAATGGTGAGAGGCCCGCATACCGCAAAAAAAAAAAAAATTCATGTGAACAGAAAACCCTTAAAATGATTTCATATTGTGGAAACATCATCTTGATAAAAAAAATTATTGAAAAGAAGAATATTAATTAAGCTTGGTATTCAGTGCTAGAGATCACAATCAGTCCTGTCTTTTGTTTATGGTATCACTGCTTTTTTATATATTTAATTTTTTATTGAAATATAGTTGTTTTTCAGTTATACAGCAAAGTGATTCAGTTATACATATACATATATGTGTGTGTATATATATATATATATATACTTTTTTAGATTCTTTTCCATTTTATGTTATTATAAGCTATTGAATATAGTTCCCTGTGCTATACAATACGTCCTTGTTGTTTCTCTATTTATATATAGTAGTGTGTATCTGTTAATCCCAAACTCCTAATTTATTCCTGCCTGATTTCCCACTTTGGTAACCATATGTTTGTTTTCTGTTTGTAAGTCTGTTTCTATTTTGTAAATAAGTTCAGTTGTATCATTTTTTTAAGATTCCACATATAAACAATATCATATGATATTGTCTTTCTCTGTCCAACTTCACTTAGTATGATAATCTCTAGTTCTATCCATGTTGCTGCAAATGGCATTATTCCATTCTTTTTTATGGCTGAGTAATATTCCACTGTACATATATATACCACATCCTCTTTATCCTTTCATCTGTCCGTGGACATTTAGGCTGCATCCATGTCTTGGCTATTGTAAATAGTACTGCTATTAACATTGGGTTGCATGTATCTTTTCAATTTAGAGTTTTCATGTTTCCCAGATATATGCCCAGGAGTGGGATTGCTGTGTCATATGGCAACTCTATTTTTAGTTTTTTATGGAACCTCCATACTGTACTCCATAGTGGTTGCACCAATTTACATCCCTGCCAACAGTGTAGGAGGGTTTCCCTTTCTCCACACCCTCTCCAGCATTTATCATTTGTAGACATTTTGATGATGGCCATTCTGACTGGTGTAAGGTTATACTTCACTGAAGTTTTGATTTGTATTTCTCTAATAATTAGCAGTGTTGAGAATCTTTTCATATGCCTATCGACCATCTGTTTGTCTTCTCTGGAGAAATGTCTGTTTAGGTCTTCTGCCCATTTTTCAATTGGGTTGTTATTTTGATATTGAGCCATACAAGCTGTTTGTTTCTTTTGGAAATGTATCACTTGTTGGTAGCATTGTTTGAAAATATTTTCTCTCATTCCATAGGTTGTCTTTTCTTTTTGTTTATGGTTTCCTTTGCTATGCAAAGGCTTCTAAGTTTAATTCAGTCCCATTTGTTTATTTTTGCTTTTGTTTCCAGTACTCTAGGAGACAGATCAAAAAAATATATATATTACTGTGATTTAATTAAAGAGTGTTCTGCTTATGTTTTCCTCTAGAGGTTTTATAGTATCCATTCTTACATTTAAGTCTTTAATCCATTTTGAGGTTTTTTTGTATATGGTGTTAGAAAATGTTCTAATTTCATTTTTTTTCATGTAGCTGTCCAGTTTTCCCAGAAACACTTATTGAAGAGACTGTCTTTTCTCAATTGCATATTTTTTCCTCCTTTGTCATAGGAGGAAATTGTGTGTGAGTTTATTTCTGGGATTTCTATCCTTTTCTATTGATCTAAGTGTCAGGTTTTGTGCCAGTACCACATGTGTTTTGATTTCTGTAGCTTTGTATTATAGTCTGAAGTCAGGGAATGTGATTGCTACAGCTCCATTTTTCTTTCTCAAGATTGTTTTGGCTACTCAGCGTCTTTTGTGTTTCCATACAATTTTTTAATTTTTTGTTCCAGTTCTGTGAAAAACGCCATTGTTAATTTGATAAGGATTATATTGAATCTGTAGATTACCTCGGGTAGTATGGTCATTTTAACAATATTGATTCTTCCAATCCAAGAACAGGTATATTTTTCCATCTGTTTGTGTTGTCTTCAGTTTCTTTCATCAGCATCTTATATTTTTCAGAGTACAGGTCTTTTGCCTCCTTATGTATATTTATTCCCAGATATTTTATTCTTTTTGATGATATAGTAAATGGGATTGCTTCCTTAATTTCCCTTTCTGACATTTTGTTGTTAGTGTATAGCAATGCAACAGATTTCTGTGTATTAATTTTGTATCCTGCAACTTTACTGAATTCATTGATGAGTGCTAGTAGTTTTCTGGTAGCATCTTTAGGATTTTCTATGTATAGTATCATGTTATCTGTAAACAGTGACATTTTTACTTCTTCCTTTCCAATTTGGATTCCCTTTATTTCTTTTTCTTCTCTGATTTCCATGGCTAGGACTTCCAAAACTATGTTGAATAAAAGTGGGGAGAGTGGGCATTCTTGTCTTGTTCCTGATCTAAGTGGGAATGCTTTCAGCTTTTCACCATTGATTATGATGTTAATGGTGAATTTGTTATATATGGCCTTTATTATGTTGAGGTATGTTCCCTCTGTGCCCATTTCTGAAGAGTTTTTGTCATAAATGAATGTTGAATTTTATCAAAAGTTTTTTCGGCATCTATTGAGTTGATTTTTAATTCTTCAATTTGTTTTATTCTTCGCTTTGTTAATGTGGTATATCACATTGATTCATTTGCAGATATTGAAGAGTACTTATATCCCTGGGATAAATGCCACTTGATCGTGGTGTATAATCCTTTTGATGTATTGTTGCAGTTCATTTGCTAGTATTTTGTTGAGAAATTTTTGCATCTATGTTCATCAGTGATATTGGCATGTAGTTTTCTTTTCCTGTGATATCTTTGTCTCGTTTTAGTATCAGGATGGTGCTGGCCTCATTGAATGAGTTCACTAGTCTTCTTTCCTCTGCAAATTTTTGGAATAATTTCAGAATTAGATGTTAACTCTTCTTTAAATGTTTCATGAAATTTGTCTGTGATGCCATCTGGTCATGGACATTTGTTTGTTGGGAGTTTTTTATTTACTGATTCAATTTCAATACTTGTAATTCGTCTGTTTATATTTTCTATTACTTCCTGGTTCAGTAATGGGAGATTGCACCTTTCTAAGAATTTGTCCATTTCTTCTAGGGTGTCCTTTTTAATCAGTGTGTATTTGCATGTTGTAGTCACTTACGAACCTTTGTATATCTGTGGTGTCAGTTGTAACTTTTTTATAATTTCTGGTTTTATTGATTTGGGCCCTCTCCCTTTTTTGTGATGAGTCTGGCTAAAGGTTTATCAGTTGTTTTTTTATCTTTCCAAAGAACCAGCTTTCAGCTTCACTGATCTTTTCTATTGTTTTCTTCATCTCTATTTCATTTATTTCTACCCTGATCTCTATGATTTTTTTCCATCTCCTAACTTTGGGTTTTGTTTGTTCTTCTTTCTCTAGTTGCTTTAGGTGTAAGGTTAGATTGTTTATTTGAGATTTTTCTTGTTTTCTGAGGTAAGCTTGTATCACTATAAACTACCCTCTTAAAACTGCTTTTGCTGTGTTGCATAGGTTTTGGATCATCATGTTTTCATTTTCATTTCTCTCTAATTTTTTTTTTATTTCCTCTTTGATTTATTCAGTGATCCATTGGTTGTTTGGTAGTATATCGTTTAGTCTCCACATGTTTGCATTTTATGCAGTGTTTTTTAGTTGATATCTGCTATCACTGCTTTTTAACACACTGGTGATGTAACAGTTGTGTCAGTAATATGGTCTTGAAATCACTTTGGGAAATGATCTGACAGTACTCACTTTCTGTTAAGTGTTGATAACAAAGGAGGAAAACAAAAATATCTGCACACAGTGATTATTTTTGAAATACACTGTCTTGAGGGGATGTTAAAAGTTGTTGAGGTTTCCTATAAGGAGAAACAGGGAACTATAAAAGGGATTATAGTTACTTGTATACTGACTCAGTAAATCATTGTTCTTCACAGAAACTAATGAGAATGTTCACAGCCTTAAACTATACTTTATAGAGTTACAAGATTTTCATTTGCTTCTTTCTAAGTCAATAATGGTAGGCATCTTAGGAGAATATGTAAACATTAAAAAAGCATGGTAAAAGTTTTCATTAAGGATTTCCTTATGTAATAATAATAATAAACACATAAATAATGCTGCACCACTATATCTTTCTCTGATATTTATATCATCATATCAACTATATGCTTATAATAGTTTTAAATATAACATATAATATGATTCATTTTTAACATGAAGTGTAGATAATATAAATTTAAAAATTGTAGATAATGAACTGAAATATTCAGAAAAAGAAAATGAAGCCAAGATAGTTATCATTAGGGGATAAAAGTCCTCCTTTAGGAGACACCATAAGCAAAGGTAAATTGAGGATACTCACCTGTTTGGAGCAGAATTCCTTCTATTGAATACTGTGTGATAAGATGGAGTAGAGTGGCAAAGGGCGAATTGTGGATCATAAGAGCCAAACTAAAGGGAATGGATTTTATTCTTAAAAAACCTGGGTAGATGCTGAAGTGACAAAAGTTCTCTCTCTTATAAAGATATTGGATAACATGATGAAATTAACCTTTCAATACATTGTTGGAATTGAAGCTGGGAAAAGGACATGACTAGATGGCAGATGCAAAGAGAGAACACAAAATTATAAGGTGAGCATAAACTAAATTCAGAACTGAGGGAGCTTGAAGGAAGGGGGCTATATAATAAGGGATCAGATTTAGTCTGTCTGATAATACAAATTGAGACTTCAGTCTTGCTCATAATGGTGAGTGAGAAAAGAGCTCCCTGATTAAATTCAGTTAGTCACTTTTGTAAAATGGAGGCTAGATCAACTCTGACTATCAATTTGAGGTTCAGTGAAGAAATTGCCTTAAAAAAAAAAGGAGGAAAAAGAGTCTCATATAAAAGAACACCATGTATAGGGCAATCATGGACTGAGACTTCTGATTTTCACTACCCATATTGTCCAGTAACCCAGATCAAAAAGTTAAATAAAGCATTCATAATAACAGAGTTTGGAAAAAGAGAAATGCCAAAATTCCCACATATGAATGTCAGCCATCAAGGTTATGCATATGCTATACACACACACATAGTCATGCACAAATTCTTTGAGGATGAGACACAAAGATAATCATGGAATAGAATCAACAAATTAAATGCATGGACATATTATACTTTCAAAGCAGAAAATAGTAGAATAAACAAAATTTATTTCTACATAAGCATATTTAAAACATTCAGTATGAATGGGAGAGTATCCATAGTGTAGTAGAAGAGTACTAAATGTGCTATAAACAAGAAAATCTAGAATTAAAAAATAATATGAAATTTTTGAATTTATATAGTAGAAGCAACTAAAAATAATTAATATATTAAAAGATTATTGCAAATTACCTACTATACAGGACATAAAATAAAGATACAGGAAACATGAAAGAGAATTTAAGAGACAGATTATAGAGTGGAAAATTTCCTCAAGATCTAGTAGGAGTTCCTGAGTGAGAAATAGTGGAAGAGGTAACTTAGAAGAGGCAATAATCAAGGAAACAGGGAGATAAGAAATTCTCCCAAATGCTTTGTCACCCAGACCAGCAGTGTTTGTACCAAACACTCTAGGGAGAGACAAGTGATCTAACATTTAATGAGCTGTAACTAGATAACGATATTCAAAATACAATAAAAATCTCACCTATAAATTCTATAGATTTTAGTTCTCCATTTTCTCCAAGTATTTCATTTATACATGTTATACTCTCTGCTTAGCACCCTATCTGACAGAGTCATTAAAGCAGTGTGTCCTTTATACCCCATAATGTCAGCCAGTGGTTCTCTGGGAAGAACTTGTTCTGTTTTATAAATATACAATCAGCTCAGTGTTGTTCTATCCTTTGTGTGGGGAAATAGCAATAGAGATCTGGTAGACCATTACAAGTTAATTATGAAATAAAGAAATTACAAAGCACAGTAGTTAAATTCGCCTGAATTCTGGAATTAGGATACCCAGGTTTTTAGCTCCATTAATGTCGGGTTGTCTTTATATTCAGCATATTTCATTTTAACTGAATCCATGAAGTACAGATGTATAAAGAAGTAAAAGTATAAACATTTCAAAAATTATTTCCTTGAAGTGTAATTTTCAATACTATTTCCATTAAGAAGCCTCCATGTTCACTTTATCCATAATAGGTACAGATCTCATAATTACAGTCATTTTCAAGTGGAACATCAGGGAAATGGAGGGGCTGGAACTAGAAAAAAATCTTATTTGGGAAACTGGCTTTGGTCTTGGCTCAGAAGATACGGATGGCTGGATCACTGTGTGATCTTTGATCCCATTATTAAATGGTTATATATTTATAGCTTTGTTCCAGTTCTTACACCACCCCCCAAACACAAATACATGCATGGGCACACACACATATGTAGCAAGGGATAATTGAAATTAAACAGATAAAATTAATTTTGTTTAGTGATAAGTGCTATAAATAAAACAAGAAAGTAAATGATGCAGTAAATTGTGGCTATATTAAGTGAACTGTTCATAAAAGGCATTTTTAAGGAGGTGATAACTGAAAAGAGTAGAAAATAAAGAAAGTGATGTGCCATAGAGTTAGACTTTATGCATCCCTTGAAGGCAGAGAGGTCATATGACTAAGTTTTTCCTCATAGAATGTGGGCAGTAATGATGTACATCTTCTCCAGGTTTAGCCCTTGAAAACTTCTGAAAATTATAAATCTTTCATGTGTTACTTCTCCATCTTCTAGCTGAACAGAGAAATTCTGATTACCTACAGCCAGCTGGAATCATAAGATGGGAGAATCATGGGTTTCTGAATGTGCAGAATTTTTTCATCTACATGGATAGAACCACAGTTATGTAAGGAATAAACTTTTTTGTTACTTTTGGCCACGGATATTTTGATATACCATTTTGCCTACTCAGATCAATACAGATATCAATATTTGTATGTGAACTTGGACAAGTTAACTATGTTTTATTTCCCCCATTTTGAAAATGGTTTTATAATAGTATATTCCTATGAGATTGTTGTGAGGATTAAACGAGTTAATGCATTTAAACATTTAGAATAGTGTCTGGTACTTAATAAAGTGTTAAGTTTGACCATTTTTATTGTTATCTTGGAGAACAGTGTTCATGGATGAGAATGCACCAAAGATAGTCTAAGGTTCTCACAAGCTTGTTGTAAAAGGAGAGGTGTAATGGGAATAAAGTGAGTGCTAGGAGATGAGTTCAATGATTAAGATTGAGGGCAGGTCTAGTAGTCTCAAAGACTCAATTCAAAGATACTGGGAGATTTTGAGTATGGGAATTTATAGCTTAAAAGTGTAGGTCTTACTTTGGGGTGAAGAATAGATTCTTTGGAGGTAATGTTGGTAGCAATAAAGTCAGTTGCTAGATTATTGCAAAAAGACAGGTGAGAGATAATGATGCTTGGACCAGAATGGAAGCAGTAGAGATGATGTAGTGATCAATACAATGCAGCGAATAATAGCACTACATATTCTTCTACATGCCCTACAATCTTTATCAGTCAACAGCGTTTAAATGACTGCAACATGCCAGGCACTGCACTGTATATAAAGATTTAGCAATGCACTTATAACAAAAAGAAGTAATATGTAGGATCTATGTGCATCAGTTGCTTTACCTGAGTCTAAAAGAAATAATAGAATTCTTGTTCTCAAGGTATGTTCAGTGTAGAGTCTGACAAAAAGTGACAATTTGGTAATCACAAAGCCAAACAGTAAATAATATGCTAGCAGTTGGACTGAGGTTCAGAAGAAAAATATAGGAGGGCACCAACATAGCCTGGAAAGTCCCAAGAAGATTTCCCAGAGATGTTTATACATAAGATTAAATAGAAGGACAGACTCTGCACTATAATTATCCTTCTTAAAATGAGTGATCAAGGTTTGATTGAATGATGTTTAGAGACTTAAGCATATTAAGAAATTCACATTACTATTTTTAAGTTATTTGAGGAAAGGGCACATTGCATACTTCTTTTTTTTCCTCATACAGTGTTGGTAACTAGCAGAGTGATTGCTTTTTTATATGATGATTGATGCACTTGACTCTGAATGCAGTCCATATTCATGGGCATAACATGTTTTCCTTTTTCCCCTCTGAAAGAGCCTTATCAAATTTATTCTGGCATGCATTTTACTATATATTGGATAAAGGATACTGACAGATAAAGAGAACAATTTTTGTCCCAAGCTCAACACAAGCCCTAATGGGAATAATATTTAACAAGGGAATAAATTGTGGGGTTTCCCTTTTATAGGAGGGAAAGATGGTTATTTGTTTACTTGCAGATCTACAAAGGATTCTGGGTATTTTCACCTAAGCTTCTTTGCTGTAAACATTATCACAACATAATTATTTGACCTTAGAGCCATTTTGCCAAGAAAGATAAAATAACAGGTTGACAGTTTTGTTTGACAGCTTGGTTTTATTTGTTCATTGACACAGAACTCCCATTTTTGTATTATATAAATCTTGGCCCTCATAATGGTCTTTACAGTGAAAATCTTAAAAAATAGTGGATGATAACAACTATGTATATTGACTTGATAGAAAATATAGTAATAAAACTTACCAGAAGTGTGAAATAAGAGAGTGTAAAGCCAGATTGCATACTATACTAGAAAATGATAGCATGTAAGTTTGCAAATCCTTTGGTGAGTTGAAGGCTCACAGTTGAATCCACATTTCCCATAGATCTTTGGAACATCTATCAATGGACTCGTTACAAAATGCCAAGAACAAAGAACAGTGTAGAAGCTTTCACAATGCAATGCAAAACTTAGTTACAAATATGCTTCTTAGTATTTGGAAACTGATAACCTCTCTTAATGAAGAAAGAAATTTTAGCTAAGAAGAAAAAGTGTGATGCCAAACAAAGAGACAAATCAAGAAGACAAAAAAAAAAGGTGCATAAAGTCCTGTGAACAAAAGACTTAGAAGGCAAGTACTTACATACAATTCACAAAACAAAATCAATGATTTGCAGAGTATTGCCATGAATCTACACACATTTTACATGCTTTCAAATATTTTGCATTTCACAATAAAGTCTTTTTCATTTTGTTATTCATTTTTCCTGTTTCTTTATGTACTTTTTAATGTCCCTCTTTTACTTTTTGCTATTTTATCTTTTATGGCAAATTGCCTCATGGCCAATTAGTTACACAGTGGAAATACTTGAGGCAAAGAGGTCTGTCTATGGCAAAGATGTTTATGGTGAAAATACTGGACACTCTACAAACAGAATCAGGTTGAATAATTAAAAGGAATTTTTATAGTGGTGTGATAGATTCATTTTCTTAGGTAAATAAAATTCATAATGTTAAACAAAAAGGAAAATACAATATAGAGGATAAATTGAGAAGTGTTCATGAATTTTCAGAATCCTCATTATTTTGAATTGCTGGAACTGTCATAGGAGAATGGCTTCCTAGAGAATGTGGGGATGTTCCACAAAGCTTAGCATACAAGTAAGTGGAAAGACTTTGGTATATTAAGCAATTTAGGTACATAATCAATTTTCAAATAGTAATAAACTTAGCTAAAAATATTTGAAAGAAAATGAAATGTTTTACAAACTAGAAATGTTCAAAAGCTTAATTTTTGATGAATATTGTATTCTGTTTAAAACAGTTTTTCTCTGAAATAATCGGGAAGGTTCTTTGCCAGTAAAAAGCCAAATATGTTTCCATAAAAATACTGACCTCATAAGGTGATTTATTTCCCATTTTTACATATCTACTCTAAACTTTGACTTCTAGTATTTAAGAACACTGCAGGGGTTCCTATGCTCTTTGTGATCTTAAGGAAATTACAAAAACTTCTTGATAAAATGGAAATAATAATAGTACCAATCTCATCAGGTTCTTATGAGAATTTTAAAAGACATACAGATAAAAGCATTTATGACTTTGCCTGGCTTATAATAAATCTATTGATTAGTAATAAAACTATTCACTTACTGTTAGAGAAAACAGTAAGTTGAGTATTTAGGATAAATTAGACCAGTATTTTTAAATTAAGGAAGTGCATTTGATACACATGGAGACTTTTATTTTAATGCAGACCCACCTCTGACCCACTGTTTCATAGTTACTGGAGGTAGCAGGGACCCAAAATTAACAACTGCTATTCTAGATAATATTTAACCCGTATGCTTATTGTTAGGCCCCATGATGATGAGAACAGAAACAGAGACAATATTTTGGTTGAAAACATGTATTTCTTGAATCTTCTTTATACTTCCTTCTTAGCAATAACTTTCTGCAGTAGTATTTTTATATGGAGATTGAAAAATTACATATACACATGTATTTTCATGCATTTAGAATTAGTGTGGTGAGGTGGAAACAAGATAGATTGTAAATAAACCTGGACCTAATAATCCCAGCTTGACCACAAAGTAGCAATCAATACCTATTCTATTTTCTTGGATATTGGTATTCTCAAGAGCAAAATTTTAAAACACACATATTTTAAAGAATTAGATTGCATACATAAATTAGATTAGATTAGATTACATAGAACAGTCTTGTTATAACAATAATTTAAAACTATTGCTAGTCTTTGCCTTTCTCCCTTCTCTTTTGAATCCAAGCCTTATCACTCTTCAACTATATATCATTGGCAAATCTTTTTAGTTTGTATGTATAATTAGAAAGACCTCACAAATTTATTGTAAGAAATTGAACAAAGTTTAAATGTGATTTTTAAAAGCAGTAAACCACCATAAACTGAAAAATCACTATTTTAATCTTTCTGGCTGGCAATGAATGAGATTACAAGCAACATTCTTGGACGTGACTTCTCTAGCCTTTGTCCCCATTGTACTGTTATTTGGCTTGCATTTAACTCCATTTGAATCTTAACATATTGTTCCCCAACCAAGATACTCATCTTATCAGCTCTGCCTTCTATGATGGATTAAACTTTCTATATTGTCCTTTTCCTTATTGGTTGTGTCTACTAAAGTATGTCATTCACCATCCAGCTCTACAAGTATTGAGACATTAGCTACTGCCATCGCTGACCTTCTGAAAGGAGTTCAATACAGAGATCAGGAATGAGACACTCTTTGCTCTGGGAAAACTGGCAGAACAGGCATTCAGATAAATATTTTTAGGAAAAAAAATTATGAACCCAGTTTCTTGTGTATTCAGATTTAGAAAAGCACTAAAATCATTAACTAAGATATCTGTGCTTCATGACTAGCAGTATCCTTCTACCTAGAAGCATGTTTGATTGCACATAACCCTTCTCCAAAGTCACATGTATGCTGACCTCCCCACTTACCTCTTCAGAACAGATTCTCAGAGCTGTCTGAGAGGCTATTCCCAGACTATAGTCCTCAGTAAGTCTCCAAATAAAATGGAAACTCACTGCTTTCAACTTCTGAGTCTTTATTTCAGTCAACATTTGCTATCTACAGGAAATAGATCTGAACCTTCCAGTTCAACCCCCTTATGGCCTTACTTCCAGTGCTAACAGCTTGTCTGGCTTATCTTACCTGGTGAATGCAAAATTATTTAAGTGGAAGCATTTAGTGTTATTAATCTTGAGGACACGGTGGGGGAAGGGGAAGCTGGGACCAAGTGAGAGAGTAGCATTGACATATATACACTACCAAATGTAAAATGGATGGCTAGTGGGAAGCAGCTGCATAGCACAGGGAGATCAGCTTGATGCTTTGTGACCATCTAGAGGGATGTGATAAGAAGGGTGGGAGGGAGGCTCAAGAGGGAGGGTATATTGGATATATGTATACTTATAGCTTATTCACTTTGTTGTACAGCAGAAACTAACACAACATTTTCAAGCAGTTATACTCCAATAAAGATATTTTAAAAGTGTTATTAATCATAGTATTATCTAGTATAAATTATTTCTGTACTTTTTCAACTAAAACAAGCTAAGTGTGTAACTGTACCCATAGCTGGCATTTTTTCCAAGGTGGGAGGTTTAAAAATAACAATCTTTGGTGAAAAAATATTCATACTCAAGCTGACATTTCTTTGTTTCTTGCCTACCCCTAGCCCTGCTGCTGTGATGATCACACAGTGTTCTAAGAAATGACTGATATATAAATAGCCTAATATAGATGATTATTATTTTCTGCAATTTTCCCAGGATTTTTTCTGCCTCAGTTTATAGCATCCTGCTTGTCTTTCAGCTCTGTTTATTACATACATTTCTTTTTATTATCCTGAAGAATTTTTTTTTAATTAATTAATTGATTTATTTTTTGTGGTACGTGGGCCTCTCACTGTTGTGGCCTCTCCTGTTGCGGAGCACAGGCTCTGGATGTGCAGGCTCAGCAGCCATGGCTCGCGGGCCCAGCTGCTCCACGGCATGTGGTATCTCCCGGACCGGGGCACGAATCCATGTCCCCTGCATCGGCAGGCGGACTCTCAACCACTGCACCACCAGGGAAGCCCCATCCTGAAGAATTTTTAAAACACTTAAAAGAAAATAAAATGCATCTCTTTATGAGTTACTTTTCATTTCTACTGTTTTTGTGTTGTCTTTAGCATCTTTTTATCCATCCATTTATTTATTCACTTAATAATTGTTCATTTAATTCTTACAAACTATATGAAGTACAACTAATTCTTTCCCCATTTTGCTTCCATTATAGATACAGAAATCTTTCTTATCTTTACAGACCCTTTTAATTTGTTTTGTGTGTGAGAAGCCCTCAGAGCAATAATGTTTTTCTTTTCTTTTGGTTTTCTATTGTTACTTAGTTAATGTTTCCACTCTAACTAAGCTTGTTTATTATATGTTAAAATGGCATTAGATAAATACATGATTAAACATCCCCAGAATATGTCTAGGAGGGCAGTAAAGGAAGCATTTAATTTGAATTCCAGTATAGCTATAATGGTTAAAGAGGAGGTATCTCTATTGTGAAGAGCATTTATCTGAATGTTGGGCAAGAGCAGAGATGGGGGAAGTTTATTCCAGGTGTTGATGAGTTTCATGAATAAACAGCTAGATAGTGAGAGCTCAGTATTTATACTCAGTTCCCAGAATTTCTGATTGTTATATACTCTAGTAATATTTGTATGCCTTTATCTTTAAGCAAGTTAATAAAAATGTATTAAAAGTATAGAGCAGAACCCTAAGAAACTAAGGAACACTTGAATGATCAGGTTTCTAAGAGAATAGAAATTAAGAAAGTTCTGAAGCATAGGTAATAGTAATTAATACACTGTCTCTTTATTAAACCTAGCAGGACCCTGCAGGACCCTCCCAGATACAAATGCCCCCCCCCCCGCTGTGTTCCTTGTTTGTAGAAAAATAATTTAGTTTCCTACGCCATCCCTGAGTTCTAAAAAGAAGATCCAAATCATTACTAAATAGGGAATTGAGGGAAGGCAGAAACAAGGAAAAGTCAAGAAACAGTAGTTCAGCAATAAAGCAGTCCTAGTTCCTCCTCAAGGGATCTACAGAACAATCTGATGCATATCTTTGAGTTGTTCTGCAAGAACTAAAGCCCCTACCAAGGTGGAAAATGGTGAATGCACATTGAGCACAAGCATGTAGACCCTGGACTAGTTGGAGCCACAAGGTCAATGATTAAGATTTCTGAAACCCAACATGTTAGCTCACCTCCAGTTAGAAGAAAGTCATGCATCCTGCAGTCCTCACCCAAATGTTGCCTTTAAAAACCCTTTTCTAAAAGCAGTTGGGGAATTCAAGTCTTGAACATGAAATGCCCATTCTTCTTGCTTCACCCTGCAATAAGCTTTTCTCTGCTCCAAACTCAATGTTTAAGATTGTTTGGCCTCACTGTGTGTTGGGCACAGCAACTTGGGTTCAACAAAAAATTTTACTTTTGGATTACTTAGCTACATCTTTTCTATTTCTGTGTCACTTCACAGAAGATTTGAATTTTGAGAGTGAAACCTTGACTGAATTTGTTCTGGGTGGTTTACTGTTTGCATTCTTAGTCATATTTTTAATATACGATTTAAAATCATTTTAAAAATGATTAAATATTAAAATCATATTTTAAAATCATTTAAAATATGATTATTTGTAAATGAAAGCCATAAATAAAAAGTTCAAAAAATCTCAGATATAGTTTTAGGTATATCTATGAGGAATTAAATCATGATGATATATATTTGAGTGGATAGTAATATCACTACTACAAAAAATAAATATGAAAAATATAAATAATAGTAACCACCAAAAATTAATCCAGTAAATTAGGAAAAAATGCTTAATAAATTGTTTAAATGTTGAATTATTATTCACTCATATCTATTATCATAAATCTACAAATCATATTTCAACACAATATATCATAAATGCTGGGGTAGAAGTGGACAAAATATGTATTATCCATTGCAAATATTGCTACTGATTTCTCTAGCATAACACAAGATTAATCATTAGGACTAACAAATTAGAGTTTTTGAAGATTGACTAACAAATTCAAGAATAATCAGATCAGATTTAGAAATGGCAGAATACAATGTTATGAAAGATTTAGAATGACTCATTTAAAATATAGTTCATTGTGTACAGAAGGTGTCTCAAAACAATACTTTTACTCTTCTGATGGTTGAATTTTAAATAAATGTAGAAAATCAATGGATGATTCACAAAAATGTCAAAACAATTACCCTATCTCAGACACAATAATATTTAATTTTATCTTTGATTTATTTATAAATAAATTTAAATGATTCATAAATAAATTTAAATGATTTTACTATTATCAAAATAAATTTATAAATAAATTTAAATGATTTTATTATGATCAAAATCTTACACTATTAGACCACATTTTGTGAAATCAATGAACAATTTTCTTTATTTATTAGACACCTTTGCACTTTGGGAAAATTTTGACTTTATAATTTTGATTCACTAAATTCTCTTGTTTAATACAGTCCAAATTTCCAAAGTTTTTATAGTTTTAAAAGGTGTAATATGCAAAGTATAAATATTAATAAAAGTATTCATTTGAAAGTGAGTGGAAGAGATGAATAGGGTGGCAGCTTTATATATGGAAAAAATAAAACTTACTTGGAATTTGGAAATCCTGGGTTTACATTCCTCTACAGATACTATAGATTTTATGATCTCAAGTCACTTTTAATGAGAACCATAGTCTGTAATATAGGAATATTAATGATTGACTTTCATTTTTTCAGTTGCTCTATATCAATAATTTATGAGACATTGCTGTTACAATAGTGATGATATGTACCAGCTACCTACAGTTATGAAGGTAGTTTATGTTGTTATTAGACTCTTGTCAAATATCAGTGAAGAGGGAACACTTGATTCTACCTGTAATTTTTTTCTCACCAAAATGGGTCTGTCAATTGCATGAATAAAAACAGCATTTAGGTTCAAGGAGCCATTGTCTCTCTTTAGCAAAATATTGCTGCTCCACCAGAGCCACAAGCTAAATGAGAAATATAAGGTTAACCTGGATTGTTTTCAGGGAAGTGTTTTTTAAGGCAACATATGGGTGTATGGGCAGCAGGATGCATGACTTTCTTCTGATTGATTGGTGGTAACAGGGTGATGTTTCAGAAATCTTAATCATCAACCTTCTGATTCCAACCAGTCTGTGGTCTTTGTGCTTATGTTCTGCATGTGGTTACTGTCCACCATCCTCCACCTGATGGCGGTGGGGGGGAGGGGGGGAGTAAGGGGGAAGAGGGGAGGGTGGTCTTTGTTCCTGCTAAACAACTCAAATATATGTATCAGATTGTTATGTATATCCCTTGAGGAGGAATTAGGACTATTTTATTACTGAACTATTGTCATTACTTTTCTTCTTTAACTGCTTTTCCTTAGCTTCTGCATTCCCTCACTTTCCTAGTTAGTATCTGCTTGAGTCTGCTCTTTGGAACTCCTGGAAGGCATAGGAGACTAAAACCTTTTTCTATGAACAAGAAACAGGGGCTACGGAGGAGTTTTTGTACCCGGGCAGGCCCTACAGGGTTCTACATGATTTAAATTCTCCCTTTTCTTAGCTATTCCTCACTCTTGAGGGAAACTGGTACAGGACAAGAGAATAAAATTTTGGATAGAGAGGTTAATCATTAACTTGGCAGAGGAACTCAGTTTTAAGGGGACTCAGTTTCACCTCCCTTTTTTGAGAAGCAAACATGTAAATGATATTTATTTCTTCCTGTTAACACATGGCCCATGTTAATTATCCATGCTTTACAAATGCTCCTTGTTCATAGGTGAGTTCATTAGATTAGTTAAAAAGTAACTAGAGAGAGAAAATAATGAAAAGGTGAACTGAAGTCAAATACAGAGTTTTCACTTTAAGAAATCACTTCCACTAAAATGCCTTATTCATTGCAACAGGTTTAACTCAGAATTCCATTAACTCTGACTCTTTCTGCAAAGATTGCAGCTTGTCTTTGTCTGTCTTTTAATATGAGAAAGAAAAAAAAACAGAATAATGTTTTTACTGTTAATAAATAATTTTTTTCAAATTTTTACTCTCCTCTTTTGATTATATTTTACTTGTATTTTCACAAAGTATTAGAATTAACTTTTAATTTCACTTTCGTAATGAGTAGAAACTGTTTAATGTTGGAATAGCAATTAAAAGTTTCATATCATATACTAAGGGATTATCAAATTTTGGGTCTCTGCCTTCAGAGTATATTTTCTAAATGGAACTCTAATTAGAATTTGTATATTGTAAAGACAAATTATAGGGAAAAAAACTAAATCTGTAGCTAAAAGTAGGGATATTTAATAATACAGAGAAAAAATTGAGTTGTCTACATAGACTCTGTATGTGTCTATAAATATGCATGCATGTGTAATAAATTGGAAGTTATTACGTTTTCAAAAATATCTTTTCCTCTTTATCAAAAGTAGAGGTTTACTTTAGAAAATATATATATTTAATACAGGTAAAAGAAAAAAGGAAAAATTCCTACGCATATAGAGCATGTTCAATTCTTAGTTTATTGTTGATTCTATAACAATAAGATATTACATTCCATTTTATATCAAGCTTTTCTCCTTCGGTAATACCTGGTGGCCATCTATAAATGGTATCCGGTCGAGATATTATTATTATTAAATATTATCTTTAAATTTTTGAGACACAAACATTGTTGCTATTCTTTATTGATTAGTAGTCACTTTGATTCTAGTTTGTGGTAATGATGAAATGTATTTCAAAAATATGCTTATAATTTATCCTTGTATAATGTTATTTGATTTCTAGGAAACAGTTCTTAGGAAAGAATTGCTGAAATGAAAAATGTATGAAAATTTAATTTTCATAAAAATTGCTACTCTATTTTTTTGGAAGTTATGTATTTTCAACTTTTTAATTTCAGTTTGTTAGATTGTTTATATCTGGTTACATTTTTGGTTCAATTATTACAGTTCTCTCCTTCAAAGCTATCAATAATATGCATACAGATGTCCCTTACCCAGTTTATCATTTTCTTTCTAATCATGTTTAATACTTTGTTCATTTCAACTTAATTATATGGCTCTGTTCTTGGCTCTGTTCTTCAAGCACTTCATATATTTTCATCAATGGTTATTCTTTTCCTTATGCTTCCAATTTGGCCTTCATATATGTGATGGCTTAATTTTGTTCCTCAATATTTTTCTTGAATTATTTCTTTTTGTTATTTTGTTATTGCTTCCTTAGGCTTTTTCTGTGTGTCTCACTCATTCATTTTTATAGAGATAATTGTTTCAGTATTATTTTTTAAAATTCACAATGATATGCAGTCATTCCTCTTTTGTGGCAGTGTCTTTGAGGTAGTGTTCTTTCTTTGACATTTATGGTTTATTGATCCTTTTCTTACCTATTTTATATATATTTAAATGACTATGATTATATATAGTTTAATTTCCTTTTAGCTGTCAGTCTTCCTTGTACAAGTTTCTCTTTTCCTGGAATATTCAGAAAGTTCATATGAGGAGCAGCAAAGTATATATTCTTAGCAAGTATCGATTCTCCTCATGACATAGATCTTTGTGTGTTACAGTCTATTTAGTGTTTTTCTTCTGAAAAAAAAAAAGAAAGATGTCACTGCAGGAAATCTCACAAGACAATATGTCCTTTCTCATATGTTTTTCTTTTTTAAAAAAAAGCCTAAAACAAGTCTTTTTTTTTTTAAACACACCTTAAAAGTCATTTTTGTCGTTGCAGTGGCTATCCTTCCTGGATTTTTCATAATTTTTCAACTAGTCACCAATAAAATGATTGTTTCCAACATTTTTCTCATGATAAAATACGTGATAATCGATGATAGGTTAATAATTTTCAACATAATACTATGCATCCAATTAAAAATTTATATATTTCATTCATTTATGCACATATGTAATTGTGTGTATGGTATATACAGCATGTATGTATATGTATAAATGTGTGTGTCACATACACATATGGTTTATAGTGTGTGTGTACAGATTCATACATATACACACACACACTGTATTCTCAGGTACATAATTAATATTAGTGAATATATTTTTTAGGGGAATTTTTAAAAAATCTAGTGTGTGGATACATTCTGTTATTTATTTACCCATGTAAATGCTCATTTGTATTGCTGTTAAAAGTTGAGTTGGATTTTACCATTTTCTTTTCACTGGCATTAGCTCTGTGCTTGTCTAGCCCAAATATGTTTATCTAACCATTTAATCTCAGGTTTTGTGATTATTCAATGTACCTTAATAACGATATATACTTTTATGGGGGGAAAGAAGAAGAAGAAATTCTACCACAAATGTATAAAAATGCTTTTCAGTTTCTGTGTAAGAAAGTCTATGGAAATATGTTATTTTTATCAATTGAAAGAGTCACTAGATATATAAGCATTTAGTAAATATATGTTCAGTATCATAAAGAAGAAGCTGATGAGGAAAGCATAGCTACTATTGAAATGACCTAGGAATAAGTCAATATTGAATGGTAATGAGTTCAAAGTGAAGTTTGATTTTTAGGTCAAGAAAAATAAGCAACAAAAAAAGATTTTTGGATGAAGAATAGAGGAGAAAGTGTTTAAATCTAGTTTTAGAGCAGTGTTCATGAAAATAGTCGACTAACACAAATTCCTATAAGGAAAAGATAATAAATTAAATGGACTGACAGAAGGAAGAAGTGTATATATCTCTCTAAATATCAGAGAAAAAATAGGATTGCATTTGAAGAAAAGATACTTATCTGCTATTCTTTTCTTTAAAATAAATTTATTTCTTTTATTTTTGGCTGCATTGGGTCTTTGTTGCTGCATGTGGTCTTTCTCTGGTTGCGGCAAGTGGCAGCTACTCGGGCTCTTCATTGCGGTGGCTTCTCTTGTTGCGGAGCACAGACTCTAGGCACACTGGCTTCAGTCGTTGTGGATCGTGGGCTCTAGAGCGCAGGCTCAGTAGTTGTGGTGCACGGGCTTAGTTGCTCCTCTGCATGTGGGATCTTCCTGGACCAGGGCTCGAATCCACATCCCCTGCATTGGCAGGCAGATTCTTAACCACTGCGCCACCAGGGAAGCCCTTATTTGCTATTCTTTTCCCATGCTGGCTGACTGCTTTCAAAATATATTAAAACAAAGCTGGTCATTTGAATAAAATAAATATTCACCTGAATTTCCTTACTCAAGCTACTTACTACGTAGTCATATCTATTACCTTTAAAATTCCTTCACTGAAACACATCTCTCATATATAGAAGAGTGGTTACCACCTTCTTTAGCCGGTATTGGTGCCTAGTTTTTCTGATACTAACCAAAACCTGAATAGGTCAATGTTTTTATGCAGGCTCATTCCAGCATCACCATGGAAACATCACTCCATCAGTGAGATAATGAGCTGATAATGAAGATAGCAGTTGAATAATGGACATAACAAAGGCAAAGAGAGATACACCCAAGGGGTGATTTGAGGGAGAAAACAATAACAGCAACCAAAATACCATATCATTTATGTGCAGTGATGGAACAAATTATACACAATTCTAACATTAAGATATTATGTTTGAGTGTTTCTGATCTTGGTACTTGTTTGTGATGTTACTTGCATGATATAAAATAGAGTTTTATTGTTCCTCTGGTTTTTTGTCTTGAACTTTCAGGTTTTAGGAGTCAAATAAAACGAAGGAATTACATTATATGAAATAATGCATCAGGTAGTTTCCCAAGTCACTTCTATTTCCATCTGTGGAATTTATAAACTTTAAATGGCTGAACTATGTCCAGAACAGCAAAAACTTGATAAGATCAATAATATATCATGGTAATTCTTTAGTGTGTATCAGAATAGGCAATATTTGATTATAGTAACATGATCTTTGAGTTAACCTAGCTAAAACACTAATGGAATATATTGGCTAGTTTAGTGAAAAAATATGAGGTAATGTAGGCATGGGGATTGTTTAGTTTCAGCAGTTAAAGTATCTCATCATTATTTGTTCTCATCTCTCTCTTTTACTATATGCCATTTTATCTGAAGACTGACTTCCCATTATGCTTACAAGATTTCTGCTGAGAATTCTCAGATTATCATTACTGTATAATTAACTAAAAGGTAAGATTGCCAGATGAAATACGCAGTTAAATTTGCATTTTTGACAAAGAGCAACATTTTTTAGTATAAGTATTTCCTATACAAAATTATTTATTATTTGTCTAAAATTCAAATTTAACTGATGATCCTGTATTTTATTTACTAAATCTGGCAATCTTACTAAATGAAACAATATAATTTTGTTTTTGGAAACTCTTAAAAAGTGAGAAAGCTTCTTTTCAGAAGTTCCCACAAAATATCTTCTCATAGCTCATTTTCTCAATTTTGTCATGTATCCATACCTGAACAAACAATGATGGTCAAGGGATGAGATTTTGCTGGTTCTATTTAGCTTGAGCTGCATGCTGCACTAAGTTTCTGGAGAAGCATAACTGGAATACTACAAAAATTGATTAGTCATGAATAGAAGGGTACTAACTACTGAGGAAGAAATGATAAGAGTTATATCCCAAAACATAATGGCAGAAGCGATATAGCATAGTTTTAAATATTGTGGAGTTTGAAGCCACACTGTGTGGATCTTCACCATATTGGTGATATAACCCTGGGCAAGTTGCTTGACCTCTTTGTGCATCAGTTACCTCATTTCTGAAATTGACATTATAATAGTATCTACTTTTAATAGTTTTTATTTAATGCATATAAAATACTTAAAAATTGTTCGCATTTAGAAAACCCTTATCTTATGATAAATAGCATGAGGAAAACACACTTCAAAATGATATATTGGAAAACCTACACGAGTTATCATTAATTTATAAACGTTCATAATTTAGAACTTGGAGAATATTCTTCTAACTTATTTTATATAAGTCTGTTTCTGGAGCATTTTATTGGAGGTAGGGAAATTATTTAGATAATGCAATTTAGCTAGTGCTCAACTATGTAGTTTTTTTATTGTAGCAAGCACACTTAACTTGAGGTATATTCACTTAAATTTTCGTATGTACAATGCAATATTGTTAACTATAGGCACTACGTTAAAGAGCAGATTTCTAGAAATTCTTTTTGCATAAACTTTATACCTCTTGAACAGTAGCACCATATCATAGAGTTATTAGTTGTCTAGTGGAGTCTAGAAATTTATTCTAGACTGAGATGTCATCTTATTCAATTCAGACTGTTATAACAAAATACCATATATTGGGTGGCTTATAAGCAACAGAAATTTATTCTTCACAGTCTGGAGGCTGGGAAGTCCAAGATGAGTAAGCTGGCGATTCAGTGTTTGGTGAGAGCCTGCTTCCTAAGGTGGCTGTCTTCTTGCTGTATTCTCATTGGCTGGAAGGGGCCGCTGGAGCTCTCTGGTGCCTCTTTTATAAGGGCACTAAACCCATTCTTAATTACTTCCCAAAGACCCCACATCCATATACCCTCACATTGGGGCTTGAGTTTCATCATATGAGTTTGGGGGAAGCATAAACATCAAGTCTATAGCAGATATTAACAGAAAGTTGAGTGTTTTCATTTCTTTCTGGCTCATCTGTTATTCCCTCTGAGGTCTCTACTCTTAACTGGTTTTCAGTAGCAAGGCATAGGATGGGATTTTGGGGGGTAACATTGGAAGAGTAAAACAAAAATCCACTAGATTTATTTTAATGCTTTATATACAATCTCTGCTCATAAAATACAAGCTAATTTCCAAAGTTTTCAAAATCTCTTTCCCCAACCTGGTCCTGTGTTCATAAGTGAAATAGTTGAAAAAGACAGGAAACATGGCAATGAAGAAAGTACAGAATCTTCAAATCCATAAGATGTCCTCCAAGGACTGGTGTGCTCTGAAATGTGTTTCGTTCAGTCCCATCACTGAACATTCAGCTAGTCGATGTGTCTGATTTTTCTGGCTTAATTGTCTTGGATCTCATTTCTCTTTCACATTAGTCCAGGCTGGTAGTTCTTATAAGTAATTCTTTCTTCATTATCCTTTGACCCTTATCTCTGAATGTCTGCTACATTCTACACTTGGATTCTTGACTGAGTTGTCTTCAGCCTCTACTTCACAGTGACTTTTACCTTTCTAGCTATAGCACATTTACAGAGTTCTTCTTGGCTCTCAGTTTTGTTACTTCTGTTGACTCTAAAAAGCATGTGGAAATTTCTGGGTCTCAGCATGGTAAATGGAGATTGAAAGATATTCAAGAGTGACAATGCTGATTTTCTCTCTTTTCTTTACTAAAGCTTACTGACGTTTGAGAATAGCACTGTGCGGAGTGTCTCCTTCCTAAATCTCAAATATAAACTTCCGAAAGATATGTAAAATGCCTTTACTCCCAGGTCTGAAATCTGTGCAAGTCAGATTAAGATATCTGCGTAGATTCTTGCTTTTATTATCTGTGGCTTTCTCCCATACAAACCCCTGGGACTAGAACAGGTGTTGTTTCCTTCTTTCCTTTTACTATCTGGTTAGGAATTCCCTTGGGTTAAACTTTATAATCAGGTCGTCAAGACCTGGCTCTTGATATGATAAATGCAAAAAATAAGGAATATAGAAAATATTGTATTTTTCACAAAGTTTTATATTTAAAAGCTAAATAACTTTCTTTTTTTTTGCCATCCTGCAAAAAATGCTAAGTATTCACATAATTAGTGAATTCTTTAGGATATTTAAGAATACAAAAGATGAGTTCAGTATTAATATATTTGTATATTTCAAGATATTTCCTCTGGTACATAAACATATAGACAGAGCAGAATTCTCTGCTGCTACACATTTTTTTTAAAGAACATAATAATCACATTTACAGGAAAACTTGTCAAAAATGTTAAAAAGGGAAAAATGTTCTAGAAGCTTCTATTGGCAAGTAAATGGAGGTAATCCTTAAGATCACATTTCCCTTATGCAGTATCCCTAATGATCACTTTGATGGGTTTTAGAAGAGTGATTTTTTTTAAAGAGAAATTTCCACAGACTTTATTAGAATCTCAAAGTAGCTGAAAAAAGGAGCTTTTATAAACTCTGCTCTAAACAGCTTACTCTCATAAGTTCTATTCCAAGGGATAAACTAGGGGAAATAGCTTAGAATATCCATATTTTGTATCCTTTGTATCCTTCAATCTTTTGCTTATAAAAATGAATGGGAAAATTAAAATTGTAAGGAAAAAACCTTAGCCACAAACTCTATGTCAAATATTATATATATTTCATATTTTAAATTTTATTAGTAGAGTTTTAATTTTGATTTTGTGTGAGAAGATCTCTTTTCAAGAACTATTTTTGCCAGTTATTATCAGAGACAAGTCACATACTCTTTCTAAATTTCAATACTTGCATATGTAAAATGGCCCAGGTAGACAGTATATAAAATATACGGAAAATATTTTATTTTTGGAATAAAATATGTATTTTATGTATTAATATTAAGGATACAGTCATCTGGACAAGCACTGTGTAGAGACAAAAAATGTTAGATTTTTTGTTAATTGCTAAATAAACAAGCTAGCAAGTTCTATTTTATAAAATAAACAATATCCAATATAAATGATAAAAGTTTTATCGAGTTTAAAAATATGATTATTTGACAGAGTATGCTAAGCATCAGCTCATTTTCCTTACAATGGAATTGGATTTTAACAGACATGGGTATATTGGATATATATGATGTGGAGTATCTTAAAGATGATGGCATTTTAAATGGTTTTCCAAATGTTAAAATAGTTTTTAAAAGAAAAAAATAAAGGTATGACTTATTTTATGTACTAGATCAACCACTGCATATTATCATACAGCTTTTTCTTCAAAATGACTTGAGTATGCTTGTTATATTTCATTTTTTTGTCACTAGATGGCATACTATGTGTAAAAATAATTTATGAAGATGAGATTAAATTAATGCAAATAAACACAAACCTGTAAATTGTCAGAGAATACCGTCACGTTCAAGTAAAAGTAACCACGAGAAAAGTTAAAATTCTTTATGTAAGGCTTTATTTCAAGGTTATTCTTCTTATGACAATTTAATGATAGCAAGGTGAAAAACAAAGTTTCATTTTTATATGGATATAATGTACAAATATCATTACATTCAATTATAGCATAGATTTAGAAGACTGTCACATTGAGATAAATATCAAATGAATGAAAATAATTTGATTTTTTAAAAAATTCCCAATTTAAGAAAGAGGGGAAAATATATTTGCAGCACTTAGTGAATACCCACATTATTTCACTCACTCATATGTGTTATTTATTTTTTAAAATGCTACTAGAAAAAAATTTCTAATCTACTCTAACATACATGGCTTGCTGTCACTGTCATAAAAGGGAAAGAAGGGAGAGCTAGCTTTTAATTATTTACTGCTGCACACAAACTACCCAAATTGTAAGATTTAAAGCAACAATTTGTTTGCTCTTAATTTTTTTCTTTTTTTAATTTGAGCACTGCTCAGTGGGAACTGCACAGCTCTGTTCTTTGTGGAACAACTTGACGGGGCTAGAAAATATAAATGCAGTGCGGCTGCTTGTTGGCTGGAAGCTCAGCTGGAACTATAATCTGGGGCCTAAATTCTCTTCCACATGGTTGCCTGGGCTTTCTTCCACAGCATGGCAGGCTAGATTTTGAGAAGACAGAGAACTTAACTGTTTCCTGAAAACTGGCACAGAGTAACTTCCACTGTATTCTTTTGAACAGTCATAGATCCAGTTACACAGTTCAGATTCCACAGGGTAGAGAAACAGACTGCACATTTCCGTGAGGGGAGTGACAAAGAATTTATAATTTTCTTTAATCTGCAACATTCTACCCTCTAGCCACGTTTTCTTTTCTTTTTTTTTTTGTCCACGTCATGCGGCATGCAGTTACCTTAGTTCCCCCCCACCAGGGATTGAATCCGTGAACCCATACCCCCTACATTGGGAGTGTGGAGTCTTAACCACTGGACTGCCAGGGAAGTCCTACCCTCTAGCCAAAATTATTTACATAAATCTCATATGCAAAATACCCTTCCTCCCTATAAGACACAAAGGTTTATCTCAATAGTCATCATGCTCAAATCCAGAACATTTTCATGTGTATCAGGAGACGCAGGTGTGGAGGTTGATTTTCAGGTGAGGTTTCTATTGATTTAAAAATATATGTGACAAGATTCAAAGTGTTGTGCCCTCCACATACTAAAATAAAATGACAGGTGTAGGGAAAGTGCAATGGGTACTTTCTTTTAGAAAAGGAGGAAAGTGGGAGGCTCATAGCAGTCATTAGTTTATAGTGATTCTGAAATCTCTGGGTTCATAACTGCTAATTGCTTGATTAGTGCTCAGACCTGCTCCCTGCAAAAGATTTTCTGTGGCTCTTGGTTTTCATTCTCTGAGCTCTTGGCTTTGCCCTTTGCTATTATAAATATTCCAAATTCTCAGGTGTGTAGCTTTCTCAGTCTGGACTGTGTTCATGGAAGGTTAAGAGTATAGAGGCCCCTCTTCCTTTTAAACTTTCCCTGTCTCTTTCGGTCCAAGTGGATTAATCTTTTGAAAACTTTGTGAGTTCCGTTTATGCAATTTATATTCAAATAAATGAGACAAAATGTGAGACAAGCACACATTTCTTTCCAAGGAAGGCCCTTCTCCACCTTAAGTCACATTTAAGGCTGCTGTTGGACAACACTCTTATGATGCTGTTGTTTTAAGACACTAAGTTTTGGGGTGGTTTGTTATTCAACAATATGTAGGTACAAAAAATTTTAGTTCCAGAAATGGTGTATTGCTGAAACAGAAACCTAAAACTTATGGAATTAGCTTTGAAACGAAATGTTAGGAATACTGGTGAAGGCTGGAAAGACAGTGATATTGTTATTGAATATAAGAGGAAAGTGAAATAACACTTGCCAGTTCTGTTACTTGAGATGTTCTGGAAAATAGAAATGGTATCTAATTAACTCATGGATGTGGCCAAGAGGTTTCCAGGAAGAATGCTGCAGGTAGTAAATGACTTCTTTGAGCTGGTTATGATAAAGTACAAAACTGTGAGATGAGCTAAAATTAACTCTTCTGTCCTCACGTAGGCTATAAAGGAAAAATAAAGGAGCAGACCTGCGTTTGAAAATAAAACTTTCTCAATCCAAGCCTTAAGTTATCAAAGTAATAAATTGCTACATGTAAAAGGTTAAATCCAGCATGACTTTAAATCCAGCAAAGTGGGCTCTGAATCAAAAATATCAGTGGAGGATCTGTAAAACCCTTTTCTAAGACCTCAGAAAGAGTTAAGGGCATGCCTCACAGACTCATACAGCTAGACAACTTTAAACTTTGCAACTCACCACTTTGCACTTTATCATAAGGTCAAAGAAGCCAAAGTATTTGGATCCCTCTCCACTGGAGATCTGTCTATTCTCTCCCACTGGGGAGTGAGAGAAATGATGAGACTATATTTAATAATATTATATTGTATAGTTGAACTTTGCTAAGAGAACAGATCCTAAGTGTTCTCAACACAGAAAAAATAAGTGGTAACTATGTGAGGTAATCAATGTCTTATTTGGCTTGATTGTGGTAATCATTTCACAATGTATACATATATCAAATCATTTGTGTTATATACCTTAAATATATACAATTTTTATTTTCTAATTGTGGTTCAGTAAAGCTAGAAGAAATATCAGTCCTCTCTTCCTCTTGCCCTGTATAAGTCACATATTATATTCTTGTATTTAGGTATAACCTAGTTTAAAAAGGAATCTCAAAAGTAGTATAAACTTAAAATGTTATTTGTATTTCCTGTCCAGTTGTTCTGCATCATATCCTCATTCTTCATTACCCAAGTAATAAACTGGACACATTCTATAAAAGTGACTTTCTGGTCACTTTTGTTTATGAGAAGTCAAGTCTGGTTTAAAATTTCAGTCTCAAACTAATTTAAATTTTGTATCTTTCCCATCTTCTAATGCAGACTTAAACCATACCCCTAGTTTAATAGTGATAGAAGTTAGGGAGATAAAAGGTAAAACCTGACTTTGTGACACTGATTCCATCCTCTTTAAGGCCAGTCTCCTTTAGTGCTGGAGATAAGGAGAGGGAGGGAACAAGAAGATCTTATGAAAATCTTAGAGAGGTGACCCAGTTCTGGCTCAGGTCAAATGTCCATCTGATTCTATTAGCTGCTGGTGCTCTATACTGAGTTGGGGAACGTGATCCCTTCACTAGAGCCACAGACACTAAGTGAACTATTTTACAGTCTTCAATTAAATTCCAGTGGAATGGGCCCTATGCTTTTCTTCTTGTTTGTATAACTCTAGTTACATTCTTCATCTTTATACCAGAATTAGACACCAGTCTCTATGTTCATGGTTATTTCCAAACATTAGGAGACACTTTCCACAGTCTCCCAAGAATAATCCTACCAAATTCCCTTTTCTTGGAAGCTCTAGCATAGAACCTCAGATGTAGTATCTCATAAAGCAAGAAACTAGCTTTGCTGAAAGGTGATTCATTTGTTGTTTGACTGGGCACTCCCCTTCCTTGCTTAACAAGGAGAAGTAAAAGAATCTCTCTGGACATTTCACAACACTATACACCTCTCCTGCTTTCTTTTTAGGTATTGATTTGGGGTAAAGGGTAATCCCTGGTTATTTCTATAGTTCTATGGCCTTTAAATAACTCCCACTATCACCTGCTGCCCTAATTTTCGGTAGTTCTTTTTACAATGTTGAGATTTTTGAACAGTATGTTATTACTCAGAATATCAAGATTAGGGGAAAAAAAGAACATAATTTGCATTCTAGGGATTCTATTCAGTAGGCGTACCAAAGATAATGATAACTAATGTCAATTAAGGTTAGTAATTTATGTAAATGAGATGAAAGAGAGAGGTTTGTAATCTGTGAAGATGAGCCATGTTTACCATCATTCTCATCCGTTCCAAAGATGAGAATGTCAGAATGTTTTTCTCTGGGACTGGAAGAGAGGCAATGGGAGGAAGGACACTTGTTACAAATTTTTTTATTGTTTGTTTTCCCCACACACACCACTACTACTTTAAAAAAATACAGGTGATATAAATGTGCAGTATACCTGAATGTTTATGTGGGCTAGGGACAATTTCCACTTGAATGCCTTTGGAAGGCCTTAGAGTGTGGAACCCTGGAATAAAACAAGTAAGAATTAGTGAAGAAAAGAAAGAGGTGGACATATTAAGAAGAGTGTGCAGTGTGTGACAAGATCTTGAACAAAGAAAGCGTAAAACATTAGAAACATAGTTAATAAATCTACAGTACTTCCTTCAAATTTATCTTTCTGCTTGAACCTCACCCTGGGAAGGAGTTATAATATGAGGTATGAGAAATGTTATCAACAAAGAGAATTCTTTATCTTATGAATGTACTTTGAAGAAGAATGTAAGAATACCTAGATCTTTATAAAGATTAAGCAAGAAAATTGTGTTTGTTTTGTATGTTTGTTTATTAGTTTGATTTTGGCCTCAGAGAAAGAGATGTTGGCAGGATGATGACGGGAAGAATGAGAGAAGTAAAAATATATAAGGGGAAAGAAGATTCAAGAAACTACCCCACACCCCTGGGTTAAGGAAAAACTGAATAGCAATTGAAGAGAATGGTAGTAGCAATAGTAGTAGTAGCAGTAATAACAAATAACAAACAGAAATGACTTTTGAGAACTCACTATATGTTTCAGAAATTTTTGATAGAGGATCTCAATCTAAAAAATTCTATCAAACACTGCCTCACTCTATTGAACACTGCCATCTCTATCAATATGCTGAGATGGGTAATAACAGTATATACATTTTACTATAAATTTAGGTTTAGAGAAGTTACTATCTTTTTTAATGTTACTTGCCTAATGAATGGTGGAAATGGGAGAAGGACCAAGGAAGTAAATGGTTTAAACCATCTTCACTGCAATCTGGTCCTTGATTGATTACTATTAAGATTTTTTTTTTTATTGGTCTGCTTTATTTTCCTGGTGATGGACTTGAGGTCTCCAATTTCCCTGCCCTCATACTCTCTTAATTCCATTCCAATCAGGCTCTTGACCTCTCATCACAACACTGAATCTGATTTTATCAATGCTGCCAATGATACACAATTTCCTAAAGTTAGTGGTCTATTTGCATCCTGGTTTTATTTGATTTACCAGAAGCATTTGACACAGTTCTTTTCTCCTTGATATCTTTTTTCAGTTGACTTTCAGGACTGAATACTTTCTTGGATTTTTCCCCATATGCTGGAGTTGCACTTTGATCTCTATTTCTGCATCCTTCTCTTCTCTTTGACTTTTAAAATTGAAGGGACTCTGGGCCTAGTTCATGATGAACTGAGGCCTCATGGCTTAAATACCACCTATGTACTGACAACTCTCAAATTTGTATTTCTAACCCATAATTATTTTGTAACAAATTCTCATTCTTAAAACCTACATTCATCACTATCTGATTATCTTTTAGATAACTTAAATTTAACATATCCATGTATAAACTTGGGATCATATTACAAAAATCTTATCTACGTGCAAACTCACTATTTCAGTTGATGGACAATTCTTTACAGTTTCTCAGGCTAAAAATATCTTTATTTCACCGTAGAATCCATTATTTTTAAAAACACTATATTCAGATATTCACAATATAATGCCAGCTCTCTTTACAATATATTAAATTCCAAGCACTTCTTTCTTTCTCTACTTCTACCTCTCTAGCTGAGCCATCACCTCTCACCTGGATTTCCATAATAGCTTTCTAACAAGTTCTTCCTACTAATACCCACAAGCTTAGACCTCAAATACACAGCTGCCAATGTGAATCTTCAAGAAAATAAATCAGATTACATCACTCTTCTGCTAAAAACTCTGAATGGCTGCTCTTTATGTTCATTGTAAAAGCCAAGGTAAGATATCTACAAAGCCTGTAAGTAGGGTGACCATATAATTTATGATTCAAACCAAATCAGAGAGTGAAAGAAGGAGTTAGAGTAATTATGCCAGAATAGTAGACATAAAAATAAGTTGCCCTGGGCAACTGGAATGTTTCATCACCCTACTGCTAAGGTGCCTCACAATTTGACCCCATTACCTTTCTGATCTCTTCTGCCATCATCTCCTCCACTGTACTAATTCTGTTCTCATTTCATAGGCTTCCTTTTCTTCCTCAAACACACCATGCAGGCAGGCACAATAATACTTCAGAGCCTATGCTGTCACCATGTTCTCTCTGCCTTGAATATTTTTATCTTGAGAATTCACTAGGATTATTGCCTCATCTCCTTATATTCTTTACCCAGATTTTGCCTCTCCTATGGGTCTACCCTGACCATCCTTTTAATCCTGAAATCTATCCCTCATTAACATTTCTGTGATGCTGTGAATCATATACTGGATAAATTATGTACCTAACAAAATGCTGAGTATATAGTAAACAATAAATTCTACTTATCGTCATTACTAGCATCATTATCACTAGATATTCCTTTAGATACAGATAAACATATATATACATATAAATATAGATATTGAAAAATAGACATAGATTTATTATTAGGGATTGGCTCATGTGATTATGGAGGCTGAGAAGTTTCATGATCTGCCGCCTGCAAATTGGAGGTCTAGGAAAGCCAATGATGTAGTTCTAGTCCAAAATGAAGACCTGAGAACCAGGGAAGCCAATGGTTTAAGTCCCAATCTGAGTCCAAAGACCCAAGGACCAGGAGTGTCAAAGTCTGAGAGCAGGAAAAGATGAATGTTCCAGTTCAACAGAGAACAAATTCACCCTTCCTCCAGCTTTTTGTTCTATTCAGGCTCTCAATGTATTGGATCATGCCCACAGCACTAGTGAGGATGATACCTTCCAAAAATACCTTCACAGATACACCCAGAAATAACATTTTACCAGCATTCTGGGCATCCCTTAGTCAAGTTAAATTGTCACATAAAATTAACCATCACACTGACCAGTAATCTCTTGCCAATGAGTTATTAGTTTGTTTAGCAAATATTTGCACAAAACCTATAATATCAAAGCAAAGTACATATATATTCCAAATTAAAAATATTAATTTATTACCTTGGTATGCTACATTTACAACATAATTTAAACTAGCTTGTTACCTTATATATTCTACTCACCAAAATCTAATAATACAATGCAATATTTTTTCTACATAAGGGGAGGTTCATATTCAAATGTTTTACTGCATGATTTTTAAGCCACTTTAATCTATTTGTTGTAAGATTCTATGTTGTTTAATCTGTACTATTCTTGGGAACTATCCTCTAAACTCATAACTGTTCCAAGAAACTAAGACATAGATTCCTAACTAGGAAGAATTTTTCAAGGACAGATATAACATGAGCTTCTCTTTTCTCTTGTCTGAATACTACACATTATCACAAATGCATGAAAAATGTTCAATAAGTAAATATCTAAAATATGAGAGTAATAAAGAAATGTATATTTCAATTTCCTTGCTATTCCTTTTAATATTAAAATCTTCTCTGTCCCAATTCTTTAGTAAGAGTTCTTAGAAATTGTCAGATGACTAGGGTGATTTTTTTTTCTGCTTTGAAGTGAGGTTACATGGTATAAAAGAAAGTATAAATCAGAATTAGGAAATAAGGTTTTGAATTTTGCCTTTAGCATTCACTTACTCTGTACAGTCAGACAAGTTAACTCAGTTTCAAAATGAAAATGCAAGGTTAATGATTTTTCTTTGGATTTTTTTGTGAAAAATTAATAAGATATTTAACCTTCAGATTACAGGAAAAATCATGATCAAGGTTTACTTTCTGGGCAGCATGAAACCTTTTAATTTTATTTAATTTTATGTCCATTTTACAAGTAATTTACAGGTGTAAGAATAAAGACATACTGAAAGCAACGTTATTATATAATAATATATTTTAAACACAGTAAAGCTATTTTAATCAGTAAAACATCAGTAGAGATGAAAAGATACTGTCACAAATCCTTTTAACAACATGGGATCATACAGATTCTTACTCAAAACTATTGTGTGAAGTAATTTCCTTTAAATGAGTAACTGGAGGAGAAGACTATATTTGCATTTTGTTCTTGGAAATATATTGTTTAGTGATCAATTCTTAAATTTAAGAAAATTTATTTAAGACATCATCATCTGAAGATACATAGTCTGAGATTTCATTAATATGAAAAATTTTACCATACCACTGGAGTTTGAGTGCTGCTTTCTTTTTCTTTACGTTCATCTTCTCATTGAATTTATCTTATAACTGTGGAATGTCACATTTCTTCTCTTTGCCGTCATGGTTGGAGAATAAAAACTTTTTATTCTCAGTTGTGTTCAATGGATGTGAAAGCAGACTACAAATATACTGTCCTATTCTTTTTTAATTCCTTCTTAAAAGATGATGCAATAGTTTGGACAACACAATATGAAAATGGAAGAATGACAATTTATTCCACGCTTGCATCACCCTTCTAAGTGATTTCATCATTCGTTTTCTTATTACTTATTCTTTTCTCAGCATAGTTGGGGGATAATCAGTGTAATCTTGAGTAATGATAAAACAATTCTTAGAATGATGAAATAGAGAATTATTTTATAATACAGAGAAAATAAATTCACTGTGATTCCATAATTCATTTTAGATTTATAACAGAATTCAATGGACCCAAATACTAAATGCAAGATAAAATGAATTATGTTCTATTAAAAATAGGGGCTTCCCTGGTGGCACAGTGGTTGAGAGTCCGCCTGCCGATGCAGGGGACACGGGTTCGTGCCCGAGTCCGGGAAGATCCCACATGCCGCGGAGCGAGTAGGCCCGTGAGCCATGGACGCTGAGCCTGTGCGTCTGGAGCCAGTGCTCCATAATGGGAGAGCCCACAACAGTTACAGGCCCGCGTACTGCAAAAAAAAAAAAAAGATAAATTTCCTTTTCCTTTTTTGGAAGACTCTAAGAAAGAATAAATTCATGAAACACAAATCCTTGAAAACAGAACTGCTGTAAAAAGAAACTCAAAACCAAACATTGGTCCAGCGATCCTGATGTTATACCAAGGGTTAATTAACTTGGCACATTATACATGTTCGGTAAAAATTAGCTGGGTTTCCCTGGTGGTGCAGTGGTTGAGAGTCCGCCTGCCCATGCAGGGTACACGGGTTCGTGCCCCGGTCCGGGAAGATCCCATATGCCGTGGAGCGTCTGGGCCCGTGCGCCATGGCCGCTGAGCCTGCGCGTCCGGAGCCTGTGCTCTGCAACAGGAGACGCCACAACAGTGAGAGGCCCGCGTACCGAAAAAAAAAAAAAAAATTAGCTTTATTTTCTCTTTCAACTAAGCAACTTGTTGATTTATTGAACACTGAAGAAGGTAGGGTTGGGGTGTAGGAAAATAGTAATAAGAAAGCAAAAGAGGCAGTAATACTTATATCTATGTATTTAAAGTATGTAAACAGTAAAATAGTAAATAGTAATAGTAATATTTACATATGCACATACATATTGATACATTACTGTTTATGAATTTATGCATATATACACACACACAAATGCACACATGTATGTACTATTTTTGCTCTTTAAATTAATGCTACAAAATGTACATTTTCACAAATGCCCCTTTAAGATATTAGGGTGGTTTGGCTGTATCTGCCACTTCACCAGAATTATCTGAGATTGTCAGAAATTAAAACAAACAAAAAATTCAAGAGTACGATATGTTATTTGGGAGAAAGATAATACATTCGAATGGGACATACTAGTTTTGAAATGCATTAATCCTGAAAATTGAAGAAATTTACTAAACTGGATTCATTGATATGTAGTAGATTAGTGAAAAAGGAAATCACTGCCTGTACCCTAGCTAAAATCTGAAAATACTGCTTAGGTAGCTACATTTTTCGGTAGACATTTTATGTAGACATTACTGGTCCTAGCTGTCTATGACTTTTAATATGGCTATAAGCTATTATCTAAAAATCAATTTCTAGGGCTTCCTGTTGGTGCAGTGGTTGAGAATCCGCCTGCCAATGTAGGGGACACAGGTTCGAGCCCTGGTCTAGGAATATCACACATGCCACAGAGCACCTAAGCCCGTGTGCCACAACTACTGAGCCTGTGCTCTAGAGCCTGTGAACCACAACTACTGAAGCCCGTGAGCCACAACTACTGAAGCCCGTGCACCTAGAGCCCGTGCTCTGCAACAAGAGAAGCCACCGCAATGGGAGGCCTGCTCACCACAACGAAGAGTAGCCCCCGCTCACCACAACTGGAGAAAGCCTGCATGCATCAACAAAGACCCAACACAGACAAAAATAAATAAATAAAATAAATAAATTTATTTTAAAAATAATAAAATAAAAATCAGTTTCTAATGAATTAATGTTCAGCCACATTAACAATGGAAGAAGAAATAGAAACACTTGTTTTTCTTCTAGGAGTGCAGAAGATGGTCTTTTCATATTTATTTTGAACTATAAGCTATATATATATATATATATATATAGTTTTCATTTAAACATTTCACTTTATATTGGCATTGTCATTTCTGTTTTGTTACTGCAAACAAGTTGTTGAAAGGACAAGATTTTTTTCAAGGTCATTTCAGGCATGATTCAAATGTTTACTTCATTTCCCTGAACAAGACATGTAGGTGATCATATGACATAGCATTTTCTATGATTCTCAATAGTGCTTTTTAAAGTAACATTTAAATTAGCCAGTGGTAAAAATTGGTATAAGTATGAAAATAAAATCAACAAATATAACAAGTGTAAAAAAATGTAATATTTAAAAAAATTGTTTGAGGTTTTAATGTCACTTTTGATTTATTCCTTTCACAAGAAATCAAGAATCCCAAAGATTTTTAGCACAAGCAATGTCTGTGTTAATTTACACATAGCCTACAATAAATAGGATATTTTATTTAATAAATAAATTAGACCTGTTAACTTATTTCCAACATACATATACTTGTTAAAAATGAGACTGAGTATGTTTTTATTTGTGAGAGCGAGTATGTGTGTATATTTGTGTGGATGTGTGGGTGAACTGATAAATTTAGAAGCAGTCTCACATCTTAATATTGAATAGGTACAAAAACTTTTAATTTGGTTGTTTGCAACTGCACATATATTCCCTTAGACTCTGTATTATACCTGATATTTGTGAGCTAGTTGACCCACTGATGATTTAGAAACCTTGAATTTGAAAAGTATAACTGCCAAAATGTTCATGGAAATACACACACACACACACACACACACACACACACACACACACACATAGAGAGAGAGAAAGGTTTTGAGTTGAAAGATATATGAAAGTTATAAAATTCCTCCCTGCACTCCTGCATTGTATTTGACCATCTTGGGCACTCCCTGTATGAGTGCACTAGATACTTTCTGGAAGAGACACTGAGTCAGGGTTTCAGCTATAAGACATTTATTAGTGATCAACACCTGTGAAAGAAGTGGGGAGAAGGATTAAACAGAAAAAGAACATCAACTGAGATGAAGTTCTGAAAATTCCTTTTCATGCAGTACCCTTCATTATTTTCCCACATCAGGTTAAAATAACTGGGCTTTATTTCCTTTCTTTCTTTAGCTGTGTCTTTAGTGGATTAATCTAATAGTCTATCATGCAGGCAGCTTCTGGATGATATCCTATATGATATGGCCAGTGGATTCTATAGTTACTGGTCCATTACTGCAATGCCTTTGCTGTTTAGTGGTTGCCCTTGTTTGCCATAATTTTTTTGAGATCTAATGCTGTCAGATGCTTGCTGAATCTCTGTGGGCAGAAAGACAAATCTATAGCCATAAGTTTGTATTCTACTGAGAATAAACTATTGGCTCTAACAGACAGAAATAATCCCACTGTGTAAATTTGCCAATCAAGTGGACAGTTCATGTCCTGGAAAAGTGGTGCAATATGAGGAACTCATATTGGTCTCTGTTGTTGACAGGTTGGACATTCATCAGTGGCAGAAGCTAGATCACTCTGATAAGTGGAGGTCGTGTTTGAGTCATATATAGTCACCATCTCTGAGCCCATTGTTGTCATTCTTACTTTAACACCCAATATGATAATTGTGACCCCTAGTTTCTAGGCTAAATCTCACTGCCTGGTTTCAATAGTTGCAGGGTTGTATCATCCTCAGCAAGCCAAGATTTATGTCAGCTTCTCCTATCATCAGTCCTGGTCTACAAAGAAAAACCTCTAGTGATCCAGTGATGCTGGTGTGTCACACTTAACAGAATTTTCCTTAAAACCTTGATAAATGTTATGTTCTTCAACTTTCTCATTGAACATAATTGGCTGATGAGTCTTCTGGTTGTAGTGTATATCCATTCCAATATGCCCAGTTTTCTGAACCTTTTATTTCTTTTCCATTACCACCTTCCAAAGTAGTTTTGATATTTTAATTGCTGATCATGTGCCTAAGAATTTTTCCTACCTTTAATTTTTGAATTTCAGCCTCTCTGATCTAGTGTCTTCATACTTTGTCACATGAATACTTCCCCAGCTCCTGTCAGTACATGCTGGTTAGATCTTGCAGCTGTTTTGAGGTATATAGTCCCCTTATTCTATAATTAGCTCCAGGTTGTCCTCAGTTGAGATAAACTACAGTTCATTCCCAATTATAGTTCTAGTGACCATGAAGGGAGGTGGTAGAAAATTCTGAGAAGGACATCTGTTTCATTGCTCTCTGAGGGAGTAGAGGACTGTTTGTTGCCTTCTAGAACAGATAAAGTGCCAACTCTTAGTAGGGGAGAAGCCTTTTTGGCTCAGAATTTTAAAATGTGTCAGAGATTTAGAATATTTGGGAGTGCTCACTCAGATACCTCCAATTCATGTGTCATAATCCCAGGTTTTCAAAATCAGGACCAGATCCTGTTATCACTACCTGCCTTAGTTGAGCATTTAACTATTTCAAATTTAGCAAATTTGACTCTTAAATACTGAGTTTGCCTTCATTTTCTCCATCTCCCTTTGTAGGAGATGAGAGCTTCTTTATATGCAACCAAGAAGTTCATCTGGCTTTCACATCTGGGTTTCAATTCAGTAGATCAGCCCTCAGTTCTTCATTATTTCCTGTTGTTTATCAAAAACACTTAGTAATAGATATCTGAAGCCATTAGCCTTATAGCTACTTTTTGTTTCATGCATCTCAAATGATTTGTACACCCCCTTACAGTCCCTTCCATCTATACACAATCCTAATTTATTGATTAGTGAAAGTTTTAACAATTGGATTGCCAGCTTGGGTCAGAGGTTTGCTGTATCTATCAAAAGTGATAGAATCTTTATTGACAATCAAGCAATCACAGAGAGTAATCTAGTTCTGAAATTCTATCTTATTGACTACATTCTTGGACCATTTTTTGTTCCAAATGTCACAGATAGAACTTAAAAAAAAAAACAAAACAGATTCTGAGACAGAGTGGGGAGTGTGTATTCACTTGCTAGGGATGCCATAAGTACCATAGACTGGGTGGTTTAAATAATACAAATCTATTTCCTCAAATTTCTGGAGGCTAGAAGTCCAAGAATAAGGTATCAGTGGGATTGGTTTCTTCTGAAGCCCTCTCTTTTTTACCTGTATATGGCTATCTTCTTTCTGTGTCTTCATATAATCTTCCCTCTCTGCATGTCTGTGTCCTAATCTTTCCTTTTTATAAGGACACCAGTCTTATTGGATTAGGGTCCAGCTTAATGACCTCATTTATTCTTAATTACCACTTTAGAGACCCTGTCTCCAAATACAGTCACATCTGAGGAATAGGGTTTGAGGACTTCAAAATATGAATTTTGCCAGGAGACATGTACGCCCATAACAGGATACAAGGTATTTATTAAGAATCACCACTTGTGTAAAGAAAGGCTTGAGCAAAGTGAAAAGTGAAACTTGGTTGTAGGTTCAGGAAAGCCTCAGCTGACTCAGTAAGAAGCTCTGGAGCCAGTAATGCCTATCCCCAGCTGTCTCAGGCAAAAGGTATAGGCAAATCGGAAAGAGTATGACTTCAGGATAGGTACTTCTCTACTGCTGAGGCTGACTCACAAGGAGCTAACCACATTCCCTCTCTGTGGGAATCATTTTCCTCCTTGAAACTGGATCTCAGTGGCACATCTCTGTGTCTACCCCACTCCACTTTGAAAGTGTGAAATATATTTAAGTAAATAAATATGCCCCAAAAAGTACTGCTCTGAGCCTTGTAGGGGAATACAAAGATGATTTTGCCATTGTCCTTGACTTGGATTTTTTCCCCCACATCTCTAAGAAATTGAGATATGTACAAATAATACTAACACAAGATGAAATGTGTTAAGTATCATTCAGGCATAAGAAACTAGCAATCAAATTGTCTTTCTTTTAAGCTATGGAGGTTCATTTCTCTCAAATTTACCTTGTGAGACAGAAATAATATTTAGAAGAACAGCAATCAGGGACACTCAGGTTTAACTCTTTACTCATTTTAAGTGATAAGCAGCTCTAGTAATACTTGGAAGCTAATTAAAAGAAGCTATTTTCCTCTTAAGCTTGTTTTTATTTTGTTTCTGTTTTATGAAAAGTTTTAAATAAGCCTACACATTCTCCTGAATGAATTGCCAGACTCCACAGCCTCAGTTAAAATACTAAGTTTCCTTTTTGGAAAAAAAAATAAAAGAAAAGAAAAACATATTTGTCTTGCATCTACTTCCACAAAAGAATCTATACAATTTATTATCTTGATATAGGAGATGTGACTAATAAAAAAGCAGTTTCAGGGCTTCCCTGGTGGCGTAGTGGTTGAGAGTCCGCCTGCCGATGCAGGGGACTTGGGTTCGTGCCCCGGTCCGGGAAGATCCCGCATGCCGCGGAGCGGCTGGGCCCGTGAGCCATGGCTGCTGAGCTTGCGCGTCTGGAGCCATTGCTCCGCAATGGGAGAGGCCACAGCAGTGAGGGCCCGCGTACCGCAAAGAAAAAAAAAAAAAAAAGCAATTTCATTATGCAGTTTCCACTATGGACAACAATCCCATCATAGTCAAAGAGATGTCTTACAATAGTATGACTGTAAACTTTTAGAGAGAGATTAAAGAGCATTGATGAATAACAACTGCTCTTCTGAACATATCAACTGTGTTCCATCTGAGATTTATAAACTGGTCAATAGTAATTCTCCCACAAACTATGTTCTATAGTAAAGATTAAATATTATATCCTCCAGGCTCACTGTCATGCTGTGATACAAAACCTCAAGAGAGTTTTTTAGTATAAAAGGAACACATGGCTTTACGTAGAAGCTTTAGATTGCATGAAAACAGAACCAAACACAATGGTGCTGACAGCAGGTCTCACCAGAGTGATAGCTCCTGTTCAAGTTTGGACGAGATAGCTGATCTTCAACTATATGGGTAAAAGTACTCCATTATTCTCACAGGTGTCCTGAATGTACTTATAATAAAAAACAATGAGAAAAATAGGACATTTACATTTAAAAGATTAAAAAAATAGGTATGGTTTACAGAAATTATAAACACTAACTATTTAAGGATTGCTTAGTACCAAGTACAGCCTAAGCTTCACATGTGTTTTAGTTATTTTTTAATTGTCCCAGTGGTATGAACTGACATTGCTATATGCTTTGAAAACTTCAGTTTTAAACAGAAACATTTATTAAGAAACTCTTGTTGGATCACAGAAAGATAAAGACAGATAAGTTGTTTTCATAAACAGCATTCATATGTAAAATTACACATTTTATTTAGTTTGAAACAGTCTTTAAACAAAGGAGTCACACTAAATTATTTTCTTATGCCTTAGACTGCTAAATGCACAATTTTAATTTAGTTACTCACCATGAGAAGAAACAAATACGTGAGGTTGTCTGACTCATTTCAAATTTAACTAGGTTTTAGATGCATATCATATAGCTTATCCTTATTACACTAATACTAATATTATGTATTACTCTTCTCCCTCTGCAAAATAACCAAAAAACCATTTCACTGGGTGATATTTTGTTAGCTATAAGATACTTTGCAGTAATATGGTCAATCGAGAAAATTGTCAGAAGGTTTTGTTTAATGTATTAAATCACCTCATTTTTAGAAAAACAAGAGTTTATGTTAATAATGAATAGGAGAATATATAAGCTTTAGAAAGTCAGTTATAGATAAAAGAAATGCTGTAATTTCTAATAAGCCCCAATGTTACTTTTTTAAAACATCTTTATTGGAGTATAATTGCTTTACAATGTTGTGTTAGTTTCTGCTGTACAACAAAGTGATTCAGCTATATGTATACATATATCCCCATATCCCCTCCCTCTTGAGCTTCCCACCCACCCTCCCTATACCACCCCTCTAGGTCATCTCAAAGAATCAACCTGATATCCCTGCACTATGCAACAGCTTCCCATGAACCATCCATTTTACATTTGGTAGTGTATGTATGTCAATGCTACTCTCTCACTTTGTCCCACCTTCCCCTTCCCCACTGTGTCCTCAAGTCCGTTCTCTACATCTACGTCTTTATTAATGCCCTGCCACTAGGTTCATCAATACCGTTTTTTTTTTTTTTAGGTTCCATATATGTGTGTTAGCATATGGTATTTGTTTTTCTGATTTACTTCACTTTGTATGACAGACTCTAGGTCCATCCACCTGACTAGAAATAACTCAATTTCTTTCCTTTTTATGGCCGAGTAATATTCCATTGTACATATGTGACATATCTTTGTTCATCTGTTGATGGCCACTTAGGTTGCTTCCATGCCCCGGCTATTGTAAATAGTGCTGCAGTGAACATTGTGGTACATGTCTCTTTGAATTATGGTTTTCTCAGGGTATATGCCCAGTAGTGGGAGTGCTGAGTCATATGATAGTTCTATTTCTAATATTTTAAGGAACATCCATACTGTTCTCCATAGTGCCTGTTATCAATTTACATTTCCCTAACAATGAAGGAGGGTTCCCTTTGCTCCACACTCTCTCCAGCATTTATTGTTTGTAGATTTTTTTGATGATGGCCATTCTGACTGGTTTGAGGTGATCCCTCATTGTAGTTTTGATTTGCATTTCTCTAAAGATTACTGATATTGAGCATCTTTTAATGTGTTCATTAGCAATTGGTGTGTCTTCTTTGGAGAAATGTTTATTTAGGTCTTCTGCCCATTTTTGCTTTGAGTTGTTTTTTTCTTTGATATTGAGTTGCATGAGCTGCTTGTATATTTTGGAGATTAATCCTTTGTCTGTTGCTTCACTTGCAAATATTTTCTCCCATTCTGAGGGTTGTCTTTTCATCTTGCTTATGGTTTACTTTGCTGTGCAAAAGCTTTTAAATTTCATTAGGTCCCATTTGTTTACTTTTTATTTTATTTCCATTACTCTAGGAGATGGGTCAAAAAAGATCTTGCTGTGATTTATGTCATAGAGAGTTCTGCCTATATTTTCCTCTAAGAGTTTTATAGTGTCTGGCCTTACATTTAGGTCTTTAATCCATTTTGAGTTTATTTTTGTGTATGGTGTTAGGAAGTGTTCTAATTTCATTCTTTTACATTTAGCTGTCCAGTATTCCCAGCACCAGTTACTGAAGAGGCTGTCTTTTCTCCATTGTAAATTCTTGCCTCCTTTTTCAGAGATAAGGTGACCATATATGTGTGGGTTTATCTCTGGGCTTTCTATCCTGTTCCATTGATTTATATTTCTGTTTTTGTGCCAGGACCATACTGTCTTGATTACTGTAGCTTTGTAGTATAGTCTGAAGTCAGGGAGACTGATTCCTCCAGCGACTTTTTCTTTCTCAAGATTGCTTTGGCCATTCGGGGTCTTTTTTGTTTCCATACAAATTGTGAAATTTTTTGTACTCGTTCTGTGAAAAATGCCATTGGTCGTTTGATAGGGATTGCATTGAATCTGTAGATTGCTTTGGGTGGTATAGCCATTTTCACAATGTTGATTTTTCCAGTCCAAGAGCATGGTATATCTCTTGGTCTGTTTGTACCATCTTTACCTTCTTTCATCAGTGTCTCATAGTTTTCTTCATACATGTCTTCTGTCTCCTTAGGTGGGTTTATTCCTAGGTGTTTTATTATTTTTGTTGCAGTGGTAAATGGGAGTGTTTCCTTAATTTCTCTTTCAGATTTTTCATCATTAAGTGTATAGGAATGCAAGAGATTTCTGTGCATTAATTTTGTATCCTGCTACTTTACCAAATTCATTGATTAGCTCTAGTAGTTTTCTGGTATCATCTTTAGGATTCTCTATGAATAGTAACATGTCACCTGCAAACAGTGACAGCTTTACTTCTTCTTTTCATATTTGGATCCCTTTTATTTCTTTTTCTTCTCTGACTGCTGTGGATAAAACTTCCAAAACTATGTTACATAATAGTGGTGAGAGTGGACAACCTTGTCTTGCTGCTGATCTAAGTGGAAATGCTTTCAGTTTTTCACCATTGAGGACGATGTTGGCTGTGGGTTTGTCATATATGGCCTTTATTATGTTGAGAAATGTTCCCTCTATGCCTCCTTTCTGGAGGGTTTTTATCATAAATGGGTGTTGAATTTTTTTGAAGGCTTTTTCTGCATCTACTGAGGTGATCAGATTGTTTTTCTCTTTCAGTATATTAATATGGTGTATCACATTGATTGATTTGCATATATTGAAGAATCCTTGCATTCCTGTGATAAATCCCACTTGATCATGATGTATAATCCTTTTAATGTGTTATTGGATTCTTTTGCTAGTATTTTGTTGAGGATTTCTGCATCTATGTTCATCAGTGATATTGAAATGTAGTTTTCTTTTTCTGTGAAGTCTTTATCTGGTTTTGGTATCAGGGTGATGGTGGCGTCATAACATGAGTTTGGGAGTGGTCCTCCCACTGCTATATTTTAGAAGAGTTTGAGAACGATAGGTGTTAGCTCTTCTCTAAATGTTTGATAGAATTCGCCTGTTAATCCATCTGGTCCTGGACTTTTGTTTGTTGGAAGATTTTTAATGACAGTTTCAATTTCAGTGCTTGTGATTGGTCTCTTTATATTTTCTGTTGTTTCCTGGTTCAGTCTTAGAAGGTTGTACCTTTCTAAGAATTTATCCATTTCTTCCAGGTTGTCCATTTTATTGGAATATAGTTGCTTATAGTAATCTCCCATGATCCTTTGTATTTCTGCAGTGTCAGTTGTTACTTCTCCTTTTTCATTTCTAATTCTGTTGATTTGAGTCTTCTCCCTTTTTTTCCTGATGAGTCTGGCTAATAGTTTATCAATTTTGTTCATTTTCTTAAAGAACCAGCTTTTAGTTTTATTTATCTTTGCTAATGTTTCATTTATTTCTTTTTCATTTATTTCTGATATGATCTTTATGATTTCTTTCCTTTGTTAACTTTAGGTATTTTTGTTCTTCTCTAATTGCTTTTGGTTAAGCTTAGGTGTTTATTTGAGATTTTTCTTGTTTCTTGTGGTAGGATTATATTGCTATAAACTTCCTTCTTACAACTGCTTTTGCTGCATCCCATAGGTTTTGGGTCATCATGGTTTCATTGTAATTTGTCTTTAGATATTTTTTGATTTCCTCTTTGATTTCTTCAGTGATCTCTTGGTGTTTTATAGCATATTGTTTAGCCTCCATGTGTTTGTATTTTTTACAGTTTTTTTCCCCTATAATTGATACCCTTCTCATAGTATTGTTGTCAGAAAAGATGCTTGATATGATTTCAATTTTCTTAAACTTACTGAGGCTTGATTTGTGACCCAAGATATCATCTGTCCTGGAGAGTGTTCCGTGTGCACTTCAGGAAAAAGTGTATTTTGTTGTTTTTGATTGGAATGTCCTATAACTATCAATTAAGTATATATGGTCTAATATATCATTTAAAGCTTGTGTTTCCTTAATTTTTTTCTGTTTGGATGATCTGTCCATTGGTGTAAGTGGGGTGTTAAAGTCGCCTACTATTATTTTGTTACTGTTGATTTCCCCTTTTATGGCAGTTAGCATTTGCCTTATGTATTGAGGTGCTCCTATGTTAGATGCATAGATATTTAAAATTATATTTTCTTCTTGCATTGATCCCTTGATCATTATATAGATTCTCCCTAGTCTCTTGTCATAGTCTTTATTTTGAAATTCACTTTGTCTGATATGAGTATTGCTACTCCAGGTTTCTTTTGATTTCCATTTGCATGGAATATCTTTTTAAGTCCGCTCCCTTTCAGTCTGTATGTGTCCCTCGGTGTGAAGTGGGTTTCTTGTAGACAGCATATATACAGGTCTTGTTTTTGTATCCATTCAGCCACTCTGTGTCTTTTGGTTGGGGCATTGAATCCATTTACATTTTAGGTAATTATTGATATGTATGTTCCTATTACCATTTTTTTAATTGTTTTGGGTTTGTTTTTGTAAGTATTTTCCTTCTCTTGTGTATCCTGCTTAGAGAAGTTCCTTTAGCATTTGTTGTAGAACTGGTTTGGTGGTACTGAATTTTCTTATCATTTGTTTGTCTGTAAACCTTTTGATTTTTCTTCTTTGAATCTGGAAGACATCCTTAGAGCAATCTTGGTTGTAGGTTTTTCCCTTTCATCACTTTAAATATGTCATGCCACTCATTTCTGGCCTTCAAAGTTTCTGCTGAAAGAGCAGCTGTTAACCTTATGGTGATACACTTGTATGTTATTTGTTGCTTTTTCCTTGCTGCTTTTAACATTTTTTCTTTGTGTTTAATTTTTGTTAGTTTGATTAATATATGTTTCAGCATATTTCTCCTTGGTTTACCCAGTATGGGACTCTCTATACTACCTGGACTTGATTGACTATTTCCTTTCCCAAGTTGGGGAGTTTTCAACTATAATGTCTTCACATATTTTCTCAGACCCTTTCTTTTTTTCTTCTTTTTCTGGGATACCTATAATTTGAACATTGGTGTGCTTAATGTCCCAGAGGTCTCTGAGACTGTCCTTCATTCCTTTCATTCTTTTTTCTTTATCCTGCTCTGCAGCAGTTATTTCATCCATTCTATTTTCCAGCTCACTTATCCATTCTTTTGCCTCAGTTATTCTCTTATTGATTCCTTCTAGACTGTTTTTAATTTCAATTATTGTGTTGTTTATTACTGTTTATTTGCTCTTTAGTTCTTCTGGGTCCCTGTTAAGCATTTTTTGTATTTTCTCTATTCTATTTCCAAGATTTTGGATCATATTTACTATCATTACTCTGAATTCTTTTTCAGGTATTTTGCCTATTTCCTCTTCATTTATTTGGTCTTGTGGGTTTTTATCATGCTATTTTGCCTGTAAGATGTTTGTCTTCTCATTTTGTTTAATTTACAGTATTTGAGGTCTCCTTTCCCTTGGCTGCATGGTTGTAATTTCTCTTGCTTCAGCTCTCTGACCCTTGTGGTGGCATTGATCCAGTGTCTTGTGTAGGCTTCCTGATCGGGGGGAGTTGTGCCTATGTTCTGGTGTGTGGATCTGAGTCTTTTCCCTCTGATGATCTGGGCCATGTTAGGTGGTGTATTTTTGGAGTGTCTGTGAGCTTAGTATGACTTAAGGTAGTCTGTGGGCTGATGGGTTGGTTTGTGTTCCTTTCTTGTTTGTTGTTTGATGTGAGTCATCCAGCACTGGGAGCTGCTGGAAGTTGGGTGGAGCCAGGTCTTGGATTCAGATAGAGGCCTCCTTGAGAGCTCTCAGCAGTTAATCTTCCTTGGGGCTGGGAATTCTCTAGTAGTCCAGCATCCTGGACTCAGTGCTTCTACCCCAGAGCCTCAGGCCCTACTTCTGTTTGAGAGACCAAGACACCACAAGTCACTTGTCCTGGCAATAAAGGTGATATTAAAAAAAAAAAAAAAGACTAACAAAACCCCAGACAAATGGTAAAACATAAAAAAAAAACAGAAACAGAAACGAGGGAACATGCATACAGAAAAGAAACAAAAAGAGAACCAGGGCTTCCCTGGTGGCACAGTGGTTTGGAGTCTGCCTGCTGATGCAGGGGACATGGGTTCGTGCCCCGGTCTGGGATGATCCCACATGCCGCAGAGCAGCTGGGCCCGTGAGCCATGGCCGCTGAGCCTGTGTGTCCAGAGCCTGTGCTCCGAAGCGGGAGAGGCCACAGCAGTGAGAGGCCTGTGTACCACTAAAAAAAAAAAAACAAAAAAAAAACAAATAAATCAAAAAGCCAGAGAACAGCAAGATAAACATAAGAGCCCAAGAACAAAATCAAACAATTAAGAAGAAAGCTGACAAAAACACAAAACCAAAGCAGAGTTCCAACTGAAGAATGAAGCAATGAAACAAAACAAACTGATAAAGTGATTTTAAAAAAAGAAAAAGAGAAAGGGGAAAGAAGACAGAACAATGGAAAGGCAACATAGAAACAGAAATATATTTTAAAAAAATTAAAGAAAAATAAAAGACAAAAAAACCCCCAGAGAAATGGTAAAAACAAAATCAAACAAACAAAAACAGACCAAGGACACATGCATATATAAAATAAACAAAAACAGAGCCAAATAAAACAAAAAGCAGGAGAACAACCAGACAAATAGAACTCAAAAACAAAATCAAACAATTAGGATTAAAACTAACAGAAACATATAACCTAAAAACAATACCAAAGCAATGTGCCAACTGAAGAACAAAGCAAGGAAATAGAACAAACCGATAAAAATGCTTAAAAAGATAATAAAATAAAATGGGAGAAAAAACACAAGACAACAGAAAAGCAAATTAGAAATAGAAATAGTAAAGATAAAGAAAGAAAACTATATTAAAGAAGAAGAAAAAAAATAAGGGAAAAGAACACAGTACTGCAGAAAAGCAAAGTAAATATAGAAACGTATATAAAAATAAAAAAATATAAAACACAAAGATCCTGAGACCAAAAAAAACAAAAAAAAAACTAAAATAACAACACCAAACAAACAAGAAAAGAAAGAAACCAAAAAAAAAAAAAAAAAAAAACTAGAACCAACAACAGAATCAATCAAAACATAATAAAACTAATAGTAACGATTATGTTTCCCTGGGGTGTCCACTGTAAGTGTCCTTGCACACGCCATGAGCCACAGCTCACCTTCACCTTCCCAACAGGCTCTCCTCTGCCTCTGGGCTGGTTTTGGACCAGCTGTGGGCACTGTGGGGACCACTCAGACTCTGATCTGGCCCAATTCCTGTGTGTGTTTGTCCCCAAAGTCCACAGCTGCCAGAGCTAGACCATTTTCATTTGTGGGAACACTCATTGTCTACTCAGATATTCCATAGATGCAGGGTCTACCTTGCTGATTGCCAGGATTTAATCTGAAGCTTGTACACCCAGCAGCAGGCGTGTGAGGGCCACCCCTGCAGGGACTTTTTTTTATTGCTTGGCTGCTGGTGAGCAATAGCCAGCCCTGAGTGGGCTTCTGTTATTGTTGTTGGCAGGCTCCAGTGTGTGGGGAGAGAGAGGCTACAATAGTGGCTTCTCCCTCTGCGTGTGACTCAGCAGTAGCGCTCTGCTTCCTTGCCAGTCAGGTCTTCCTCCATAGGCATTCCCTGCTGCAGATTTCCTCCCTTCCATCTCCTCAGTCCATCCCCCACAGCCAACAGCAGTTCTCACTCTGGGCCTGTTCTCCAATCCCCATGCACCAGCTACCAGCTCCCTTGCACACCTGTGAACACACATCCCAGTCTGGGGCACACAGGGCTGTGGTACAGACTGTCTGTGTATTTATCACTCTGTCGCATCTGCCACAGATCAGCCCCTTCAGCCTCTTCCAACAGTTTCAAATGCTTCCCTTCTGTCCCAATCAATCTCCCCATCAGAGAGGGGGTTTTCCTGAATTCAGGAAACTCTCCTCTGCTTCCTCTCCCCTGCCCTAGGGTGCAGGTCCCGTCCCTCTTCCTCTCCTCCTTCTTCTCCCTTCTTTTTTCCATTCTACCCAGTTATGCAGGGATGTTTATAGTCCTTTCCAGCGTCCAAGGTCTTCTGCTAGTTTTCAGCAGGTGTTGCATCTATAGATGTATTCCTGATGCATCCGTGGAGAGAGATGAACTCCATGTCCACCTACTCCTCCACCATCTTGAGTCTTCTCCTAATGTTATTTTTTTTAATTCTTTTTTTCATGTATTCAGTTACTGAATGAACTTCCATTGAGTGGCTATTATGTGTAAGATAGTCTGCTAAGGGCTGAAGATATCCTGCCATTTTGGTCTTTTCATTTAGCCATCTTGGGGTTTGCCATTTTAGTATCTATAAATGAAAATCAATTTTGAATTAAATGCAGTTTATGTATTCTTAGATTTTAATCTCTGATGTAAATTGTAAACCCAACATATTTGCATACACTTTTGCTTATATGCTTTGAGCCAATAAATAACGTAGGAACACAACTATAGGGAGCTCTTAATGCAATATCTTGATGTATATTAATGCAGAAACTTACACATTCATTCATAGATATCCCCATTACATTTACTCAGATGTGGACTTAACCGTTATGTTAATGGAGTCACTAGCAGTTTAGTGGTAAAACACAATGAAGTGTAAAGAATCATAATGAAAAAAAACAGAATCCTAAGTAAGAATGTGTTAATTTTATCATGCTTGATTGAAGGCAACAATCACTGAGCTCAACTTGTGTGACTTTAAGTAAAGTTCATATATGTTGAGAAGTTTGATTTATTTATTTTGAAAAGTGTGCAGGCCTTTCTTGAAACTGTTCTGCTTCAAGACACAATCAATGACACTGGACATGACAGAATTATATGATAAATGGCTCTCTAAACATCTGTGATCACAGTGCACAAACATGCAATTTATTGTGAATTCACTTGAAGAATGATAGCTAAATCACAAAGGAACAGCAATGCATGGAATCTTTGGAGGAAAAAAAATCTCATGTACTGGTAAAAGTCAATAATTAGAGCTATGCTTAATTTGAAATTATAGAGTAATTGAAAAGTTATGTTTCATTGTGGTGGAAAAAATGGAAGAAAAAAGTGATAAAACTAATATTCCAGAACAGATATTCTCAATAGTTAGACACAAAACTTTTGTATAAATTTATTCTGAGTCTTAGTTAGCATATATATAAAGAAGATGCATAGTTTTATGTGATAAAGTTAATTTGCATTATTTTGTCCAGAATAAAATATCAAAGACATTTGGTATTTGAATAAAACACTGATTTACACTATTAACATAATACCTGATTTAAAGAATAAGCATATGAAAGGACAACGAAGGGGAATTCTTTGTCTTAAAGAAATGCTCCAGAATGTTTTTGAGCTCCTGACTCACATATCCAAATACCTACTCAACTTTTCCATGTTAATATCAAATTTAAAATGTTCAAATTTGAACCCCAGACTTTTCCCTAATATAGTTGATAGTATATTCATCCCTCTAATTGCTTAGGCAAAGAAATTTGGGGTCATTTTTGATTTTTCTCACACCTCATATCTAATAAAAAAAATCTATTGTCTCTAACTTAAAACTGTATCCATAATATGACATCATCTCATGACCTCCACTGTTACATGTCTGATGCAAATCACTATTATCCCTCACCTAAATGCCTGAAACAGCCTCTTAACAGCTCTCACTACGTCTACCCTTGTCCCTACACAATCTACTCTCCACAGAGTAGAGTTCTTTTTTTAAAATAGTAAGTTAAATTATGGTGCTCCTCTTCTCAAAACCTGCAAAACTTTCCTATTTCATTCAGAATAAAAACCAAAGTCATTAAATAGACTTTGATACCCTACATGATCTCATCTCTATTTATCTATGTAATATTAATTCCTAATAATTTTACCCATAGATTCTCTACTTCAACCGCAGTGATCTCAAGCTGTTCTTCTAACATACCAGGCACTCGTATGCCTGTGCTCTGGCTATTCCTTTACATGTGATATCTTCTACACCTGTAACAACTATCTCAGTTCTCTTCAGACTTCCTCAATGAGATTATTCATACCACCTTATGAAAAGGCGACAAATTGTCTACTGACGCACAACAATCACTTTTATTCTACTTTTTTTCCCCATAACAATTATAACTTCTAACATAATACAAAGTGTTCTTACTTACTATATTTATGTATTTCCTATTTTCTCTTATTGGACTATTAGCCTCACATGGGGAAGTGTGATTTGTCCATTGTGATCACTGATGTACCCCCTTGGCCTTGAACACTGTCCTGCACATAAGTTCTCAATAAATATTTATGGAATAAATCTAGCCAACCAGAGACACTGTGCCCCACAAAGAGGTAGAAACCTGACGGGCAGTTTGAGATTTTTTTTTACATGAAAGCTTTACAGATAAGTTAATTTTACCATGCAAAGATTGCATCCTCTCATCTCCTTGAATCCTTGGTAATTTAGTTATCTGCTTCTTGTTTACCATCTTAGATTGACAATATTTTGGACTTCGATAGGTGCTTTCAGCTCTAGAAGAACATGAACCCTAGCATATAGGTACTCATTGTATCTTGCTGGACATATGGTTCACTTATCTGGCAAACCGTAACAATCTCCTCAATCTTTTTGTTGGGGGAAGGAGATCAGACATGGAATAATCCTAGGTTCTTTTTTTTAAAAGGTCACTTCTATGACATTAAGAAGGACAAATTGGAGGAGTGCAAGATATGAAGTAAGATTTGAAGATGCTAGCAGTGAAAATAAAGAATGTTTGGGAAATGTAGAGAAAGGAAACCTCAAAAGATAACTGAAAGATTAACTCAACAATTATTAGAAGCCTATTTGATGGAGGAGGGAAGGAGATTAGGATTTCAAAATTAATTTTAATTCAAAATATTCAATAATTATCTTTTAATAGAGGTAATAGAGTATCTATAAGGATAGTCTAGGTTGTGATGCCTTAACAAACATTCCCAAATATCAGTGGCTTAGCAGAACTAACATTCATCAATACAAAGTCCTCTTCCTGTTGCTATTGTCCATGAGGTGGGGTAATATTCCTTAAGTCTCTCTTTCTAAGTTAGAATCCACATTTGTCATGATAGAGAAGTAGTGCATGGAAAATTACACAAGAGAAATCAAAATTTTCAGCCTGGAAGTGATGCTTATCATTTCCATTTGTCTTTAATTGGCCAAGGAATGTAATGGTAACACTTAATATCACACTTCATTACCTGGAAAGAAATAAAAAAGTTGAAATGTTGGAACTCTAAATTAGAAGTCTAATGAAATATCATTTACTGCCTCTGTGCTAACGACCAGAATACAAAGTTAAAACACTTTAAATAGATTTATATATATAGTTGTATGATTCACTTACATGGAGAATATAAGAGGGGAAAATGTTTGAGGTCAAAGATGAATAATTCATTATAAGCCATGTTGAGATGGAGATACCTGTGTGATATGAAGATAGATTTACCCCAATAGGCAATTGAAAACACCTTGAGATCTATTATAAACTCAAGGCTATGATCTTGCATTTTAATTCACTATTGTATTAGAGGAAGTTAAGGTCATAATTTTGAATCATTTTATCCAATTATAAGATACAAATTGAGACAAGAATAAATGAAAAGAAACAGTGGGAACTATATCATCCATCATTATCAATGTCATATTAATAGCCTTATTTCTGGAAAGATAAAATTTAAGATATAATTAGAATATTCTGCTTATTCCTTTAATCCTTTAATTTTACCTATTTATTACCATGTGGAGTTCACTAGAGAAATAGTTTCTCCACCAAGAGTTCTTGGAATTTAGAAGTAATAATTGAGTTTCATCTTAACGAAAATATCCCCCACGGTGAATAATATATATCTAAATTTATTTGTTCATTGACAATTACTCTATAATTTCTGAAATATATCCTTTGTATGAAAGTATGAGAAACAGATTTTATGTTGTAGAATTTTTCTATTTTCCAGACATGAAACATAATGATAGAAATTACTATTCTATAAATAAATGTTTTCCATTAATCCCTTATCATTTGATTTTAGATATTGAGTTATTGATTAGCATCTGCTCCTTAGAACCAGATTTTATCTTCAGTAAGGTTTCTGTTTATATGTTGTTTTCTCTATGGGAAGTAAATTGTTTCTCTGTAAGAAGTGTTAGATGTATAATAATAAGTTGTTTTTTCAGTAGGCTTGGACTTTTGAATGTTAAAATTTAAATTGTTCTTCCTGTTATTATACTAAACCCATTTCAATACTGTACAATTTCTTAGATTTTGAAGACTTTGTAGCAAAGATTTATTATATATAATTTCAGGCAACACTTAAAGATCCTTTTAATTTATTTTTGCAGAAGCTACCATAAACATACAACTTTTTATTCCAGCAGTATTTTTTCCTATATGTTTGTTTTTCATATGTACCTAAGTAACAATAAATATATTTCAACTGTTTTTTTTTCCTCAATTCTAGCAGCTAGTAATATTGCTTTTTAAATTTTGACATATACGTGTTACACAAGTTAATAGGGTTATTAGATATAAAAAAATTAAGTTAAAAATTGTAAGCTTGTTGCTTGGAAGTTTAAGCATTATTTTTATACTAAATCATTCTTTGAATACACTGATACCAAAAACCGCATGACTGATATAAAATATATGTAACAGTATTAAACATAATTTTATTTTCAATTTTCATATTTTTTTCCTAAATCTCTAAAGTTGAAAACAGGTCATAAATTCTAATGAGAGTAACATTGAGATTTCTGATAACTCTTTCAATTTTTTATAAAAATATAATGCATAACTTTTAAACTGTATCACAAAACAATTATACCAATCACTCCATGTAAAAAGGAGACTAGATATTTTAGGAAAGTTTATTGAGGTAAGAACATTTTGTGAAGTCAGACTAAATAGTAAATATAGATGGATAATGCCAAGTTCATATGGTTTTCCATGAGAACCAGTTGGAGTGATTGAACATTCCTGCAGGAAAGGAAGCCTCCCTGAATGGATGTTTGCTCAGTACAGAAATATAAAGTGATACATGACAAAAAAAAAAAAAAAAGAAAAAAGAAAAGAAATTTCCCCTGGAGTTTGAGAAATAAGTGGTATTTTCTTTTCCCTGAAAAATTTAGAGGGTAGGATGTTGGCTTGAATAGCCTATAATGCCACAAAAAGTAGAGACTGTTGAAGCAGAGGCAGGGTGCACTTCTGTTATTGGTATATCCAAGGGTATGTCCATCTTCTGTGAGTCAAGCAGAGCCTCATAAGTGTCAGACATAAGACCAAATCTGAGCCAAATTAAGGTTCAGTTTGGGGTGAGAGGAGCTTTGAAAAACATCCAGAGTCAAGGTTTTACATTAGACTAGAACTTGACAGGTTTTTTTTCTCAATAATTAAAGCTAAGCATGCATTAAAAATGTAAAAATGATTCTTATACTTGAATCCCTTCTGGGGATGGAATCTGATAAAAGTTTTTCAGGAACAAGTTTAGGAAGAGTCAGTAAACAGGGAAGACAAAAATGGGGGGTGGGGAATAAAGCTATATCCTATGTAAATTGTAAAGATATGAAACTAAATTAAACTGTTTATTCATGGGGAGACTTCTTTTATGAGACATAGTGGATGGTTGTTAGCTTAGCTCTCTGATCATGGCTCTCATTTAAAACTGTGCTAAACATTAGCACAGAGCTGGAGTACCTGCAGCTACAACATCTGGGTGAGGAAAATGAAAAAGAAAATAATAACGTTTTTTGAATACTCACCCAGTATCAGCTGCTTTCTGTATGATATATATTAGTTTCATTATATTTGATACTGTGCCACATACGGAAGGTTTTTTTAAGAAAGTGATCAACAAGTGACAACTATCTTTCCTAAAATAATGACTAATATATGACAGGGTGATGATCACAAAATTCATATTGTGGTCATGTAGTTTCCAAGATGACCTGTATGAATCTGTACTTTCACAGAATATATACCTTTCAATATTAGTAGGAGAAATTAACTAGAAGCTGGCATATGTATTGAGTGAAGTAATTGAAACAAATGTAACTGCTGCCAAATGGAAAAATGTTCACCTCTTATATTTGGAACACATAGCTTATGTGTGAATAAGTGATAATATAAGGTGAATGATGTGAATTACCTCACAGAGGTTAAGGTTAGCTGAGTACATTAAAATCAGTCAATAAGTAGAAAACAACTATAATATCCACTAATGGGATAATAGAGGTCATATATACACCTTATTTAGCACAAGATAAGGGAGGGGAGTGTTAATAACAAAAAAAGAAAAAACAAATAAATGGAAAGGACATAGAATTAAGCTAAAAAAAACCCAAAAAAACCGTAAAATAGAGGCATGATTTAAATATTAGTCCAGGAAACAGGCTGAGAGATTCAAGCTGAAAGAAATAAAGATTTAGGACAAATCACTCTGGAAAGTAGAAAAGCATTACAAAGTGTCCCTGACAGCGGTAGCACTAAATACTTGTAGGCTGTATGAAAGTTGACTGCTTCACAAACTTGGTCAAAGTGGCCATAAGAACCCATGGCAAAATAATAATGAATGTGGCAATGAAGGAGTTCGGATACTTACAGATTTGACTGGAGCTATAAATCACAGTCAGTATAAAAATGTGGAAGGGAGAAAGTACACAAAACTGAAGTGAAGATGGGAGGTGCTAGGCATAGAAATAATGCCACTGAGATAATGCTGAAAATAGTATCTCTGGTTTTCAGAAAAATAAAGGCATAGTAGATACATTGAAATAGAAACAATCTACTGAATTGAAACTAGACCATGTGGTATAAAATCATAAATTTGCTAGTAAATACCTACTTTATTAAAAACAAGGAACTGCAGGTTTTCTGAAATATTGGAAGCATTATATAAACATATTTAAAATACTTATGAAGATATCCAGAGAAATTAATAATTTGGAGTCATTTAAAAAAGTAATCGATTGAATTAAGACCCACAACTAAGAATATTTTTATATTGCAAAAATAAGATGAGTCCTAACGCTAATGTTTTCAATAAATAGCATAGTGGCAAAACATGGTAATGAGTTGACTTTTGTAATAAAATGAACATAGGAAAGAAACATGAAGCCAACAATATATGGTATATGAATCTGGAATAATCAATATTTAATTTTGAAAAAGCCTAGAATCTGCCCTGAGAAAAACGTTGGTTAACAATATGTAGAAATGTTCAATTGGAAATAGTTTAACTGTTATGTTTAAATATTGTAATAAAGATCTACATTTAAAGGAGATTCTTTGTTACAGACCTGTCTGGAGCTCCTATGCCCAGAGAATGTAGAAGTAGCTATGGGGATAGTCAACCTCTATGCTAAGCCTAGCTCAGACACCAATTCACACTGACCTTCTACAAGTTACTTAACTCTTCTTAAGCTTTCTCATCTCAAGCAATAAAGACCTTATCTAGAGGTGAGTTGTGGGTATTGATTAGCTAATGTTCTGAAAGTTCTGTGCAGATGGATGAAACAGGACATAAAGGATAAATGTAAGTCCTACAGACAAGGAGACTTCAGTTAAGGCTTCCTATGATCATACATACATTCTCTTTGCTTTAAAAAAAAATAAATTAGAAAAGGTGACATTTATAAATGCATGGAGATATAATTTTTAAAGATCATAATTATTAAAAGATAATATCTATTGATTTATATTACATTTAATTAAAATTACTCAAAATAACTGACATGTATATATAATCAAAACTATCATGGGATGGGATTAAATATAATTTTCTATATTAGAATATTTTTAAAAGTCAAAATTTCTTAAAATGTATTTTAAAATCAAGGCTTAGTATTGTTTAAGATAAATTTCCAACTCATAACAAAATTGAGTATTACTTGTATCATGATAACAGAGCACATTTTAAGGCAGTTAGGATACAGCCTAACTACTTTATCAATATCTAATTTGAAATAGATAAAATTAAACTTGCTAGATCTACAAAATAAGTATTTGTTATAAAGTCACATGGAATAATTTCAGGCATATTATTTCAACTGTCTAGTTTGTCGGGTGCAACAACCATTTTTACCAGCTTTATAAAATCATCACAAATGTATAAATCAAAATATAACTTGTAAATTAACATAGAAATCTTTATACAGCAAACTAAAAATAGAGTGATGCCCATAACATGAATAGGAGCTGAAACAAAACTAATTATTTTCTTAGAATTAAAAATAAATCTCAGATCCATGAATAAGTCATTCTTTTCTTTCTCCATATTTTCTGGAATATCTCTTTGAGCTGGGGGAACTTTAGAAAATGTCTTTGAGACTTTTCAAAGTATATTTTATTTCATATTTTTCTGGGTTTCTAATAAATATAAAACTATGATATTGTTTCTGACCTTCTTATTCATTTTCAAAATGGACAAAACAAATGAAAAGATAGCAAAGAACAGTCCCCAAAACATCTAAGGAATTAAACAGAGTTAAAGTATACATTTTTGACATGCTTATGATAAAATAGACTCTATCTAAAATAACTGGGCATCCATATATGATTAAAATATCCGCTTAATTTTTTATTAATTTTTTATTAATATATTTAGAGAACTGAATCTTTTCACAAGGTCTTGTTGAAACAAAAAATATTGAAAATACAATGTTTAAACTTCCTTGGCATAAAATAATTTGAGCTCAACAGTCAGTTATCAAAGAAAGTCCATGTCATTTTTTTTACCACTTAACTAGTTTAACATTTTTAACATTAAAACAGATCAGTGATAACTAAGCTATTATACTCTTCATCACAGAGTCTATTTTTTCTGCTTTCTGGAACTAGTGTAACCTAGTGATTTAGATGCCCAGCTTCAGAATTAGTCCTGGATGTCTCAGTTTATTTGACCTTAAGCAAAAGATTTAACCTCTTTAGTTTTTTTGCTCATGTGAGAAAATAAATGGAGATAACAGTAATAGGTATGCTATAAAATGGTTATGAGAATAATGAAGGGAAACCAAATATGAAGGAAAAATCACTATGTCCAACACATAGTAAGTGCCCTTTAAATGGTATCTGTGGTTATAGCTATTATGTTTTCTGTATTATTGCAGATTTATGAACATGAATTTGTTTTCAGTCAGTCTTTCCATTTATTTATGTGATTTTTAAAACTTTGATGAATTCTTGAATGACGTAAGAGCAAAAATATGTCCATATTGTTTGCCAGTAGAATTTATCTCAAATTTTATAAGATAATTAGTGGAAAAAATTTATCGACTCAACAGACATCTATTTCAATTAGGTACTTTGCTGTATCCCCATCAATCCATGGTAGACTTACATAACATGTCTATTCTTCCTGAGACAACCTGAAACCTCTCTTGGATAATTAGAGACATCACTGTTAATGTGATTTTATAAACATTCTTCCAAGTATAGCACTATCTGAACCTCCACACTGGTGCTAAATGTTACATTTAATTTAATTTCCCTGTGGTATAAAAGACCTTAAGGAATTGTTAAGGAGCACTTACACAATTTTCATTTCTAATAAATCCTACCTAGACTATTGGGATTTCCAATTTTCTATGCATATAAATTTGTAACTCTTATTGCAAACACTTTTGAATATTTATTATTCATCATTAAAACCTTTCTTTCTGAATGAGTCAAAACTATGTAACCCTATGTAGGCCTTTTCTATATAAAATTATGTGATATAAATATAATTTTATCTTAGATATGTGTTTTATTTTATATGCTATTCTAAACACCACATGGCCATTTCTCTCTGTTTGAATTATGATTCCTGGGACCAACAGAACTACCATATGACCCAGCAATCCCAATCCTGGGCATATACCCTGAGAAAACCATAATTCAAAAAGAGATATGTACCACAATGTTCATTGCAGCACTGTTTACAATAGCCAGGACATGGAAGCAACCTAAGTGTCCATCGACAGATGAATGGTTAAAGAAGATGTGGCACATATATACAATGGAATATTACTCAGCCATAAAAAGAAACAAAATTCAGTTATTTGTAGTGAGGTGGATGGACCTAGAGTCTGTCTTACAGAGTGAAGTAAGTCAGAAAGAGAAAAACAAATACCGTATGCTAACACATATATATGGAATCTACAAAAAAAAAAAAAAGGTTCTGAAGAACCTAGGAGCAGGACAGGAATAAAGACGCAGACGTAGAGAATGAACTTGAGGACACAGGGAGGGGGGGAAAGGTAAGCTGGGATGAAGTGAGAGACTGGCATTTACATATATGCACTACTAAATGTAAAATAGATAGCTAGTGGGAAGCAGCTGCAGAGCACAGGGAGATCAGCTCGGTGCTTTGTGACCACCTAGAGGAGTGGGATAGGGAGGGTGTGAAGGAGACGCAAGAGGGAGGGGATATGGGGATATATGTATATGTATAGCTGATTCACTTTGTTATACAGCAGAAACTAACACAACATTGTAAAGCAGTGATACTCCAATAAAGATGTTCAAAAAAAAAAAAAGAATCCATTGGCAAATGAACAGAAGCTGAATAAAAAATAAAATAAAATAAGATATTTGATAATTAAAAAAAATAATCTTTAAAAATATAATTTAAAAAATATATATTTATTGTAAAGATAATAAAATACTCTATAAAGAAGGGCAGGGGAACACCCATATTTCGTATAGGATGCAGTTGTACCCTATTGTTTCTAAAATAAAATTGAGAGGTAGTGGGAGAGACAGAAAGAATTTACTGGATTCTAGTCTTTGCCAGACATAATTATTCATATGAAAACAATGATAATGGTTCATTGCTATTTATTTATTTATAAGATTTCCTAACAAGGCTGTGAATTCTAAAACAGGGACCAGGTCTAATTTGGCCCTGCATTTCAGTCACCTGAAACAAAGGAGTGATTCAATAAATGCCTACTGACTAAATTAAGTGAATGTGTGGATTGATGTCATGTGCAGGCAATATTTTGCTCTAAAAATGTCCTATATTTACCACAGGAAGAATTAAAAGTTAAAAGAAAAAAGACTAGAATAACTGGAAATTCTACACCCTGTATAATTACATCATGCCTGTTCCCCTTTCTTTTAGATAATGAAAAAGAATTTATTACAATGGGACACAAGGGTAAAGGTTTCTTTTAAAACCTAAATTTAGATTATATGGAATATAGGATATTCAGAGGTAGCTTGTCCAGCATTTACTTGATCAGGCACGTATATTTTGCTTTACCCCTTAATCACTTGGCCCGAATGGCCATGCTCCAAGAGCAGATCTAGACTCTGAAGTTGGGTCACTTTTCTCAGTGCTGAGTTGCCCTCACACAGAGTCCTCATGCCAACGTGACATAATCTTTCGTTTCTGTGTGCATTGTGTTGAAGTGATTGAACCATCTTCTTTAAGCCAAGTTCTATTTTATAATGCAGTCTATAAACATGCTTGTAAATTCTTCTTTCTACTCTTTGTCTTCCCTCTCATTTCCAATTCTGTTGTTTTTACTGTTTTTCTATTACCAGCGTTGGTGAGTATGTTTTTAAAAAAATTGCATCATGCTTAAAAAGGAGTCAAATATTTTACAAGTTTTCTTTCCCCAATTATTTATTAGTACACTTGAAAACGTTCTATGTCCTTAACTTTCATCCCAATTTTCACTTGTCACCAACATCAGTCATGTAACTCTTATGAATTTCTTTTTTTCCCCCCTTTCTTCAAACATGTCAATTTCTCTCTTGTATAAGACCAATATTATGTGGTCTTTCCTAGGGGACAGGGAAGAAAAAGAGACAGAGACAGAGAATCTGTCTTGCAACTGGCCTTGTGAAACCCAATGAGATATCCTAGTATGTCTCAATTCAAAGACAGGTCAACTAACTTGTCTAAGGCCTAGTGCTAGCTCATTTGCTAATAAGTGGGCAAAATTTAGATTCATCCTATCACATTGTCTCGCAGAAAAGAAAATAGTGTAAGAAAAGGAAAAAATAGACTTTCTAATTCCTAGGTTTCCTTAAATTCCACTTGACCTAAAAGTATGCAGTGAATGCAACATGAATCTTTATTTACCTGCATCTAGTTCCTCACTAGCCACCTAAAGAACTACTCAGGGGCATTGAGAGATGGTTATCCTAACCATATACTTTAGGAAGTTTTATAAATGTAAATTCAGTATTATATCTGTAACTATATGAATTCTGAAAAGCAATTATTCCTGAAATTGAAAAATAAAGATTAAGAAATCAAAGTGTTGTTTAGAAACTTATGAATGAAAATATTCATTTGATAATCTTCATACATAACACTTTCAACTGGACAGAAAAGCAGATGGTGAATTCTCAAATTATGGTGCAAAAAGTGACTAAGAAAAATAATTCAAACTATTGCATAAGAATAACATAAATAGTAAAAAAGAAACCAATCAGATTTAAATAATTTAAATAGTCAATAAACTACAGGAACCTGTGGTACTGTATCTCAGTGATATTCCTTTTAAAAATGCATTATCCCTGTCTAATCATGAGAAAAATATCATATAAATTCCAATTGAAAACATTCTACAAAATATCTGAACAGTATCCTCAAACAATGTCAAAGTCATTAAAATAAGACAAGTTTTATAAATGTCATAAACAAGAGAAGTTTAAGGAGATAAGGTCACTAAAAGTAATATGATATCTTGTAAGAGATTCTAGAACAAATAGAAGTAAATAAAAAAAAACAGAGGAAAATTGATGGGAATTTACTTAATAATAATTTATCAGTATTGGCTCATAATTGTGACAAATGTACTACACTAATATAAGATGTTAATAACAGTGAAAATTGGGTGAGGAGTAGATGTGAACTCTCTGTACTGTTGTTTCAACTATTATATGAACTGGAAAGTAACATTGAGGAAATTATACACAGGTAAAAAATTTTATTTTATGAAAGAGGTTGATAGACATGAAAGGTAGAATAAAACAGTTTTAAAATACTTTATAATGAATTCCAGAATAATAAAGTTTGTGGCAGTGCAGTATTCACAAAGTTAAGGGTGAAATATTGAGTACTAACGACAGATACATCATCTAAGATTGAGAATTAAAATTAATCCAAGCAGCTTCAGACTCTGATACAGTAAAATCTGCTCCTTGGCCACTTGATATAGATATTTCTATAAAATCACATTAGTTATATGGGTAGGGCTATTCAATTCTATAGGAGGTATTTTGTGAAAAAAGGTAGGTGAGATCTTTTAAACCACAAAGCACTCTGTAGACATCAGGTCTTTTACTACCTACTGCTAGATAGAATGTGAGAATTGCATCAGTCTTCTGAAGAAGACTTTCTCTTTTTTCTTATGATTTACATATTGTTAGATAAGATGAATATAGACTTATATTTTAATAACAAAATGTCACAGCTAGAGACTGTTAGTGATATTTACTTTAATCCAAGATATATTGGTTGGATTGAAGAGAGGATCAAATTGTTTAAATTCCAAATGGAATTAAATTTAAAGAGAATCCTAAGTTTTACTTACACTTAAATATAATAACTTTTGTTTCATACTGACTAAAGATAATTGTGTTGCTTGAAGTGGAATCGACTAGTTGCCAGAATTTTTTTCTCAGAAAAATATCTGAAGAATTCTTATACTAGTAGTAGTTAATAATTCAATATTTTGTTTTTCCACTCTATTGTGTGGCCTCTTTCAAAATTTCTCATTTTCTATATTGTTATATTTTATCATTAAAATCAAATTTAAAATGAAAAATCTCTTTAAGATAAAACAAGAAAGAAAATGAAAGATGAAAATTAAAATGAAAAAAGATGGAAAAGTAGACAAGGCATATGAAAAAGAGGAATTTCAACAAAGTTTTGGAATGTAAAAAAAATTATGAAATTGAGTCTACTAAAACTAAAAAAATGCAATCTATGTAATTAAGAACTACCATCAGAAATTGTAGAGCAGATTGGACATGGCAGAGGAGAAGACTGGGGAGCTGAAACACAGGTCAACAGAAAATAACCAGACTGAAGCAAAAAAAGGAAAAAATGAGGGTAAAGAGCTTCTGACACATGTGGGACAGACACTCAAACATTCTAGTAGTTATTTAATTATAGTCCCAGAGGAAACAGTGGAGAGAATCAGTTACAAACAAAACTGAAAGAAAGTTAATAACCATGAATTTTCCCAAACTGATGAAAGATAATCAACTTTTGTCCAAAAAGTTCCATGAAACATCATAGTAACAAAGCAGAGGAAACCACAACTAGGCTTATTGTAATAAAACTCTGTAACTTAGAGTTAAAAAAAGAAAATGTCAAAAAAAAAAAAAAAGCTGCCAGAGTAAAAACTACATTACCTTCAAAAAAGCAACTAAAAACTTTCATACAGAGAAAAAAACAGGAGGCCAAATGAAACCAGAATGACATCTTTATAGTATAGGAAAATTTATTGCCAACATATCATTCTCTAATCAAAAAATTATGCTACAAAAATGGTGTTTTCAGACATACCTAAAACCTATAAAAATGTATGGCTGGGACTTCCCTGGTGGTGCAATGGTTAAGTATCCGCCTGCCAATGCAGGGGACACGGGTTTGAGCCCTGGTCTGGGAAGATCCCACATGCTGCAGAGCAGCTAGGCCCATGTGCCACAGCTACTGAGTCTGTGCTCTAGAACCCGTGAGACACAACTAGTGAACCCGTGTGCCATAACTACTGAAGCCTGCGCGCCTAGAGCTGTTGCTCCGCAACAAGAGAAGCCACCACACTGAGAAGCCCGTGCACCGCAACGATGAGTAGCCACTGCTCACTGCAACTAGAGAAAGCCCGCACACAGCAACGAATACCCAACACAACCAAAAATAAACAAACAAATAAATAAATAAATTTATATTAAAAAAAATGTATGGTGAGTCAGGCTGTTCCAAAATAAATACTAAGGGGAAAACTTATTTCAGAAGAAATAAGGAACATTCCTGATAGGAATATGGAAATGAAAAATGGGATGAAGAATACTGGAAAGGGTAAGTATGTGTGCTAATATAAGTGATTATTGGTAGTATAAAAATAAATGTAATGCCTTGTAAAATTTCAAATGTATGGAAAATAAAAATCCATAGCAGAAATAATTTAAAACCAGAATTGATATACCTATTGAAGTGTTCAGTTGGTTCTAGCAGGGTCAGGAACACTGTAAAAGTAGTAATAATCTTTAGACTATAAGGAAAAATAGTATATCTAAAGTAACCAAGAAAGTGATATATAACTAATAATTTAATACAGAAACATGTATTAAGTATTTGTTTAACCCCCCAATAGAAAGAAATATGGATAATAGAACATTAAACAATGGTGTCAAATGTTATACAAATACATTTTATATGTTATTACATTTTATATAAATGAATTTGTATTCAAGTTACAAAAGGAACATTGTCAGATTGGATTATGACAAAATAAAACCCAGAGATTTATAAAAAAGGATCGAAGAATAGTATATGCCACAAGCAATAATAAAAACAAAAACTGGCAGGTCTACAGGTATCAGACAAATTCGACTTAAAGTTAGGGGCCATACTACAGAAGAGGAGAAATATTTTATAATGATAGTAGGGTTTATCCCCCCAAAAAGTTATAAAATTTCTAAAGTTGAATTGCACTTAGTAACATAGTCTGAACAATATACACCAAAAATTCATAGAACTAAATCAAAACATAAGCATTAAATGACAGTAGCAGATTTTCACTCACTTCTGTAATCATAAAAACAAACCATTCAGTGTGGGTCATGTACCAACTAAGAGAAGGAAGGTCATTGAGGTACTCTTAGAAGGCACAAAATGTTTGCATCCAATACATGAGGAATTAAGTGCACTATTCTCAGTAAGGTACAGAACAATTTGATGAAAAAAGCAGTAATGAAAAAATAAATCAAATATTTTTGTTATTTTTTCTGATGGCTATCTTTATAAAAGTAAAATATTAAGATTTTAGGTAAATCAGTGCTTTAATTCTTGTAATATTTCATATGTCTGAAAACACCATCATGATAGTTCCTCTCAGTAGTTTTCAACCTCTGTGGAAGGTATTATCAGTTCTGATATATTTATCAGTTCTGATATATCAGTCATAGTTTCTCTAGTCCTTCATAAGCAATTTGTCTATTCACTTGAGTAACAGCTTTTATTTTTACATCATTGACAAGGAAACACTTAAAAGGATATATAACAAAAAGACACAATTTTGGAAAACTATTTTCTGAGTACACTCTTTAGAAGCAACCAATGTTAGTTGTGTCAGAAAATCTCTGCCCTCTTTAGAAATCAGTTCATATACATTGGGCTGAGCTGGGGGCCTTTTCAGCATTTTATTTTCCTTTAGACAGCATCATGGAATGGATATAGTTCTTGTGTACTTCCAAACTATTTCTAATAGGCCATGGCACAAATTGTCCATTTTATATATTATATTTGAATTATTATGAAGGATTTTTAACTTGTGGCCTGAGCTGTGATACTAGATATGGTATTTCAGACTTCCTGAGAAGGCAAGCTTTCTCTGGTTTATATAAGAAACTACTTCTACTTCTAGCCTAGAAATGAGTTTCGAATGACATGTATCCACCATTAAGGTATACAGAGTAGTTTAGTTGCCCTAAAAACCCTCTTTATTCCACTAATTTATCCTTTATCCTCCCCTGCCAAACCCTTGGCAACCACTAATCTTTTAACTGTCTCCATGGTTTTGCCATATATCTATCTATCCATCTATCTATATATCTATATCTATCTATCTATATCTATCTATCTATCTATATATATATCTCTGCAGCTTTTCCATATTGACTTCTTGCAATGAGTGATATGTATTTAAGTTTCCTGTATGTCTTTACATGATTTGATAGCTCATCTATTTTTAAGTTTGAATTCATTGCATGGATGTACTATAGTTCTTTTTGTTGTTTTTTAAACTATTGACTTACTGAAGAACATCTTGGTTGCTTCCAAGTTTTGGCAACAATGGACAAAGCTGCTCTAAACATCTGTGACACATTTTGGTGTGGACATACGTTTTCAACTCCTTTGGGTAAATATGAAGAAATGTAATTTGTGGATCATATGATAAGAGTATGTATAGTTTGTTTAAAGCTGCCAAACTGTCTTCCAAAATGGCTGTAGAATTTTGTATTCCTGCCATCAATGAATGAGATTTCCTGTTGCTCCACATTCTCGCCAGAATTTGGTCTTGTCAGTATTCTGTATTTTGGCCATTCTAATGGGTATATAGTGGTATCTCATTGTTATTTTAGTTTTCATTTCCCAGATGACATATGATGTTGAGGATATTTTCATATGCTTATTTGCCATCTGTGTATCTTCTTTGTGAGGAATCTTTTAAGTTCTTTTGGCAGTTTTTAAATTGGTTTATTTTCTTCATGTTGTGTTTTAAGAGTTCTTTGTAAATTTTGGATAACTGTCCTTTATCAGATATGTATTTTGCCCAGGCTCTTTTTATTCGCTTGACAGTGTCTTTTGCAGATATATTTTTTTATTTTAATGAATGCCAGCTTATCATTTTGTTTTTTCATGTATCATGCCTTTGTTGTTTATAAAAAGTTATCGTCAAACCTAAGGTCATCTAGATTTTCTTTTTCTATTATAGCCTAGGAGTTTTATAGTTTTGCATTTCACTTTTAGGTTTGTGATTCATTTTGAGTTAATTTTTGTGAGGGACGTAAGCTCTGTGTCTGGATTCTTTTTTTTCATGGGGATGTCCTGTTGTTCCAGCACCATTTGTTGGAAAAACTTTCTTATCTCCATTGCATTGTCTTTGCTCCTTTGTCAAAGATCAGTTGACAGTGTTTGTGAGGGTCTCTTTTTTGGCTTTCTATTCTGTTCCATTGATCTATTTGTCTTTCACCAAGAACACTGTCCTGATTACTGTAGCTTTGTAGTAAGTTTTGACATTGAGTATTATCAGTCTTCAAACTTTGTTCTTCTTTAATATTGTGTTGGCTATTCTGAGTTTTTTGCCTCTCCAAATGAACTTTAGAATCAGTCTGTCGATATACAAAATAACTTTCTGGGATTTCGGTTGGGAATTCATTGAATTTATAATTAATTTATTTTTATAATAAGTTAATGTTCTCATGTATAGTATTTCCATCATAAATTTTTCCATTAATCTTTACTATTACAAAAATAAACCTCACTGTACTAAATGTTTTAATATTACTCCTATATAGATTTTCTTATTTTCCTGTTATATTACATTATGATATAGTTGATACCATTCAAAGGTTAAGAACATACATGCTCTGACCCATAGGATATCTTCAGGTGTGTCACATGGTATAATAATTATAAGGAGCATTATTTGTGGAACAATAAGACAAAACTAAATATGTGATCCATTATATGTATTTTCTTTTATTTCAGTAGATATGTTATACAACAGAAAATAACATTGGATGCTTGGGTAATAGTAATAAAGGTAAAAATCAATAACTGTGGTATAACACACTGCATTATAGTTTTGTGACTAAGTATATAGTTAATATACATGCCATTTTGCTAACTGAAAAACATAATTAACAATATGATTGTTCTAATAATTGACTAAATTGATATTTAGTATTTTCTTATGATTTTAAATGTAGCTTGAGCAATCATTCTTGAACATTTAATAAAAGCTTTAACTGGAATTATTTCTTCTGGCTACCTTTACCTATAGAGTCCATTAAAAATTAAAATATATTAGCAGTATAAGGGGTATTCAAAGAGATTCAATCTGAACTTTTGTTCATTTATGATTTATAATACTGGTATATTTGAAATTATACAAATTTATAAAAATTATAACTTTATCTAAGTACCTCTTCTAATACATATACAGAATGTGATTGAAATGCTAACAAATTTATTTACAAGTACCTTAAATTATGAAGTACAGTGTTTGACCTCTTTTACCTGATTTCAGAATTTGTTAGCTTATTTTTTTCTCAGTTTCAATTTTCACTTTCATGATATGAATAATAGCGATTTCAGTTCTTATCATAAAACTCTGAGAATATGGCAGTTTTGTAAGTGTTCCTAAGTCATTGTAATGATGGGCAAAGTCAGAAAGAGCTTTAAAGAGTAAGCATGTCATCCAAAACATGTCTATTAAAAACAAAAATTGTATGCTCAGTACCAAATGAAAATAACCTGCTTTCTTTTTTTGTATCCACCATTTTATTTTCTTATGCTTTGTCAACTTCCAAAAACAGCAGAGTAAACATTAAATCATCATATAATTGTCAATTTTTTTCCATATGCCATGGAAATAACTTTGGTATTTTTCTATTCGATTGTATACCCCATTGTGTATTTTAACTAGGTTACAAAAGTTAAAATTAGCATATTAGAGCATTCCTTTAAAAAATTTGTACGGGAATGCTGTCGATGGGTTTTTAAGATTTTTTAAAATTAAATATAGAATGAACACAGACATGAGAAAATAAAATAATTAGAGGTGCACAGTGTTCATAATATTAAAAACTGTTTAAAACTAATAATGCCCCAACCTCCTCAGGCTGTCTCAAAACATTTTTTTTCCCCAATGAGGATCTTCATATTTTTTTATTTTTTAGTTTTTTGTGAGGAAAAATCATGTTTAGTTGATATAATTGATATATGTTTATATCTGTCTAGCTTAGAATAATCCTCCCACTTTATTCCCCTGCAATACATTAAAAACATATATTACAGGGTAATAAAGTGGAAGGATTATTCTAAGTTAGACAGTTATAAACATGAAGCTTACACAACCCACTGAACCAACCTTAGCCGCTGGGGACAGACACCAAAAACAACAGGAACTACGAACCTACAGCCTGCAAAGAGGAGATCCCAATAAGGATCTTTATAGACAGAATATTCTGTGTTGTAATAGAGGATTAAACTATATATTTTAATTCAAATAACAAATTTTCTTTGGCCATTTCCTCAAAATATGACTTTAATAACACTCCCCACTATCTTGTACAATAATAAGTTAGCATTTTAGTGAATATATTTTTATTATATTTAATTATACTTTACCGCGATTTGGTATGGTAAAACAGTGTTCAAGTTTGTAAATTTGATAGTCTAATTTTAGCCAAATATTAATAATATTTACAAAACTAAAGGTATGTATGAAATATATGTATGCATGCAAAAGTATTCCTTTAAATAGTTTCATTCAAAGATTATCTGCTGGTGAAATGTTAAAGTGCTTTTACCCAGTATAGTAAATTTAGAAAGGCTTTCTATGCTTTAATCAGAATCAAATGAGAGAGTTGAGTTCAATTCCATTATGAAAATGTGAAGCAGTCTTACCAAAATAAATGATCCTGAATGAATGTCACCTCAAGTTTAATGAAAAGTAATCTGACGTCATACCTATGACATGCACGAACATCTGCCTCGTAAAGTAGTTCCTAATCCATTTCGATACATGGGAAATTTGAAAATCATAGCAACGCTGATTGTTGCTATTGATTGTATCCACACTAGTTTTATCCTTGAAGTATTTGAAGCAAACGTTCAACGTCCCCTGAAGAAATTGGAAAACTATCTCAATAAAAATTTACAAGAAGCACGTGTTTGTGCACCTGCGCACACATGCACACGTATCTCTGGTTATCAGTAGGTTGGAGGTTGCAAATTTACAATATCTCTGCTCTGTTTTGTGAATTCTAGTGGATAATTTTATCATAAGAAAGAGAACTTCATAGTGCTGAGCACCAGCAATTCATAAATTTAGATCAATCATAACCCAAAAGATTTAAGATCAACTATCTATAATGGTTTCAGAGAAGTTGATCATAACGCATCCTTTCTGGTAATAATCCAGTAGCAAGATCATCTAATAAGGCATAGTGCTGTCTGTAATCATTTACATGCACTAAAATAGGTGATTTTCTATTAGTGGTTAGTAGAAGAGCATGAATTCTAACATGGAGAAAAAAGACACTATTTAAAATGCAAGATAAAAAAGATGAGTTTTCAAGGTAACACATGATTAATCTGTCACACAACTCTTCCTACAAATTCTGACCTTCAAAACTATCAACCTCTAAAGTCTATGAGGATATTTTGATTGTTAATGTTAAGATCATTCCATTCATTTCATTAAGAATTAATCTATATTGCTCATTAGCCCCCCCCTTCCCCCGACACACACATGATGAAACAGAGAATAGCAGTGAGCATTTACACCTGGTCCTGCCTAAACTCTTGTGTTTTTTTTTTTTTTGGTTTCCTTTTTGTTTTTATAAGTTTATTTATTTATTTATTTACTTATTTATTTATCTGGCTGCGTTGGGTCTTTGTTGCTGCACGCAGGCTTTCTCTAGTTGTGGCCAGCGGGGGCTACTCTTCCATACGGTATGCAGGCTTCTCATTGCAGTGGCTTTTCTTATTGTGGAGCACGGACTCTAGGCATGCGGGCTTTAGTAGTTGTGGCACACGGGCTTAGTTACTCCGCGGCATGTGGGATCTTCCCAGACCAGGGCTCGAACCCATGTCCCCTGAATTGGCAAGCAGATTCTTAACCACTGTGCCACCAGGGAAGCCTTAAACTCTTGTTTTTTATACAATATACAATATTGGTATTTATAAGACAGAAAGTATCATATAATTGGGAGAAACAGCTAATAATCTGGGCTGGATTAAAATCTTCAGAACACTTTATTTTCTTTAAGATTTTCATTGCTTGTTGCTGTGAAAAACTCTGAGAACTCTGATATTTTTTGCACAAAAATTCCCTTTATTTCTCTCAAGTTTTCTAAGTGCTTTAAAGATTCTTTTGTTTATTTTAAGCCATTAGCTAATATGGTTCACTTTTTTTCTGGAATACATTGTCATTTTAATAACTAAATGCTAGTATGTTTTAAAATGTAATCTCTATATTTATATCGTTACTAAGTTATGTCATTTCATTATTTTTGGTTTATTTCTTTGACATAGTTATTTTTTTCCTGAAATAGCTAGTGCTCACATGGAGTAGCAACTAGCAGACCACTGTGCTGCTCAACATTCATATTACAGTCTGTGTAAATGGCAGCCCCTGTGGTTATGAAGTGTTTCGCCATCTACAGAAGCCCCTGCAGCTAGGGCTGTGTTGAAGACTAGCTAAATTATTTTCGCACTTCATTGGTTAGTGTGAATTTAACCATTCTTTTTCCACAGGTAACTGTGAATTTTTGTTCTACTTTAATATTTAGGGAAAATGTTTTAATACTTAGGAAAATACTTACATATATATATTGAAGAATCCACCACAAAATGTTCATCCATAAACCTATGCAAACAATACTGTAGCATCTTTCTCATCCTATACTGCCGCCTCCCTTCTAGAGGGAGCCATTGTTCTGATTTCCTTGGTATTTTTATTACCTTTTTTGTTGTTGTTATTGTTGTTAAAGTCACATAGGTATGTATTCCTAACACTCTATTATTTAATATTACTTTAGAACATTATGTATAAATACATATACCTTATATAAGAAACATAATACTGTACATTTTCTTCTTTGATTTGCATTTTCAATCAGTATAATGTTTCTATATTTTAACAGCTTTAATGAGGCATAACTGATATGCAAAGAATTCTATGTATTTATTGTGTACAATTTATTCAGTCTGGACGTAGGCAAATACCACAATCAACATAATAGACATATCCAACACCTGCCAGAATTTCCTTGTGCCCCATGATGGTTTTTGTTTTTGCTTTGTTTTGTGTGTGTGACTGTTTTGTGTTTTTTTTTGGTGTTAAGAACCCTTAACTTAAGATCTACCCTCTTAACAAATTTTGAAGTACACTACAGCGTATTGTTAACTAGAGTCACTATGTTGTACTGCAAAACTCTAGAATGCATTTATCTGGCATAACTGAAACCTTATAGCTATTGAATAACAACTCCCCATTTCCCCCCAGGAGCCTCTGGCAATCTCTTTGTATTCTCTGTTTCTATGAATTAAACTATTTTAGATATTTCACATGAGTAGACTCATGCAATATTTGTCCTTCTCTGACTGGTTCCAGGTTCATCCATATTGCAAATTGAAGGATTTTCTTCTTTTTCAGGGATGAATAATATTTTATCATATGTATAAATCATATTTTGTTTCTCTCTTCATATGGCAATGGACACGTGTTATTTCTATATCTTGGCTATTGTGTATAGAGCTGCAATGAACAAGAGAACACAGCTATGTCTCTGAGATACTGATTTCATTTCCTTTCAATATATACCAGAGGAGGGACTGCTGGATCATATAGTAGTTCTATTTTGAGCAATCTCCATACTGTTTCCTACAGCTACTGCACCATTTTACTTTTCTGCCAACAGTGTATAAAGGTTCCTATATCTCCACAACCTTGCCAACTCTTATTATCTTTTGTTTTTTTATAATAGCCATCACAACAGGTATGAGGTGATATCACATTTTAGTTTTGATTTTCATTTCCCTTATAATTAGTGATATTGAGCATCTTTTCATATGCCTGTTAGTCATTTGTAGTCTTTGGAGAAATATCTGTTCAAGTTATGTGTCTATTTTTTAGTTGGTGTTTGGTTTTGCTTTTGCTACTGAGTTTTAGAAGTTCCTTGTATATTTAAGAAATAAACCTCTTATCAGATACATGGTTTGCAAATTTTTTCTCTTATTCTATACATTGCTTTTTCATTTTGTTGGTTGTTTCCTTTGCTGTGCAGAATCTTTTTAGTTTGATGTAGTCCCATTTGTCTATTTTTCTTTTGTCTTTGTTTTTGGTCATATCCAAGAAATCATTCCCAAGACCAATGTCAAGAAAATTTACCCTATTTCTTCTAGTTTTACAGTTTGAGGGTTTATGTTTAAGCTTTTAATCCATTTCGAGTTGATGTTTATGTATGATGTAAAGTAGAGAAAGTCCTAGCCAGAGTATTTAGGCAATAAAAAGAAATAAAAGGAATCCAAGTTGAACAGAAAGAAAAATTTATATTTGTTTGAAGATGATATGATCTTATATGTTGAAAACCCTAAGGACTACACAAAAATATTTTTAGAATAAATGCATTCATTGAAGTTGCAACATACAAAATCAACATACAAACATCATTCATTTTTCTACACACTAAAACAATGAACCATCTGAAAAAGATAGTTTAAAAATTCCACTTACTATGACATCAAAAATAAAATACTTAAGAATACATTTAACCAAGGAGATGAAAGATCTGTACACTTAAATCAATGATGAAAGAAATTGAAGAACACACAAATCAATGGAAAGACATCCCATGTTAATGGATTGGAAAGACTAATATTATTAAAATATTCATAATACCCAAAGCAATCTACAGATTCAGTGTTATCACATCAAAATTCCAATGGCATTTTTTAATAAAAATGGCATTTTTTGTAAAAATAGAAAAAGTAATTCTAAAATCTGTATGGAACTAGAAAATACCCAGAATAGCTAAAACAATCGAGAAAGCAATACAAATCTAGAGGCATCACACCTCCTGATTTCAAAATATATCAAAAGCTAAGGTAATTAAAACTATATGGTACTCACATAAAGAGACTTATAGACCAGTGGAACTATTTAGAGAGCCTAGAAATAAACCCATGCATATTAGACCAACTGATCTTTGACAAGGGTACCAAGAACACACAATGGGGCAAGGATAGTCTCTTCAACAAATGGTGTTGGGAAACTAGATATCCACATGCAAAATTTTATGGTTCTAGAGTTATTTAGTATTATATAATATGCATAAACCAAGATTTTCATATCCATTCTTCTAATAGTAATCAGTGGTGTTTTTTCTAATATGCTATGAATATTCATCTTAGTCTCTTGGTACTCATGACTCAGATTATCTTGAGTAATTCCATAACAGAATTGCTGTGTTGAAAGATATGTGTATGTTTAACTTTACAAAATAGTACCAGACTATTTTCTTGAAGTTAAATTCCCCCCCACCGACAGCACTGCATAAAAGTTATGTTAGCCATATCCTTGATAAGACTTGTTATTTTCAAGAATTTTTTAAAAATTCTATGCAGTAGGTGAAAATGATATTCCATTTCTTCTCAGATTGATAAATTTTTATTAGTTTATAGAAGTTATGTATAATTAATGGATAAAAATTATTTTTTGCCTTTCTCTCATTTACTTTTTAATTGCTTTGTAACCTTAATCACGATCTACTTGGTTTAGATTCTTGAAATATTTGAGATATTTTTTGTGAGCTACTTATGGTAAACTTTGGTTAAAGCTTCCGTTTATTGAGGATAATACTCTCTGTACTCTGTTTAATTCAGGGCTTTACATATGCCTAAAACTTCAAGCTTATTGCTTTTGTTTTTCAAGTGATATCTTTTTCTGTGTAAAGTACTTATTCAAGCTTGTCTGACCTATTAATAAACCATGTTGGTATTTGCAATCTGCATTGTGATTGTAGAATGTCAATTACTCCTTTATTTTTTTTATCTCTGTATTTCATTCATGTGTTAGGTACAGAGTAACTTATAGTCATTTATATTCCTGATGTACTGGATCATTTAATAGTAATTTTTTTGTTTAGAATTTATTTTGTTGGATGTTTATATGGCTATCCATGTCAGAATGTTTGTGTTCTGCCGTTTAAATGTTTTGTCATGTGAGCTAGAGAACACATTATCAGCCTTTGTGCTATCATGCAATTAAGTTCACAAGTGAGATGTGAGTGGTGTATGTGCAAATTTCAGGTCATCTTCTAGAGCACCTATTACCATATTTCAACTCCAACTTTTTTTCCACTGATGAGATAGGAAGATAATAAGTCAATCCTGCAATATCCTATTAGAACGGAGCATTGACAGACTGCCAGCTATTCTGGCTTACTTTATGAAGTCCATATAACCTGGGATATTATACGATGGAAAATAAACTTCTAACTTATTTAAAGCAATGTTTGTGTTTTCTTTGTTATGGCAGCTTAACATGTACTGTAACAAATACACTAGATCATTTTATTTATGTTAATATTTGGTGGACTAACTTCTTGCACCTCTTTAATTTCAGCCTTTGTTTCTTAGATTTTAAGCATGTCCATATAAGTGGGGTCCTGTGTTCTACTCATTTTTCAGGATTAGTGAAAAAGTTCCAGCTTCCTTCCCATCTCCCTTTAAACATAAATCCTTGCAACTGGCTCAAGGCCCAGCTTTTAACCCCAGTGCAAATATTTGCACCTGCTCCCGGTAGAGCTCCATCCTCACTGATCACTTAATGAGAATCACCACTAATGGAGATTAGAACTTTTAAATTACTTTTCTGGATACCTATAATTGTTCCAAATTTATTTCAGCCCAGCCATACAAGAAAAATTACATTTTATGCAGCACTTAGTATTTTTGCAGAAGAACCACCCTCTTCCCCACACAGAATGTCAGATCTTTGGTTGGTTCCTTGTTGATCCTCACTTTGCTTCTCTATATGAATACACCCTAGAAGTCTTCTCACTTATGCAGAGGTTTGAATATTCACTGTCTCCTAATTTTTCAGATTGATGTTTATGTTTCTTGTTCTCCTTATTGCTTTTTCATGATTTTCAGGAAGGGAGGGAATAGTGCCAGCTTCATATTGTGATAGTAAAAGTTAAAACCATGACTATATTCTTTTTTTTTCCAACAAATGTGCTGATTTCTAGGGAATGAGCATATGCTTTGAAAAAGTGGCAAATCCTATGGGAAAAAACAAACTTTTAGGAATTAAATAGACATCATCATTTTCCAAAAACTGACATCTATTTAATGTAGTCTGGGACTCATGAATTAATCTGAGGCCATAAATGAATAATATTTATATTTCATTTACTCTAAATAGAATCTAGCTATAAAATACACTATCTTAATATAAATTAGGTTGAAAGGTTATTAGGGTTAAATATGAATGCTCTTGGAACACTGAGATTGAGAAAACTTCAGTAAAATTCTGCAGTTTTAATGATTAGTAGGTATCATCTATTTTAAAAAGATTTTCTTTCTACTGAAAGAATCTCAGATCCACATTGACCCTCAAAATTTTTTCAACCTCTAATTTTAGCCATGTATTGGATTTAGTGGAAGAATAAAAATTACTGAAAAGACTCTCAGGTAAAAACATTTTTCTGAAGATGAAAATTCATGAAAAGAATGGGTAGAAAAAGAATAAATGTAATGATAAACATATTTCATTTTATAATATATAATTTGATGTATATTATATTTTATAAGCATGACATGTTCCTCTATTAATTTTTTAATTTTAACCATTTACATAATTACATACTTTTGCTTTCATCTAGACATATTTTAGCATATTGGTATAATATAATCTGAAAATGAAGCATTCTGTATTTTCCCATGAAAATCTACCAAATCCACACTTTGTCAGAGATACATTTTAAACTTATATTAAACATTTTGGAAGGAAGCATAGTAGAATTTATTCCTGTGTTATATTCTGTGATCATCATCTGAAGCAAAACTAATTTATTAGAAATTAAGGAACTCATGAGTGTTTGTTTATGATTTTATAAAGTAAATCATGGATAAATGTATAATGTATACAATGATGCATCATACATGAAATAGATAACATACAAAATATACCTATCATATTGTATGTCATATTCTTGAATATGACAGTGTTAAACATATATTATTCAATGTGCTGGGTATATACTAATAAATTTAAAGAAAATCTCAAAAGGTATAAATATATGTTCATGTTATATATAGCTTTATTTTATGTATTGTCAAACAAATACATGGAATATGGCAAATAATGTTTTCAACATGGATTGACATTAAGTACAGAATAGTTTCCTATAATTTTTTATGAATATGATCTTGTATGAAATCTTCCCTATAATTTCACAATCAGTGCTTTATAATATTTATGCCAAGCTGTATCTTTCTTACTTCTGAACCGTTCCTAGTTCTTGAAATTTACACAATAATATTCACTGAGTATAAAATGTGAGTGTTGCTAATAATTCTTATAGTAGGCAGTTTATAGGAGATGGAAATAAGAGTTGTCATCAGCTGTATTGTTTTTGCAATGTTCCTATCTTTTCAGTGGCATACAATATTTGCTCTTATGAATCATGGCATACAATATTTGCTCTTATGAGTCACGGCAAATTCCACTCCTTGGATGTTTGCAGTTGTATTTTTCATATGAGTTACTGAGAAGCTGTTAGAGCCTGCACAGAATTAAATGTCAGATGAAATCAGCACAAGTGTTTAATAGCATGAAATAAATCTAACCAGGGCTGAGGGAAATCTTTATATAGTAAACCAGTTTCAATGAGTAATCTAGGGTAAAATTTAAATGTATACTTCTACTCTCTAAGAAAACCCTGGGTTTAATAAAAATCAGGTTAAAGAATACTTCCTTATAATTTATTGAGTATTTGTATTTCAAAGTAGTTATACGTCTTCAGGGCTTATTAGAACAATTTAACTTATTTTTAGAGATTCTTCATTTAGTTTAGAGGATTAAATTGTGTAATTTAGATTATTTTTTGTATTTTAAGCATTTCACGTTTCTAAATCAATTTTCATTACTTTATTATAATTTGATTCAGAACTAAAAAGTAGTTCATGGATAGCATATACATAAATTTTCTTTATTAAAATATTAAAATTAAAATAATTCTCTATGTATAATTATTTAAATGTAATGAATTCACTTATATGATTTCTCTTTTGAAAAATATGCTTGTTCAATGAAAAAGATACTAGTTTGTTTATTCATCTACTTAATTTTGAAGATTGCTCTGTAGACAGACTGACAGATTTGTACTGTTGGAAACAACTAATACAGGAAAATATATTTTTGACACGTTTGAAGGAAAATAATCATGTAGTATATTATATTAACAACCGTGTAACAAATCACCCCAAAATTTAAAGAATTAGTAAAACATTTATTTTCATTCCATTTCTATGGGTCATAAATTTCAGTGTGATTAAGCTGATGCCTCCATCTCTGGGTCTCTCACCAGGCTGTAGGAAAAATGTCTGCTGGGTTTCAGCTGGGGGACCATTCACTTCCAAGTTCACTCATTTGGTTGTTGGACAGATTCAGTTCTTCATGGGTTCTTGGACTGAAGAGCTCTTGAACAGAGAACCTCAGTTCCTCACTGGCTGTTGGCTTGAAGCTGCCCTTAGTTGCTTGCTACTTGTGCCTCTCCCTGGGGCAACTCATCACATGACAGCTGGCTTTATCAGAATGAGAAAGTGAGAACAAGAAGTGATATCATCAAGATGGAAGTCACAATCCTGTAAAACCTAGTCTCATCTCATTACTTTTGGCCTTATTCCGTTTGTTAGAAGCAAATCATTAGACCAAAACAACACACGAGAGAGAGTATCACACAAGGGCATGAATGCCTATCTGAAATTTTAAAATTTCTTTAAAAGAGATTATGGAAAATGCACTTTAATTTTTATTTCCCATAAATAAAAACTATATGTCCAAATAAATTTGAAATAAGTAAGCAGAACCAATAGCAGAATTGGAAATATGCTACATAAATTCATCAAACCTAGGTTAAAATAATCAGAGAAAACACAGTTCTCATTAACAAAAGAAAGTATGTGGAAACAGAATGGTAGCAATGAACAAAACAAAGACTATTCAGCATTTTAACTACATAAAATATAAGTAATAATTTAAATAATGTAAACTTACTTTTTGAAAAAAAGACAATCAGATTGAGTTAAGCCACAAAATACACTTACTCAGTATTTTTTCAAAATAGCACAGAAAATTTAAAGGAAAATTAATTTATAAAGCCACTCTAGGTCCTCGTGCCAAAGGAAAAAAAAAAAAAGCTACTCTAGGAAATGCAAGGGGGAAGATTGGTATCATAGTACAACTGTCTAAGAAAAACTTTATGTGGGTAAATGGAGGTCACTTTTTATAAATATATTTTAATTGAGTTTGAAGCTGTTGTTAACTTAATGGATCAAATATATATATACCACATAAAATAACTGCCTTTATAAATAAACAGACATAAATTGTCCACTGTAATTTATCACTTACCCAGTAGACGTTTTTAGGAAATATTTATTGTTATATGTAAATTGGAGATATTATAATTAATTAATAAGATAATATATTTAAGTGCTTACCCGAGTGTCTAATACAAAATTGAAAGTCACTGATAATTAAAATAATAAAATTAAATAATTTCACTATACAAAACAGTGAGTGCTATGTAAAAGAAAAAATGTTTAGAAATAAGAGAAGAAATTAAGAAATACATTTATTGGGAAACTTTTAAAGAAGGGCAAACTTTTGAAGAAGGACAAAAAGAAATGATTAGAAAAATATAAGGGCTATTTAATAGATAACATTTTTTCACCAATGTGATCAAATTAGATTATACAGTTGGAGATAAAGAATACAAAACCATCAGACTGTAGTGAACACTCTCAAGTTGACTGCCCATTTCCTGGTGTTCCTACCCTGTATAATCCCTGCGCCTTGAATGTGAACAGGACCTGTGACTTTCTTCTCGCCAATGGAATATGGGAAAGATAATGGAGTTTTGAAGATGTTATTAAAATCACGAATCAGTTGTTTTATGTTAAATGATCCTGATTGAGCATGACTTAATCAATTGAAAATGCTAAAAAAGGAAGTTGATCCTCCTGGAGAAGAGAGAGATTCTCCCTGTTGGCTTTGAAGAATTAAAGTACCATGTTCTCCGAAGCCCTATGGGTAGGGCCATATGGCATGGAACTACTGGTGACTGCTAGGAGCTAACAGCAGCAGTCAGTGATAGCCAGCAAGAAAACTCTTTTCACAGTTCTATAGCAGCGAAGAGACCAATTCAGCCAACAACTTGAGGGAATTTAGAGGCAGATATTTCCCCTTCAAGCCTCTGATGATACTGCAGCTCAGCCCATATCTGATTGCATCCTTTGAAGACCATGATTGAGGACCTCAGACTCCTGATCAAAAGAAATTGTGAGATAGTAAACATGGATTGTTTTTATCTGCTAAACTTATGGTAATTTGTTACATAGAAATAGAAAATGAATATGATTAATACGTCTTTGAAAATTAGGTGATTAGCCACTGCATTCTCTGACTATGGCATATTAAACCTAGAAGAAATTTTTGAAAGTTATAAATTTTAAATAAAGGAAGCAAAATATAAGAAAGTTTAAAATATTCTAAAATTATCTCATTAAAAAATCAGAAGCAAACAAAATTTACCTTCATTTGAATAAAAGATAAAATTTCAAAGATATTAAGAACTTTTTCTGTTTGGTTTACTTGCTTACACCCACATGCTAGCATAATTTCTGCCACATATAGAATAGTACTCCTCTACCACCTTTCGACAAAATTGGTCAAATTGTGAGACTTCCTCGGGTCAATAAAATGAGACTGTATGTGTTGCTTGTCTCTAAGAAGCTTCGAGAGCCAAATTGCCTTTTCCTTCTTTGAAGATTATGGGCACATGTGTCAAGGTGGAAGCTCTCCTGCTAACTAATCAACTAAGAGCAGAGCCTCCATGGCAAAGGAGTATGACTAAGAATGAAATATTTGCTGTATTATGCCATGAAGGTTTAGGCTTATTTATTACTACGGCAAAATATTAAAAGAAATGATGCCTGAAGTATGCACTACTGTGGCAAAAGCAAAACACACAAAAAACATAGCAATGTTTTAAGAGTCAATTTGTTTAAGGGTTAGAAGAAATTAATACGAGAGTCTAAGAAGAATTATAATATTATATAGTGACAACATTTTGTAAAACTGTCACTGTGATAAAGTGGAATATAGTAATGTACTACTGAACTTGTATTTATAGGGGAAGATTTTAGAAAATATAACCTTAGTATGGGTGTAAGGGTTATCAATTGTTTCAACAGATAAAGTACTACTTAAAAAAAGGAAAAGATGGTGCAGGATAAAATATGTAGCAAATTTGAAGGAGAATAAAAAAGAAAAGAGAGGCTAGAAATGGCGAGGACTTGCAGAGTTGGAAAAGAGAGATTCTGTTCAACCCTCAAAGAGGAAAAAATAAGCTGACCAAAGGCCAGTGAAAACTTAGAATTAGGTGAAAGTTTAAATCAAAAGGAATTTGTTATTAAATTGTATGAATAAATTAAAGTGGTGACATTAAATCCTATCAGTTAAACAAAACTAGCTCATGGAAAACAGGCCAAGGGCATGTAACTCTCCTACCAAAGTCTAATAAATTCGTATTACCCACATTAATAAAAGAGAGGGAAAGAAAAAGGGCAGAGTCTGGGAACAAAAAACAATGAAACACAGTAGATATGAGAATTGTGTTGAGAAAGGAACTGTGTGTTAGTCTTATAGCTATTTAACACATGGAATTGACTTCATTCAAATGGATAAGAAGCTGATTGTTTAATCAATATTTATACCATCATAAGCAGCACAATCCTTTACTAAATGACACTAAAAGACTCTAGTGCCCATACACATTAACGTGCAGAAAATGGGCTAAGAAAACTGCTCAGCCCCAGGCCATATTTCTAGTTACCAACTTCCACTGGAGACAAGGATCAGAATAGAAAGAAACGTTCACCCAGAAGTGAAGCCATTGGTCATGGAGGAAAATGAAAAGTTGCTTAAAAGAGCTGTGTCACCCCCTGGTTGTATGGCCTATCAATAAATGCGAAAGGGAATTTGAGAATCACTACAAAAGTGACATATATATGTACTATTTTTCACCTTTACAAATAGGGATGGTTTCTACAGTTAAGAGTATCTCTGTCACACCACCTTATATGGGCTGCCTAAGGTACAGAATACTTTTCCTTTATGTTCACAGGCTTCTGGTTCAAGAGAAGCCATCTCTGCACCTGATTTGGAGACCACCATGCATCACTGCCAATGAAGAGAGTGTTGTTCAGAGCTGCTGAATTTTGAGCTTGATAGAATATTCGGATGGACTTTTTGAGTTACATTGTTCAGGGAGAGTTGAGTGAAATTTGTCTTCAGAATGGAGAATGAGACATCTTTTTGATGACCAAAAAGATGGAGTGTGTTAGTCATTAGTGTTGTTTATGAATTATTTCTGGCTTTTTACCTTCAGGGCATATTAAATTTTTGTGCCCTCTTTGGAATTAGCTGTGGCATGGAAATTGTTTCTAGAGAATAAAATGTGAAGGGGGTTGGTTTATTACTTCAGGGAAGATTCTTTGAGGGACAGTGCATTATTATCATTTTCCCCTTTCTGACTCAACAGCAGAAATTATGTTAAGATAACAGTTCCAAATCTTGAATAACTAAGAACAGACAAGCTACATAATGGAACCATGTAGTTAATATAGCATAAGCAAGACTTAAATCATCTTTTCATAAGAACATTAAATTTGAGTCTGTTTATTCGGTCATTTTGTTTATCATTTATTCATTGTGCTACTTACTACTTTTTATCAACTCCTGTGAAATTCATCTTTTGATTTTTTTAAAGAAGAGTGAAAGAGTTTTTAATTATGATTTTGGCTTTGTCAAAATCCCTAGATTTCCACATTAAAATTTATTTAATGCAGTATTATATAGATCAGTTATTGTTTTATCTTCTTGTTAGAGTGCACTTTTCTCAAGACTTTTTTTTATCTTCTAAAGATAATAAGTTTTTTCTTGAAATAATCTTTGAAAAATATTATTTCCCTTTCTGCTTTTTGTTGGCTTACATTTGTTTTGTATATCCTGGACCATTCCATTATTTTCAGTTGTTTGTGGCATTTCATATTAACTCATTTCTCATGTTTAGTTTAAGTCTGTATTTGATTTGCTTATACAATTTGTCAATTTTGTCATTTAACCTGTGGATTTAACTCACTCATGATAAATGTATTTATAAATGTTTGGCTTTCTTCTTGCAATCTTTACTTTTTATAGTTTGTAGTTTTTCTTTTAATTTATTAGACATTTTTTACTGATCAAATGTTTTTGTTTATTGTTTCTATTGCTTTGAACATTTTATCTAATTATATTTTCTAATATCACTTAGAAGTGTTTATCAATCGTATTTGGTCACAATTTTAAAATAATCATTAATTAAATAATTGCATAGCAAAAATCATATAGAATCTTTATTCATATTTATTATCAGTATAAAACTTTGCTTTAAGATGTATTGATTATATCCCATTTAAAAATTTTACTTGAATTTTTTACATTAAATTTTTAAAATTATGTTATCACCTATAGCCTAACATATAATTTTTCAGCTTCTCTTTTTCTGTTTCTTCCTACATACTATGTATTCTACTTCCTGATTTGTATTTTATTATTTACTTTTTTACTTTATTTTACTTATTTACTTTTATTATTTACTTTATTAAATTTATTTTTAAATATATTTTTGGACACGTTAAGGATATTTCCATTGCAAAGGGTGGAGAATTCACCATGAAGTAAGAGATAGATGAAAAAGAAATTTAATAGTTAAGTTATTATCCAAAATATCATAGATGAAGCTTTTCACAGAAATTATTTAGTCTATCCGTCATCTATCATCTGCCTATCAATAATGTGTTCCTTTGTTTTCTACTTCTCTTTATGTGTTGCATTTTTTCTTTCAAATTAAGGTTTACCACAAAGTTAGAACCATGATTTCTGTGTTGGCAATATTATATTATGGACAAAAATTAAAAGACAACCTTCCTACCAAATCCAATGAGAAAGATACTGGAGAGGGGATCTAATTAGCTCAGCTTGACCCCATGTTCATCCCTGTAACAGTTTATCTGCCCAGGTAAATTGGGTGGTGTAATTATATCTGCTTGGCTTACCAGATAAACTTTTTGGACAGGTAATGAGACAATATTCCCCAACAGAGAAATGGCTGAAGTAGAATTGAGCAACTTCCCTTTTTCCAAAATTCTACCAGAATGGGCTTCCCTGGTGGCACAGTGGTTGAGAGTCCGCCTGCCGATGCAGGGGACACGGTTTCGTGTCCTGGTCTGGGAGGATCCCACATGCCGCGGAGCGGCTGGACCCGTGAGCCACGGCCACTGGGCCTGCGCGTCCGGAGCCTGTGCTCCGCAACGGGAGAGGCCACAGCAGCGAGAGGCCCGCGTACCGCAAAAAAAAAAAAAAAAAATCTACCAGAATAACTAGTTATAAAGTAGAACAAAGGAAAAACTGTACTTATAGATCATTTATATTTCAGTCTTTGCGTATCAGATCTTTTCTACACCCTGTTCCACTTACTCCATTATGGAATCCAAAAGTCACAATGTTTTTCCGTTAAAGACCTTAATGATTTTTCTTTTACGTGGTCTTCCAGAACTTAATGTTCTGGAGGATCTTTCTAATGCTAAGCCAATTCTATTTCCTGTGTGACCATCTCCCCAAAATGGGAAGCTTACAGCCTTCCTTTTTATCCATAGAATATGTAACTTTCACCAAGTAGGGTTTTGTTTTCTTTTCAAAATTGTTGCCCATTGTTCAGTGGCCTTTTTGGTATTAAAAAGTTGACTATTTTATTAAATTTCAGTTTTCACCATTCATTTGGTTATTCTATACCTCCCTGTCTACTCAATTTTGTACTCCTGGAACTATTTTTATGTGGATTTAGATGTTCTGGATCCCACGTGTCTTGACTTTGCTCTCAATACTTTAATGTCTTCTTTGTGTGTTAGTTCTAAATTCCAGTGGAAAATCTAAAGTTGATCTTCCAAATTACAGTCAGTATTCAATATTATCCATTCAGTTTCTCTGAATTTTCCCCATTATTTTGACCACCATGCATTTTATTCCTTAAGTACCATATTTCTCCAAGATTCTTTATTAATCGCTTCCTTAGAAAAGAACTGGGAGTCGTTTTTATCACTAAGTTATATCTTGTTTTCTATACTCAGGTTTTTTTTGAATATATAATATAATTTTTAATTGCAAAGGTAATAACAAGCCCAAGTGAGAATACAGACAAAAAGAAGAAAATGGAAATCATTTCCTTTTTTTTTTTAGGTCTTTTATTTGTTATTAGTTATCTATTTTATACATATTAGTGCCTATATGTCAATCCCAATCTCCCAATTCATCCACCACCACAACCCCTCCCCCTACTTCCCCCGTTAGTGTCCATACATTTGTTCTCTACATCTGTGTCTCTATTACGGTCTTGCAGTACCATTTTTCTAGATTTCACATATATGCGTTAATATACGATATTTGTTGTTCTCTTTCTGACTCACTTCACTCTGTTGGGCAGTCTCTAGGTCCATCCATGTCTCTACAGTGACCCAGTTTCGTTCCTTTTTATGGCTGAGTAATATTCCACTGTATATATGTGCCACATCTTCTTTATCCATTCATCTGTTGATGGACACTTAGGTTGCTTCCATGTCCTGGCTATTGTAAATAGAGCTGCAATGAATATTGTGGTACATGACTCTCTTTGAATTATGGTTTTCTCAGGGTATATGCCCAGTAGTGGGATTGCTGGATCATATGGTAGTTCTATTTTTAGTTTTTTAAGGAACTTCCATACTGTTCTCCATAGTGGCTCTATCAATTTACATTCCCACCAACAGTGCAAGAGGGTTCCCTTTTCTCCACACCCTCTCCAGCATTTGTTGTTTGTAGATTTTCTGATGATGCTTCTTCTAACCGGTGCCTATTCAGGTTTTTTATCTATAGCTAATTGCCCTAATTAATCCACTTCATATCACAACGCTTGAAAATTTTCTGTTTTTCCTATGTGTCTGATTATTATTTTTTTAAATCTATCCCCTTTAGGAATAAAAAAGCCTAGACTAATATGTACTGATGGATTGTTTAGCATCCTTCAAGAATCATGTCAGTGTTCAGTATTCTGAGGGACAGGAATACATTTTCTATCTCAATTGGTTCATGTGGAAGCTGAAAAAAAATTAATGAAGAAATCTTCTTCCCAAATTCTTCAGAGGAAAGTAAATAGAGCATGCTTAACATAAGGCAATTAATATCTATGATTAAACCTAATAATTACTGGTGACAAAGTGAGCAAAGCTATTGTAGTAAACATCTAGCGGGCTGGTGTCCCATCCTTGTCCCTAAGGCAGGATACTCTCATTGTCCTGACATTTTTATTGGGATGATTGAGGCTATCAACAGTTAGAAGGTTAATTGAACATCCTGGACCATATATGCTGACGTTATTTTGTGTGTCTGTCAAATGTGTTTGTTCCCAGAAAGCAAAAATGACACACTAATTCTAAAGGACATCATCAAAATGAGCAGAGTGTTCAATAAGCCAATCCCAACTTTACTGGTCATTGTGCCGATATTTTTCTTCTGAAACAAGTGTTTTCTTCTCAGCCGCTTCATCAATCTTAGTGTCTATTCAGTTATGCAGACCTAAATTACTGTCTGGCTGCCTTATATGACTTACTGTAAAAAACATTAATAAATATTACTGGGGTTATGTGCAAAGTTTTTATGTAATCTTTTTAAAAAATCATATTAGTAACTTTATAAAACTAAAATATAAACTAGATGTTTTACCTATTTCATCATCCTCCAAAGTGAGTCTATGAAAAAGATCACTTTCCTATCCATTGTTTATCCAATCCCAACAATTGAATTGTCAAGGGCTTTGTCCAATGGGACTTTTACGTGTGTGTTGGTTTATTTTATGGATGTTTGACATGAGAGTTGGTCTGTTTGGAAGCCTTCCAGCAGATAGTGAACTTCTTTCTTCAATCAGGTTGTTGGCTATGGAGTTCTTTAAATGGCATGATTCCTTTTAAGTTGCTTTTCACACCGAGTGAAGCCTGAGTGTATGTATAGCTTATGGTTGGCTGTTCAGTGTATTGGTTACTGGAGGAGATCCCAAATGTCCTGTATTTGAACTCCCTAACTATTTTCCAAGCTGCCAAATATTCCATACTTTGTGAAGTGTTAGGGTTGTTTATGTCCAGTTAGTCTTAGTTCCAGTGTCCAATAGGAAAGAAAATACCAGATGATTCAGGATATTTTCCAAATATGCTAAATAACTTATTTCTTCCAAGTTTTTGTAATGACACCCAAATGTTTGCAGTGATAAATTTCTTCCTCTTTGTCTCTGTTGCCCACACTGACAGATTTCAATGCTATATCTCTCAGTTCATTTCTAAACACTCCCTGGCAGCCAGGATTGTACTAGGCACTTTGTGTGGGAATAGCTAGCTCAGAATCTAAATACCTCCAGTTTCTGCCTTATTACCCAGCTTGCCTTGTTTCCAGTCCCTTCTGTTCTGAGCTTTGATTGTTTTCAGGGCTCAGTTTAGAAAATCTGCTCATTTATTCCTCCAGGTTTTCCCCTTTTGCCTGCTTTGAATCAAAGTCTATTCTACACTGATCAGCTTTGTTCTCCATCTGTTCCTATCTGTTTCATGTCTTCCAGAAATTCCACAAAATTCTGATTTATTGAAGACACCCCCTCTTATGTTCCAGTGATGTTAAGATTTTTAAAAATTATTTCCAAATTTATTTTGAGAGGAGGAGGAAATTATGTGTGATAAATAATTTTTAAAAAGATAATTGAATTTCTCTATCACATCCATGCTTCTGTCTCTATTTTGATTTATTTTCTCTTCTATTTTGTATCCGTATCTGCTCCATAGTGTTTAACATAAGGAGACAGTGATGAGAAATCTCAAATACCCATATTCGTAATTTTTCCTGATGAAAACTTCTCCATTCCTAAATTCAGAGATATTCCATTGAAAATCATGGATTTTTAAATTTAACATTGATCTTTTTCTGTACTTTTAATTTTATTCTACATAGAAGTAATATAGCCTTTTCTTTATCAATATTTTCATTTACCAATTATGCTTTATGCGGTAGATTTTTCATCAGATTCAAATCTCACAATAATCTGCACTTTTTAACAATATATTTAACAATATATAACAATATAACTCAGAAGCCAATACAGGGTGTTTTTCATGATGATTATTTGCATATATTTAGGTTATTTAAAACATTTATGGGCTTTCTATCAAGACAGTTTAGAAACCTGTCTATTTAGTGTAAATATACGTGTGTGTTTGCATGTGGATGTATGTATATGTGTGAGTGTGTGTGATTCATCATAGAAGTTCTATTTATCAGAGAAGCAGAGGTTGCAGTAGTGTATTCAACGATGAGATATCCTTTCTAGTCTACTCAATTCTTATTGTAGTGCATAACTAATCTAAACTTTAACGCATCAAGAAACTGTGAAGTTGATATTTCAAAGACTCTGTCCTCAGTGTAACTCCTTTACCACTATTAACAATATCTTTGGTAATTATTGGTTACTTCTTTGTCATTCTACTTCTGTTATTGCTACTCCTTCATTCTCCAATAAACTTTAATTTTATGGAGATGACAAAAATTAAATATTGTCAAATTTATTTTGTATTACTTATACATATAATTTCAAAGTAGCTCTAAGTGCTTGCAATAAAATTCGCCAACTTTTTTCTTTTTTTCTTTCCCTCCTTTTTTAAACTTTTGGTTGGACTTAATACACCTCCTATGTTGAAACATACGGAGATAACTTGTCCAAAATTATTGTTTTTTGTTTGTCTATTTAATTAATAGAAAGTTATTCTACGATGGGCTCTGATGTTGAGTAATGTTACAATTGACTTCACGTAGCACAATTTCTGTTAAGTGACAGTATATCATACTTCACGCTAAATACTTAGAAAGATTTTTATTTTCTAGTCGCAAAGCAAATTTTGTTCTAATTTTACAATGATTTCTAATTTTCAAAGTAGAAAATTATAAACATCAAGTTTTTCATCCAGATTTGACTTTTAGTTAAATTGTTCTTAATTTGTTATCTCAGGTTAGTAGATCTCACTGAATTCATCAAGGCTTTGTCAACTTTGAGTATTTTAATAAGTACTGAGAAATAATTGTTGGAGGGCAAATTGAAACACCGTGCACTCAATCAAGAACCTCATTTACTATGTATTAAATTATTTATTTTACTAAATTATTACTTTCAGAAAATTTTTATATCTTCTCACATAGTGGTTGCAACATAATAGATTAGATGTTGGAAATTGAAAAATATTTTATTATATACTGATGATAGATTATCACACTTTTAGCAATAACCATGCCATGTTACAGGTGAGAAACTTTCCCTTTTCCAAAATAAATTCCTTTGCTATTCCACTCAAATACGTTATTTGAAATTTTTTTAGTGAAATCCCCATATATTTAGCTATTTATCCATCAATGGCTAAGAGCAAGTGCTGTATTTTCAGAATATGTATCCTGTAATTTCATTTTGTAATCTGTGGACCAGGGGAATTACATAGTTGTTCTGATTTTTTAGTAGTTTCTTATAAAATAATCATAAATTTACCTTTTAAGATCTGAGATAAACATTTATGACATAATTTAAGTAAAACTTCTAGAATGATACTGGTATTATCATATGTGCTAAATAAGTGTTTCTTTTGTTCCATTTGCCTGTGTTAACTATCCTTCTAGCTTCTTATCTAGCTAGCTACATTTTCTTTTTTCTTTTTTATGTCATGTGGTGGTGTCAACAAGTCAGTTGCTTAAAATAAACAAAAATTTATTTTTTATTTACAAAATGTTCACTGTGGTTAGGGCAAACCTCTATAGCAGTTGACCCCTATGTTGGTTTATTATTTCAGGCTGCTTTTATCTGGGGCAACACCATATGAATGCTTACTTGAAGATCACAGTGGCATGGCAAGAATCATCTTAACTGCTTTCACCTAGAAATGGCATTTATACTTAAGATCACAGTTCATTAGTCAATGAAGTCATCTGGCTATGTCTAACTTCAAGATGACTAGACATTTCAGTCCTCTGGTGTGCCCAGATAGGCAAAAGAACTAGAGATATTAAAAGGCAGTAATAGTATGTAAAAGTTTATCTACTGATTTTCTACCCTTCTACTTTAAAATTGGAAGTGCGAAAGATACTGACCTTTGACACATTTTGAAAGAAGAAAGTTAAAATCTGGAAAGAGAAAATTATTTATTTAGAGTAATACAATGTACAAGTGACAGAGCTAAGGCTCATAAAGAGGACTTTTTACTCTTAGTTTTCAATATTTTTTCCACTACTAAAAACAAAAATAATTTCAATTGAATCTTATTTAAAAAAACTAAGAATCCAGTAGGTAATAAATACTTACTTGGAGGCCACAGATATAGTAGAGTTTTAAGATGATCAAAACTATACAAAAGTTTTGGTAGTAGGTACGAAGAAGAAGAGACTACAAGGAAAACTGAAAATCTTGGCTAAAATATCTAACTAAGGAAATCGAAGTTGTAGTATTCAGTATGAAAAATAGAGTTCCCCCAATCTGTGACTGGTAAGGGTTTACTTGTCCACGGTTTACTCCTTGCAATTTGGCCTCCTAAAAATCTCCATGATAATGATTACTGGTAATGCTTAGAACTATTGGTTCAGTAGACTGCTCAGGCATCCATTCAGGCCACAGGTCCTGTCACGATGAACAGGTCAATATGGTGGCTGGATTCCAACCTCCTGGTTATGCCAGAGAGGGAGTGAGACTTCCTCAGACATAAAGGCCAAGGTGGCTGGATATGTCAAGAGCCAAGCCTCTGCCACATCATACAGATGATGGATATCAGCCTCTGATATCACATGGAAGGATGTGCGGGTACTTCCTTCAATATGCAATTTAAACTCCCATAACCCAAGTGTTGTTTCCCTACTAGATTTCATTGTATTGACCTAAAAATAAAAAATAACTGGGGGAACCTACACATCCATTATTGATCCTCAGTATATTAATTTTCCTCAGTAATTATGGACCTTGGGCCCTAGTGTGAGTTTAGTCAGGTTATTTCCCTGTATTTGTTCAACATTATCACAAAGCAGAATTAAGTGTTATGGTGGGAGAAGATTTCCAAATACATAAATCTGAAATTGGAGATGAAAAGTTAAAATTCGTATTTAACCTGAAAATAAAGATTTGGTATTTATGTAATAATGTCAATTATAGATTTGCTGCTTCCCAGCTCTAAATTTACCCCATTTGTCTTGTTTTGTAAAAATGAATCTTGATCCTTTAAATATTTTTCCTTTCCTAGCTGGCATTGAAACTTTGCCAATAGAGAGTGCTGGAGAGACATTGCAGGAGGAAAGAGTTTGCTTCCTGATTTGGGCATTCTCACTTGTGGGCTCCTGCAGCATGTAGTTTTCTCCAGCACCAGACTCCTGAAGTGCTATCAGATTCTCTATTGTTTGGCTTTGACAGGGTGCAGTAGCCAGCAACACTCAGGTCAGCAGCTTTCCTGTAGCACCCACCACAGGCAGTTTCTCAGAGAAGTACCTGCAACTAGTACAAAGCTCACAGCTTCTCTAGATGCAGGCTTCTGCAGCACTGATAACTACTCCAGTGCCTGGCTCCTGCAGTGCATGGAGCACAGCAGTGCCCAGTAGGCAGTAGCTTTCATCTTCATCCCCCTTAGACAGTTTTGTAGCACAGTGTCTCTTGTGATAGACTATTCATTAAATGTCTTTCTTAAGCACCATGGAGATCAGATTTAAAGTAAATTCCAGCTGTGCTTTTCAGCAGGATCTACTAACATGGCACCATAGTGACTTCTCTGCCATTCAGTGAGCCACAGATTCCCTCTCCAATAAGGGCTGGCTCTTAGTCCAGGATGTCTCTTCCATGAGTGCTCTATCATAACTGTAGGGATAGTGATTGCTCTATGCTTCTATGACTTTAGAGTTCTCTTTTGCTTCTTACTGGCCAATTCCTTATCATTTTAATCTCTTACTATGATTCTTTATATTAAACTTTCCCTATTCAAATTATTGTGTGGTTTTTCTCTTGTGGTTAGACTCTGACTGATATACATCAAAACCTAAATTAAATACACAGCTCTGCTTAGGCCAAATGCTTTCAAATTTCTGAAGGTGTTTACTCTTCTGTTTAACTTCTACCAGAATAATAAAACCTCATGTGAGAATTAAGGTAATATTATATACATTAAGGTTTAGAGTAAGCGCTCAACAAATGTTACATGAATCTGAATAATGAATTAAATCTAAATCTTGAATGAATTAAATAATATGTATCTAGAAAGGTACTGAACCTGAATTTAAGAAATTAAGGAAACCAGCTTTAAAAGATCTGTAAACTAACGAAAAGGAAAGTTTGAGATATACAATTGTCATCTAGATTAAATGATTCTATCTTTTTATTTTGCTGTATTATAGTTAAGAACAGTAAATAGTAGATTGCAGAAAGGAAGAATCCAATTAAAAAAGAGACTCTCAAGATTCCACAAGCAAAAGTGTAAGTGTGAAAGTGAGTGTTTAAGCAAAATTCAAAGTTTATTATTCTGATAAAATTAGAGGCATTATATATTAACAATTTGCTATTAATGGCCTAATGGAATTCCAAGCACTAATAATAAAAGCTAATGTTATATGTACACATTCTATCATAATTTTTGCAGTAATAATTTTTTAAATAATAACTTTAAAGTGTATGACACAGAGATAGAAAGGAAATTGCTAGACATCTTCCTAATTTTCAGGTAGCATTCTACAGTATTAAATACTATCTATAAACTAGGCTTCTGTTATGAACACATGTGTGAGTCAGTGTTTGACTCAACATTGCTGTATATTTTGCTCTAAATTTGCACAATTGCTGAGAGGGGAACAAGTACATGAAAAGTCTGCAACTTTAGGCCTTTTGCACTTTATTTCACAGCAAAAAACTCCTATAGGAATGTGGAGAAACTTATAATTATTTTACAGTTGATTTAACTCAAAAATGGCTGAAGAAATTTAGCTCACATTTTTCAACAACCTGAAAAATTAACCTTTTTGTGGTACCAATTCTATATTCATGTCTCCAGAATGGTATTTTTATGTCATTGGTAAGTACCACCCTGAGTTACGTATTTGGTAATTTCTTCATAAATAAAGAAAAAGGTAAATAATGGCAATTAATAACCAACTTACCTCTGAAAGTAGTATTAAAAATAGGATATTTGTAAACTAATTGATAAGTTATTTTTATCCTTATTTTTATGGTAAAATTATTTTGCTTAATTTACACTAGTGATACTAATATCTTGCTCCACACTTACAGTTCCTTCTTAGCAAGACTGTCACCCTAAGTACCCCATCACTTTATTGCTTTTTCCCCTGTAGACTGCTTTCTCAGCCACTCTGAGCTAGTTAGATTTCACTCCCCCAAATGTGAGTTTTCTTTGCAGATGCACATGCTTAAAAGTTTATATAGACTCGCAGGCTAACATTCCCATACTGAGCTATCATACGAATATTTTCATATAGTGAAAGATGCCTAGAATTCAGTTGTTTGGAATGGTAGGCAAAATAAGTGTGTAGAAAGATCCAGAGAAGAGAAATGGAAAAACATTTGCTCTGCTGCACTCATCTTATGGTTACGTATTTTGTAGATTTTTTTCCTGAGGCTTTTTTTAAATGAGTTGTAATTCTTTGGAACCAAATAATCAGAAAATAATATAATAAGATGTGTTTTTTAAAAAAAAATTAGAGAAGCTCAACAAATTGTTTTTTTCTTAAAGAAATCTGTTAGAAAAAAATAAAGATCTTAGTACATATATTATTTGCCTATTTGTAATATATGCATTCTAACAATGAATGCTGCAGTGTTCAAGCACTCTTCATTTTTATTCATAATTGGTGATTAGTCTTCATGTTTGTTCTACCCTAGAAATTTCTCTTAAAACATAGGACAGAATACATCAGAATAAATCCTCCTGTAGAAATATTTTATAGGAACTGAAGACCCCAATAGACAAAGAAAAATTTCTTAAAACGTCTTATTGCTTTCTTAAAAGTTTCTTCACAAGCTGGTCTAGCCACAATTTTCTCTATCACAGTTAATCACAAAACCATCCTCTGGATTCACAGGGGAAAATAAAACAGAACAAAAGAAAAAAATAAAATGACAAAAATCAAAAACTATACTTGTCTCATCTCCTTAACTTCTTACTTTAACCTCACAGATCCTATCAATCAGATCAATCAATAAGATAATCTCCATATTCAATTTGATTATTTCTCATCATTTCCACAATAACATTCTATTTTAATCTTACTATCTATCCCTAAAAAACTGCAATAAACTCCTAATTGGTCAATCTTCTCCCTCCTTTTTTTCACCTTAGTCTTTTCTAAATATAAAAACAGATTGCCTCCACTGAAACATATCAGATGATACCACTGCTCAGAACAAAACTATCTAATAGTTTCCCATCTTATTTTGATTTAAAACTAAACATATTTTTAATAGCTTACAAGATCCAACATAATCTAGCCTTGATCGTTTATAATCATAGATGTGAGACAAGAAGGAATAGATTTCGTGTGGCTTTAGTTATAACTAAATTTTCATATTTAAAATATATACTTCTACGTTTTAAATTTCTTTACTCTGATTAGGGTTCATGAGAACATGATATATTAATTTCTATCAAATTCTGTACTTTGCTATGTATTAAAAATAACTCAAAATTATTAATAAATTTTAAAAAACAAATGCCACCTCTAAATTTTGTGAAAAAATCAATCAGCTGTGTATTTTAAAACCAAGTAAACATTTTATTAAAAGGAAATTAAGTATTCAAATGGACAGGGCAAGTGAATTTAAGTAAAATTAAAAGCATTTAATTTAAGCATTTAATTTAAATAAAATTAAAAACTAGGAGGGTGAAAACTGAGGAAGATATTATAGGAAAGCATTAAAAATTATGACTATATTATAATAAAATTAGTTGGTGATCACTGTTGGTAATAATACAAAGTAAAGGAACATTCCTTTACAAACATTCTGTTTGAAACTTAATCTGCCTATTCATTCTGTACTTGTTTTTATGGGATGTCTAGACTCATTGAACTTATGTTGACTCGTCTATAAAATAGACACTGACCCAATGATCAGGTTGTTGTGGCTTCTAGTTTGTATACCTAAGGTGCCAGACACATGCTAGGAATTCAATAAATGGTATAAATCAATGGATACGTACCTTTTCTTTTTGTTTTCCTTCCTCAATAATACTTTTACTTAAATGTTAAAAAATATTTCCTTTATGGTCCAAATAATAAACAAATACCATTCTTTTAGTAGTGGGGAAGAAAATAATTAGTGTAAAATAAGAATAAATGTGCTGTTGGCTTTTAAGATGTACTATTGCAGTTACTAGCTGAGAGTTACTGATAGATACTAAAGGAACTGATCAGTTCTTTCCTTGGGTTATGCCCTTCTATCCAAATATTCCCACATGTATTAGCACTTCCTACTTATTTGTGTAACATAGCAAGTGTACAGAGCTCAGTAGCAATTGTATGTTGACATGAGCTTTCTGTGTGACTTTTGGTAAACTATTTGAAATATTATATGTCAAAGCTTATAACACATGAATGAGAATTATAATATTTATCTCATGGATTGTTGTGAAGGTTTAAAGAGATAATGAAGTGAACCCATTTCCCTAAAATAAAGTAGCTTTATTTTTTCTTTTTTAAATTTATTTCAGTGTGAGGTAATCATCTTCAATTAGCCACTTTCCTCCCTGAGGTGTTCTTTTCTCAGTGATGTTTTTCACTCGGAGTCTCAATAAATGATGCCACTTGATCTATCTTACTTTTCAAAATTAACTTTCAGGTTATGTCTACATAATTAGGACACAGAAATTAGATGTCACTAATAGAAATTCAACATGTTCCTATACAAGATTGTTTTATCATCTTACAATTACTAGCTTCCTTGCATTGCCTTGAAGAAATGTTAAACAGCTTCAATAAATTAATCTCTTTATTTCCAGAAATGTGATCTTTTGTGTTCCCATATTAGAAACAGATCATATACTCCCAATGCATATCTTCAGATTTTATGACATTATTTTACATCTCGTATTTGAAATCACTCTTGTTTGGTTTTTTTTCACAAATTGACTTTGTAACTATGAATTCTTCTACTCAAACACTCTTTTTTTTTTTAACATCTTTATTGGGGTATAATTGTTTTACAATGGTGTGTTAGTTTCTGCTTTATAACAAAGTGAATCAGTTATACATATACATATACGTATGTTCCCATATCTCTTCCCTCTTGCGTCTCCCTCCCTCCCACCCTCCCTATCCCACCCCTCCAGGTGGTCACAAAGCACCGAGCTGATATCCCTGTGCTATGCGGCTGCTTCCCACTAGCTGTCTACCTTATGTTTGTTAATGTACTCAAACACTGTTAAAGAAGAATTTTTGTGAATTTCAGTTTACGATTTCTGTTGGTTTTAATTACTCTCATTAAATTGATGTCAAAGACCTCCCAGGACATGCTTTCTAAATGCTAAATAATTAAATTTTTAGTGAATTCATTTGTAAACATACCCTCCAAATGTTGACTATTCAGATCTTCTTATACACTATGGAAAGGGATATAAAATTTTATTTATCTTTTAGTGAAATTTTTAAAATAACATTTATTAAAATTATAATCAACATTTATTGAGTGATTACTCTTTGTCAGACCATGTTTTACATATATTTACCTGAGTAATCCTCACAATGCTATGAAGTAGATACTAATATTTTAATTTTACAGATGAGGAATCTGAGACCTAGAAAGGTTAAAAAATGTGCACAATGTTATGAGGTGTTGACCTGAAACAAATAGACTGCCAGATATTTCTCCAGAGAAGATGGGTTTATTTGGGATCAGCACAGAATTGCAATTCAGTGTCTGCAACCATGACAAACCATGTGCAGTGCAAGTCTTCACATGGCAAGGGAAGGAGAATACTTTTTATAGAGGGGGAAAGGAAGTTGGCATGGCTATAGTAAACAAAGAGTCCATGGCTTTTCTTTGGTTGAGTCCTTGCCAAAAAGGAAGAAGAATCTTTCTTCTGCCTGTTGGGCTCTGTTATCATCAGAGGGTGTGAGAGCTCCCTTTTCTTTCTCCCAACTCTGTTTAATTAAGGCTTCTGTTTATTAATTTTTACAGATGTAATTAAGTGACAAATCCAGAATCTGAAACAAGATCATATGGTTCTAGAGTCAATACTCTAAATAATCAGACATTTTTGTTCTAATAAAGGCAAAACACGTTACAATATTTAAAAATTTGCTTAGTTATTTTATGCTATGGTAATATTTAATGTAACTATAATGATCAGAGTTAACATTCAAATATTTTAAATTCAGTTCATCTGTGTAGCCAGAGAAAACTAATTGTAACACTTCTTTTAGTCACCCAGTCTTCCTCTTAATAATTATAATAAACCTTGCTGAGCATGTATTATATGAAAGCCACTGGCCAAAGAACATTACATACGTTATCTCATTTGATATACATACTTGCCTTATATAATATATGCAAAATTTTTTCTTCTTGTATTATAAGTAAGATACTGAAAATTATCAAGATTAAAAATATGCTACCTGATGAATCTTATTGAATACCAAAAGTTTAACAGCATATCTGGATTATTTTACCTCAAACTCTTGCATTTGTATACTCTTCCTTTGTATAAACTTTGGCAACTCTGCATTTTCCTAACATTTTTAGCATTTGAAATACTGCAAATATTTTTTGTACCAAATAAATATATGCACAAGCATTGTCTTTTGCAAAGGCCTTCTGATTAAGAAGAGGAGGCAAGACATGAATATGGATAACTATCTCTAAGACTATTAATCATAAAAAGATACATATCAATATATAACAAAACATAATGCTCAATCGTCATGCTTAAAAGAGTAAACCTCTGCTAAGAAACAATGTTTGACTTCCTTCAATACTGGATTCAAATTTCCTCTTTCCTCTGTAGCACCCTCTTTGTCTACAGATCATTCAATCAATTGCCAATTTATCCAGAATCCCTCTCCATGGCTACTAGTTTTCCAAGATAGTTTGTGCCTCCAGGGTGTCCACCCACCCACCATCTGCCATGTCAAGTTTTCTCTATTCGTTACTTAAGAAAAACAGCTTGTACAATTAAAAACAAAGTGTTCTGTTTAAATTAGGATATTTTGACACATGGTGTTTGCTTGAATTTATGAATATGAGATCATACATTACCCATATTTTAGAATTTGAATAAAAATTAAAATTCAAAGTAAATTATCTTAAAACCACATAAATCAAATATACAAAAACAAGAGAAACAGTGAAGAGAAAATATAACAAATCCATATAAATAAAGCATGAGCAAGTGGAAATATGAAATATTCTTGAAAAATAAAGATGATGCACAAGTTTTTTTTTAATCCATAGACACACTTCTTCACCATTTTTACAAAAATGACCCAGATATTTACACAGAAATTAATATAAAGTTTTATTTTAGATGCCTCACATAAATGATCAGAGATGTTTAAAAAATAAACCATTTAGAAACAAAAGTATAAAAATAATATATTGAGCTGTCATAATTGAGGTGTCACATGAAGTATTTTAATTTTAGAACATGTGTCAAAATAGCAATGGCTCTATAGATAGAAAATCTTAAGTATTGTTGAATTGTGCTCAATTAACTGTACATTTTAAAGTATTTGACTAATCAAAATACTTGATATTGAAAGGCCACAGTTTCTTGATTTCTCAGAGTAAGAATAAGATTTTTCCTATCATTTAAATACCAAAATCTAAGACTTTTTGGTTCAAGACAGAACCTAAGAATAGTTGGCTACTGAATACAAAGGCACATAAAATATCATTCTTGAATGTTAACCCTCAAAGCTGACATGAGACTGATATAATTCCATATGTCAGGTTCTTGCTGGGCCCTATTTTGAGCAAGGTTCTTGCTTGGCAGTGAGACCCAAAAATATATGTAAGACAGATCCCTGGCCTCTAGTGTGTCAAACATAAAAGACTCTAACCTTAAATAAACAGAGCCACACTACTTGGTGGAGAAACAAAATATGATAAAATAGAGTTTCAAGATACTGATTCTAGTTGAGAATATGGTTATCTTTAATTGATGATGTGTTGTTTTAATGGGGATCTTATGTATAAATGAATTTGTAATGGACCAAGGTGGAGAGAAAAGGAGACGGAGCATGTGCCCCCAAAAAAGAACAATGAAATTACAGAGACAGAGTAAGATGTCAGGACACATAAAACAGCAATGACATTTTTTTACAGGACTAGAACAAAAAACCCTAAAATTTATATGCAAACACAAAAGACCCAGAATTGCCAAAGCAATCTTGAGAAAAAAGAACAAAGTTAGAGGGCTCACACTCCAAACTTCAAACTATACCACAAAGCTATAGTAATCAAAACAGCATGGTACTGTCATAAAAACAGACACATAGACTAATGGAACAGAATCGAGAGCCCAGAAATAAACCCATGCACCTATGGTCAATTCATCTATGACAAAATAGGCAAGAATACACAATGGAGAAAAGACAGTCTCTTCAATAACAGGTGCTGGGAAAACTGGACAGCTATATGTAAAAGAATTAAATTAGAACATTCTCTAGCACCATATACAAAAATAAACTCAAAATGGACTAAAGACCTAAATGTAAGACCTGAAACCATAAAACTCCTAGAACAGAACATAAGCAGAACACTTTTTGACATAAATTGTAGCAATATATTTTTGGATCTGTCTCCTCAGTCAAAGAAAATGAAAACAAAAACAAACAAATGGGACCTAACTAAACTTAAAAGCTTTTGCACAGAAAAGGAAACCATCCACAAAATGAAAAGACAACCTAATAAATGAGAGAAAATATTTGCAAATGATATGACTAACAAAGGATTAATATCCAAGATATATAAACAGTTCATACAACTCAATACAAAAAAAGAATTTTAATGGTCAGAAGACCTGAATAAACAGTTTTCCAAAGAAGACATACAGATGGCTAACAGGCACATGCAAACATGCTCAACATCACTAATAATTTAAAAAATGCAAATCAAAACCACAATGAAGTTTTACCTCACACCTGTCAGAATGGCTGTCTTCAAAAAGAGCACAAATAACAAATGTTGGTGAGGAGGTGGAGAAAAGGGAATCCTTGTACACTGTTGGTGGGAATGTAAATTGTTGAAGCACTGTGGAACAGTATGGAGGTTTCTCAAAATACTAAAACTAGAACTACCATATGATCCAACAATTCCACTCCTAGGGATATATCCAAAAAAATGAAACCATTCATTCAAAAAGATACATGCACCCCAAGGTTCACAGCAGCATTATTTACAATAGCTAAGATATGGAAACAACCAAAGTGTCCATCAACAGAAGAATGGATAAATAAGAAGTGGTATAAAAATACAGTGGAATATTAGTCATAAAAAAGAATGAAATTCTGCCATTTGCAAGAACGTGAATGGACCAAGAGAGTATTATGTTTAGTGTAATAAGTCAGACAATGACAAACACTGTATGTTATCACTTATATGTGGAATCTAAAATATAAAAAAGCAAATGTATATAACAAAACAGAAACATACTCACAGATATAGAAAACAAACCAGTGGTTACCAGTGGGGAGAGGGAAGGAGTGAGGGTTGGCAAAATAGGTGCATTGTATTAAGAGATACAAACTACTATGTATAAAATAGATAAGCAACAATACATTTTACAGCACAAGGAAATGTAGCCATTATTTTGTACTATCTTTAAATAGTATATAATCTATAAAGATATTGAATCACTGTGGTGTGGCCTGAAAATAATATAATATTGTAAATCAACTATACTTCAATAAAAAATTTAACATTTTTTTAAAAAAGAATAAAATACTAATTTAAAAAAAAAAGATTTCAGGATACATCTAAAGACTGGCCAGTTGGCAATGTGGGTCATAAGAGGGAAATTAGAGGAAACATAACTGGAAATGGATTTTGAAAGATATCACTAAAGGAGAAGATGGGGAAGATGTTTTATCATAGGTTGATTTTGACTTTGCTTATATCCTAAGGGAAAGAAGTCAGAGAAAAGAAAACATTGACATTGATAGAAAGAGTAGAAATGATTGATGGTACCTCACTGAAAAAGTTGTAATAGCATTGAAAAGATATTCTGGCTGCAGAAAAATTATAGATACAGAGTCAGGATTTCATAATACCCCCAAAATTTGAAAATGAAATGCATTTATTGACCTAATTTAATTAATTATATGTACAACACAATTATTAAATGATTCCAAATGGGGAAATATTTGGAGAGCTTCTTAAAAATTTGATAAGTTATAATTAGAAAAGGTCTTGAAACTTAGCTTTATTCTTTTTTTTTATAAATTTATTTATTTTAAATTTTGGTTGTGTTGGGTCTTAGTTGCTGTGCACGGGCTTTCTCTAGTTGTAGCGAGCTGGAGCTGCTTTTCAACGTGGTGCTCGGGTTTCTCATTGCAGTGGCTTCTCTTGTTGCGGAGCACGGGCTCTAGGCACTCGGGCTTCAGTAGTTGTGGCACACAGGCTCAGTAGTTGTGGCTTGCGGGCTCTAGAGCACAGGCTCAGTAGTTGTGGTGCATGGGATTTGTTGCTCTGCAGCACGTGGGGTCTTCCCAGACCAGGGATCAAACCCCTTTCCCCTGAATCGGCAGACGGATTCTTGACCACTGTGCCACCAGGGAAGTCCCTAGCTTTATTCTTAATAAGACATGTATTTCCAGAGATCAAAGAGACTATTATATTTGACAACTTATCTAGGGAAACTGTGTTTTCCCTCCAGAAATAGCAGTCTGATATTCTTCCTGGGGGATCTCTTCTTAAAGAACACAGTTCTCTTACTTATGGGAGCTATCTTGATAAAGGCATGCATTTAATGTCAGAATGCACATTATAAAGTACACAGTTGAAAATAATTTATAAAGGCTATATAAAGTCATTCTTTATATGCATGTTTTGATATTCAACTAAAATAATGTATAAGTAAATGATCTGTAAATTGCAACAGAGAATTTTTAGTGATATTGCTGCTTTTCTTCCACCATAATATTACATCTTTATCCAAGAGTACTTCCTCTTTTTTAGGCCAGTTGGATACATTTATCCTATAGAAAGACTACTCATGTTTTCCAGATAGTTTCTTTCTTCATGGTCTAAAAGGAGCCTTTCCCTCTTCCTGGCGATGGCTGCCATTCTGACTATGAGAATCTGTACACAAAAAATGCAATCTCACACTTCCATTCAGACGTGACTACAACAGACATCACATCACTCTGAAGAAATCACATCTTTCTTCACCCTGTTCCCACACACTCCAGTTTGATTTTAAAATAGCTTATTCATTGGACATTTATTCATTCTATAATCCTGCCATCATTTTTGTTGAAAGTTTAGGTATATGAATTTCTCAAAGCCACCCTCTATTTTATTGAAAACAGTACCACATCTCCTGACTTTCCGTGAAATAATAAAGCATATAATTTTAACTCTTCACTAATTCCCTAAAATAGAAGCATAATCTCCCTGTTTTACCTTGTTTCAATGCAAAAATGCTATTAATCAAAATAATTATTTGATCATTTTAATGTCTCCTAGTAATGCTCAGGGTGGTAAAATTTCTAAGAAAACTGCTATATTTTGTAAATGTCTGAGTGATAAAATATGAAGCATTTTTTAAATTCATTTTTTCTTATATGTAATTCAGAACTTATAAAATTCCTATTCTATATTGCTTCCTATAGTAATAAGACAAGAGCTACCTTCTCCCAGATTGGAAAAAAAAAACATTGTTTCTTTTAGATACTTGTTTATATAATTTTAAAAATTTAAACATGACCTTGAAAAATGTTAATGTTCTAACTGCTCCCTACCCTTCCGATCTCATCTTTTACCATATTTTCTCCCCTCATCATACAAACTCAAGACATATTGACCTCCTTTCAGTGCTGGTATATGCTCCTTTTGGCACAGAGCTTTCCAAATGTTGTATCCTCTGTTTGAAGAACTTTTCTTTCCCTTTTCTACTCATCTTACTTTTCTGAGATACATTTATATTTCCTTAGGGAGTCTTTCAGAAATTCCCTAAGTCATATTTTCTAAAACATGGTTTCATGACACCATATACTTACATTTCAGGGCATTTATCCCAGTTGAGATTTCACACTTACCTGTGAGATTTTTTAAGTAATGGCTGTGTTCTCAAGTTTTGCTCATCTCTGAAGCTACCTGAATCTAAATAGTTGAGTTAATAAATGGTGATCACTGTGTGTTTTTTCCTAGTGGTTTCAAGATGTAGCAGGTGCCTTGTAATTAGAAATGTATATTGACATTGGGAAACAAAAATATGAACAATTATAAGCTTTGGTAAAGCACAACTCTTTTAAATCAAAAATAAAAAGATTGATTAGTATGTTTCCTTAAAGATATTCTAATATTCCAATAAAATGCTTGCAGCTCGCAAAATAGTGCTGAGCACACTTAAAGTGCAAAATACTGAGGCATTTTCAAAAAGGCAAGGCAAGTTAATAAACAACTTTTTAATGATATTTCAAAGTACTTCTCATTACAACATTGATATGGATTACAAAATTAAAAACACAAATTATACAAAGCATTTTAAACAGAACAATTTAATGCTACAAAGAAAATTTTAACAACTAAATTCCTGTGATGAAAATCAGGGATTACACAACAGTACATATCTATACTTACCAGTTTTTATTTATTTGTTTGTTTGTTTGTTTATTTATTTTTGATATTGATTGCAGTATAATTGTTTCACAATACTGTGTTAGTTTCTATTGTATAACAAATACAACAGAATTTGTTGTATTTGTTATACAAATACAACAAATTGTATTTGTGAATCAGCCATATGCATACATATATCCCCATATCCCCTGCCTCTGGAGCATCCCTCCCAACTTCCCTATCTCACCTCTCTAGGTCATCACAAAGCACCGAGCTGATCTCCCTGTGCTATGCTGCTGCTTCCCACTAGATAAGTATTTTACATTCGGTAGTATATATATGTCCATGCTACTCTCACTTCACCCCAGCTTCCCCGTCCCCTGCCCCCGTGTCCTCAGGTCCATTCACTATGTCTACGTCTTTATTTCTGCCCTGCCACTAGGTTCATCAATACCTTTTCTTTTTTTTAAGATTCCATTTATATGCATTAGCATACGATATTTGTTTTTCTCTTTCTGACTTCACTCTGTATGACAGACTCTAGGTCCATCCACCTCACTGCAAATACCTGTTTCATCACTTTTTATGGCTGAGTAATATTTCATTGTATATATGTGCCACATCTTCTTTATCCATTCATCTGTCAAAGCAACTTAGGTTGCTTCCATGTCCTGACTATTGTAAATAGTGCTGCAGTGAACATTGTGGTACATGTCTCTTTTTGAATTATGGTTTTCTCAGGGTATATGCCCAGTAGTAGGATTGCTGGGTCATATGGTAGTTCTATTTTTAGTTTTTAAGGAACTTCCATACTGCTCTCCATAGTGGTTGTATCAATTTACATTCCCACCAACAGTGCAGGAGGGTTCCCTCTTCTCCACACCCTTTCCAGCATTTATTGCTTCTAGGTTTTTTGATAATGGCCATTCTGACCAGTATGTGATACCTCATTGTAGCTTTGATTTTACTTTCTCTAATAATTAGTGATGTTGAGCATCTTTTCATGTGCCTCTTGGCCATCTGCATGTTTTCTTTGGTGAAAAGTCTAGTTAGGTCTTCTGTCCATTTTTTAATTGAATTGTTTGTTTTTTTGGTATTGAGCTCCATGAGCTGTTCGTATATTTTGGAGATTAATCCTTTGTCTGTTGCTTCATTTGCAAATATTTTCTCCCATTCTGAAGTTGTCTCTTCCTCTTGTTTATGGTTTCCTTTGCTGTGCAAAAGCTTTTAAGTTCAATTAGGTCCCATTTGTTCATTTTTGTTTTTATTTCCAGCACTATAGGAGGTGGGCCAAAAAAGATCTTGCTGTGGTTTATGTCAGAGTGTTGTTCCTGTTTTCCTCTAAGCGTTTTATAGTGTCTGGCCTTACATTCAGGTCTTTAATCCATTTGGAGTTTATTTTTGTGTATGGTGTTTGGTAGTGTTCTAATTTCATTCTTTTACATGTAGCTGTCCAGTTTTCCCAGCACCACTTATTGCAGAGGCTGTCTTTTCTCCATTGTATCTTCTTGCCTCCTTTGTCATAAATTAAGTGATCATATGTACATGGGTTTATCTCGGGGCTTTCTATTCTGTACCATTGATCTATATTTCTGTTTTTGTGCCAGTACCATACTGTCTTGATTACTGTAGCTTTGTAGTATAGTTTGAAGTCAGGGAACCTGATTCTTCCAGCTCCGTTTTTCTTTCTCAAGATTGATTTTGCTATTCGGGGTCTTTTGTGTTTCCTATGAATTGTAAAATTTTTTTTTTCTAATTCTGCGAAGAATGCCATTGGCAGCTTGATAGGGATTGCATTGAATCTGTAGATTGCTTTGGGTGGTATAGTCATTTTCACAATATTGATTCTTCCAATCGAAGAACATGGTATATTTCTCTGTTTATGTCATCTTTGATTTCTTTCAACGGTGTTTTATAGTTTTCTGAGTACAAGTCTTTCGCCTCCTTAGGCAGATTTATTCCTATGTATTTTATTCTTTTTGTTGCGATGGTAAATGGGATTGTTTCCTTAATTTCTCTTTCTGATTTTTCCTTGTTAGTGTATAGGAATGCCAGAGGTTTCTGTGCTTTAATTTTGTATCCTGAAACCTTACCAAATTCATTGATTAGTTCTTGCAGTTTTCTGGTGGCATCTTTAGGATTTTCTATGTATAGTATCATGTCATCTGCAGACAGTGACAGTTTTACTTCTTCTTTTCCAGTTTGTATTCCTTTGACTTATTTACTTCTCTGATTGCCATCACTAGGGCTTCCAAAACTATGTTGAATAAGAGTGACAAGAGTATACATCCTTGTCTTGTTCCTGATCTTAGTGGAAATGCTTTCAGTTTTTCACCATTAAGTATGATGTTTGCTGTGTTTTTGTCATATATGGCCTTTATTATGGTGAGGTAGGTTCCTTCTATGCCCAGTTTCTGGAGAATTTTTATCATAAATGGGTGTTGAGTTTTGTCAAGAGCTTTTTCTGCATCTACTGAGATTGTCATATGGTTTTTATTCTTCAATTTGTTATTATGGTGTATCACATTGATTAATTTGCATTCCTGGGATAAATCCCACTTGATCATGGTGTATGATCCTTTGAATATGTTGTTGGATTCTGTTTGCTAGTATTTTGTTCAGGATTTTTGCGTCTATTTTCTTCAGTGATATTGGTCTATAATTTTCTTTTTTGTGATATCTTTTTCTGGTTTTGGTATCAGGGCGTTGGTGGCTTCATAGAATGAATTTAGGAGGTTCCTCCCTCTGCAATTTTTTGGAAGAATTTGAGAAGTATCAGTGTTAGCTCTTCTCCAAATGTTTGATAGAATTCACCTGTGAAGCCATCTGGTCCTGAACTTTCCTTTGTTCGAAAATTTGTAATTACAGTTTCAATTTCATTACTTGTGATAGGTCTGTTTATATTTTCTAATTCTTCCTGCTTCATTCTTGGAAAATTGTACCTTTCCAAGAATTTGTTCATTTCCTTGTAGTTATCTAATAATTAGCATATTTTTCTGTGGTAGTCTCTTATAATCCTTTGTATTTCTGTGGTGTCAGTTGTGATTTCTCCTTTTTTTCATTTCTAATTTTATTGATTTGCATCCTCTCCTTTTTCTTCTTGATGAGTCTGGCTAAGGGTTTATCAATTTTTGTTATCTTCTCAGAGAACCAGTTTTTAGTTTTATTGATCTTTGCTATTGTTTTCTTCATTTCTATTTCATTTATTTCTGCTCTGATCTTTATGATTTCTTTCCTTTTACCCACTTTGGGTTTTCGTTGTTCTTCTTTCTCTAGTTGCTTTAGGTGTGGGGTTAGATTATTTATTTGCGATTTTTCTTGTTTCTTGAGGTGAGATTGAATTGCTATACCCTCTTAGAACTGCTTTTTCTGCATCCCATAGGTTTTGGGTCACTGTGTTTTCATTGTCATTTGTTTCTATTTTTTTTTTTATTTCTTCTTTGATTTCTTCAGTGATCTCTTGTTTATTTAGTAGTGCACTGTTTAGCCTCCATGTATTTATGGTTTTTAAAATTTTTTTCCTATAATTGATTTCCAATCTCACAGTGTTGTCAGAAAAGATGCTTGATATGATTACAATTTACTTAAGTTTTCTGAGGATTGATTTGTGACCCAAAGTGTGATCTATCCTGGAGAATGTTCCGTGTACACTTTAGAAGAAGGTGTATTCTGCCACTTTCAGGTAGAATGTTCTATAAATATCAATTAAATCTATCCGTGTACACTTTAGAAGGTGTATTCTGCCACTTTCAGGTAGAATGTTCTATAAATATCAATTAAATCTATCTGGTTTATTTTGTCAATTAAAGCTTGTGTTTCCTTATATATTTTCTGTTTGGATGATCTGTCCATTGGCGTAGGTGGGGTGTTACTGTCCCCTACTATTATTGTGTTGCTGTTGATTTCCCCTTTCATGGTTGTTAGCATTTGCCTTATGTACTGAGCTGCTGCTATATCAGGTGCATAAATATTTATAATTGTTATATCATCTTCCTGGATTGATTTCTTATCATTATGTAGTGTTCTCCCTTATCCCTTGTAACAGTCTTATTTTAAAGTCTATTTTATCTGATACAAATATTGCTACTCCAGCTTTCTTTTGATTTCCATTTTTATGGAATATCTTTTTCCATCCCTTCCCTTTCAGCCTGTAGGTGTCTCTAGGTCTGAAGTGGTCTTGTAGACAGCATATATATGGGTCTTGGTTTTGTATCCATTCAGCCAGTCTGTGTCTTTTTGTTGGGGCATTTAATCCATTTACTTTCAAGGTTATTATCGATATATATATTCCTATTACCATTTTCTTAATTTTGGGGCATTTGTTTTTGTGGTTCATTTTCTTCTCTTGTTTCTCCCACCTAGAGAAGTTTCTTTAACATTTGTTGTAAAGCTGGTTTGGTGGTACTAAATTCTTTTAGCTTTTGGTTTTCTTAAAAGCTTTTGATTTCTCTGTTGAATCTGAATGAGATCCTTGCTGGGTAGAGTAATCTTGGTTGTAGCTTTTTCTTTTTCATCACTTTAAATATATCATGCCACTCCCTTCTGGCTTGCAGAGTTTCTATTGAGAAATCAGCTGATAACCTTATGGGGATTCCTTTGTTGTTATTTTTTGCTTTTCCCTTGCTGCTTTTAATATTTTTTCTCTGAATTTAATTTTTGTTAGTTTGATTAATATGTGTCTTGATGTGTTTCTCCTAGGGTTTATCCTGTATGGGACTCCCTGTGTTTCCTGGACTTGGGTGCCTATTTCCTTTCCCATGTTAGGGAAATTTCCACTATAATCCCTTCAAATATTTTCTCAGATCCTTTCTTTTTCTCTTCTTATTCTGGGACCCCTCCAATTCAAATGTTGGTGCATTTAGTGTCATCCCAGAGTTCTCTGAGATTGTCTTCAATTCTTTTCATTCTTTTTTCTTTATTCTGCTCCTCAGCAGTTACTTCCAACATTCTGTCTTCCAGCTCACTTGTTCATTCTTCTGCCTCAGTTATTCTGTTATTGATTTCTTCTGTTGTATTTTTCATTTCAGTTATTGTGTTGTTCATCTCTGTTTTTTCTTTAGTTCTTCTAGATCTCTGTTAAACATTTCTTGTGTTTTCTCAGTCTGTGCCTCCACTCTATTTCCAAGATTCTGGATCATCTTTTCTATCATTACTCTGAGTTCTTTTTCAGGTGGATTGCCTGTTTCCTCTTCATTTATTTGGCCTTGTAGGTTTTTACCTTGCTCCTTCATCTGTGACATATATTTTTGCCATCTCATTTTTTTTTTTTTTTTATGAGTGGGATTGTGTTCCTGTCTTACTGGTTGTTTGGCCTGAGACTTCCAACACTGGGGTTTGTAGGCTGTTGGGACCTCTGGGAGAAAGGCCAGGATGCCTGGCCCTGATTGACCAGTTTAATCCTCAACATGAAGGCCTGGGCAATGCACCTGGTTCAGTTCAGACCTTGCTCCAGGCATCTACTCTAGGAGCTAAGACTTAACATCCAAACATGATTAAAAACACTCAGGACAGCTCTCCTGCTGAGCAGATAATGGCAGTTCTGCCAGACCCTGACCAGAGACAGAGACACAAGCTGACTGGGTGTGAGCATGTGAGAGTTGGGTCTTGGTGCTGAGATGAGGACCTCTGGAAACCTCATTCTGATGAATCTTCCCTGGGATCTGACATTCTCTGTTAGTCCAGTGGTTCAGACTCTGAGCTCCCACCATAGGAGCTTTGGCCCGACCCCCAGATTGTAAACCAAGATCCTGCAAGCTGTGCAGGGTGGGGGGAAAAAAAAACGAGAACAATAACAATGTAAAAAATAAAATTAGACTAGGAAACTATCAGATATGTTAAAAAGAATATAAAAATATAGATGAAACAACAACTGGAATGTAAAACAGAACCACAGTAGTAAAGAAGAGGAGGAGCAAAAAAAAAAAAAAATAGGTGGAAAAGACGTTTGCTCTGGAGGGCAGAGCCTAAGCAGGGATGAGTTTTGTGTAGTGGGCGGGGCCTATGTTTAGGACTCACAGGGCTACAAAAGGCCCTGGGTAGTGTGGGGGCTGGGACTTAGGCTCAACAGAACAGGAAGGGGCTAGGCATGCCTCCTACCTCTGGTCTCAGAGGGCAGGGCCCCCATCTGGCAGCCATCATGCTTCCTGGGCTCTAGTGGGCAGGGCAAACACCCTCTGCTCTCCCCCCACCCCGGTTCTGGATGGCCCTTCCCACCTGCCTCTCCTGTTCTCTCCTGGCCTCCCTCCTACGCCCCCAGGACTAACCCAGCCGGAGGGACTTCTGAGGCCATAGGACTCAGCCTGAGAGCTGGGCAGACTTCCCCAGCTGATTGGGCAGGGAAAAAGCCTGGTGTGCTCCCCCCTGATCCGAGCTCCCAAGGGTCCCTCCAGGCATGGGCACTCCTCCCCCCTTTCAGCCACCCCTCAGGGGCACTGGTCCTGTCAGGCCTCCATTTCTCCTCCCCCTTCAGTCCCCCCGTGTCCTACCAGTTTGGTTGGGGGTTCCTCCTGTCTCCTTGGGAATTGGGGTCCCCTACCAGCATCCAGCAGGCACCCTAGTTGTGGGGAGATGTGAACTCCACGTTTTCCCACACTGCCATCTTGACTCCATCCCCTTTATTTATTTTTATGCAGTGATTCTCAGCCAAATTTTAAATGCCTTAGCTGAATTATATAGTCTAAAATAAAATTCTAGATACATCTGATTTAGTGTTTTACCATTTAAAAAGTCAGCCATTTTAAGATCAAATTTTCATTATAACTTAAAAAGTAGTTTAAATTCATTTGTTGAAACATGCATGTAGCATCTACATATGTAAATATAGTCCAAAGATTTGGTACATTTTCCTTCAAACACACTGTAGCTATAATCTGAGTGGTGACTGGAACAAACATGGGCTTTGACATCACATGCAATCTAGCTCTACCATTTTTAAGCTTTCTAAAATCAGCAAATGCTTGACACTTTAAAAATATCTCTTTCATCATCTACATTCTGAAGGGATTAGCATTAGAACCCAAACTGTGGTTTCCTTTATGTTCAGATGTGCTTAGAGCCTGTTAAAAGAGGCCTGCCAATGTCCTTTCACATGAAAGAGTCAACATTCAAATTCAAGTTCTTTCTCTAGTTTTCTTCTTCTTCCAGGACAAACAGGTACTAGAGCCTGTTCTTCAGGCCAATTTTAGAAATAATGTTTAGACTCCATACAACTTGCTACTATCAGATGGATTTCAGTGAATAGACGGAAGATGAGAGACAAGAAAAATGTTTACTCTACAATACCTACAAACATCAGTGCCTCTTTCTTTATTCCTTATCTGGAGAATGTCAGTTATGTCAAAATACAGAAAGTATTCACAATGCTGCACGCCCGATTTTTTGCAAAAGAGGGTGATTTTTTAATTGTATAGGTATAATGGCTTTCTGTTTGGTTTTGGTACTCTCTTCTCCAAAACTACTCATTACTAAGGGACAGGAAAGACCTCCAAAATATATTGTCTGCTTTTCTACAACCATTTTTAAGCAGAGATCCTAGATCCTGTTTTGTGTCTTGCTATAATCCCTACCACTTCGTTTTCCATACTGTTATATGAAATGATTTCCAAACATATTTCACTCATTTCAGATTCCTGATTACACTTCTTTGGTTCTTTATCCTTGTTTTCATTATAAAATCAATTTCTGGAGCCTGATATTTCTCCAGGTGCTTAAGATCTATCATAATTATTATCCTCTCTTATTTCATCCTAAGTATCCAACTAATCTTAAAGTTCTATCAATTGTTCCACCCAACTATCTCACTTTCATATTTGCATTCACATTGTATTTAATATAATTAAGGTAGCACTCTGAGAATTAAATAAGTATTAAAAAATCACTGTATAAATATACTTAAAATTATCTGCTTAACATCTTATCTTCACTAGAATTTAGATATGCAGTTTTTACTGCTAGATCATAAAATACTAGTATATAGTACGTGTTCATTAATAGTGATTAAAGAATGCATAGATTAGTTAGTCATTGTAATAATATGGATAAAAAGTCCACACAGGAACTAGAGATTTATGTAAGGGAGAATAGCATAAGCTTTACAGATGAAATCTTTCTATTTTTAAGTTTTTTTTTTCTATCTATCCTTCATTATTATAGCAAGGTTTATTAGCTGTAATATAATCATTTAACAGAGGAAGATAATGGCCTCTTAGATTTTACTAAGGTAGAAACTATTTCGTTGTTAATGAATGTTATATAACATTATTTACTGCAGTATTTATATTTCATTTGATGACAGTTCTACCCTTCCAATTTTTCAGGAAAAAAATCTTTGGAGTCATTCTGTCTCCTTTTTTTCTCTCATGCCCCCTACATAATCATTCAATTCTGTTATCTCTACTATTAAGTTCATTGAGAGTCTATTTCTTCTCACTTAACTGCTAACTCCCTGGATGAAGACATGACCTTCCATGCCTGTATTATTGCAATAATCTCTATCTCTAACTATCCCTGTCTTCCATTTTGGCTATTTTAAAGATATAATTCAGAGTGATTTTTGTAAAACGTAGTTCATATCATGTCATTCTATGGCTCAAAACTCCTCCATGGTTCTCAGTTTCTCTAACAATAAGTGGACCTATAGGGCCGTGCATAAACAGCCCTTTTGTTACCTCCTGGTCTCATCTTCTAATACTCTCATCTTTTCTGACTCTACTCCAATAACACAGGTCCCACTGCAGTTACCTAAACATATAAAACATGCTCCATTCATGCCTTTTTCATTTTTTAAAAATTTGTCAGATAAACTTTACTGAGAATTATAAGACCAAAATCTTGTTTTTCACAAACTGTCTTTTTCAATAGATTATTTTCTTTTAATTACAAATACTGAATAAGATGTATTCTTCTGCAAAACCAATAAATAAAAGAACAAATACTAAACAGAAATTAATTGTCTAAGATATTTGAAAAAAGGAAAATAGATGCCTGATATTCTTCAGTATTTTTAAACTCAGAATTTATTCACTAACTTTTCAAAAAATAAGTCTAAAGGTATGAATCAGCTGAGAAAAAGAGAGAGAGAAAGAGAGAGTCAGTATCTTGTAGCTGCTTTAATATCTTTTGATAATTCTGATGTTTTTTCTGATGTTCACCTTTCTTTTATGGAATCATATCTACAGAAAATAGCTGAATTTACAATATTTCTAATGAATATTAATGGAGGAAAGAAATTTATTGAACATATATATGTTTTATTTTTATATATAAACTTTACCATAAACAATTATACATATCAAAAAAACAATAAGTTTTAAAAGATATCCCCCAATGTGAGGAAAAACATTCATTACAGAAAATAAAGTCAAACTTACTTAATTAAAAACACAGAATTAATAAAATTTATTTAATACTTGGCCCCCTTTCCAGATTTCCATGCAGCCAGCTCCCTCAATTCCTTCAAGCTTTTATTTAAATGTTATCCACTCAGGGAATTCTTTCCTACCTCTCTATTTAAAAGTTGCATCAGGTCCTCACCTGGGGTCCTATAATCCATTACCCTTCTCTATTTTTCACATTCTTTGTTTCATGTATGACTTTTACTTATTTAGTATGTTTGTTGTTCACAATATGTTTTTTTTCCTCTCCAATTCAGTAGTCAGGGAATCTGAGTCTCACACCTTGATGGATGAGAGACATGGTCACAGTGCAGAAGAGCATGTCTTGGCAGATAACATGGTGACCACAGCCAGATAAGCATGGGTATAATTAAGTGAAACGAAATGATTTGAGAACCAATATGAAAGAAAGTACATATTATAGGCAGACATACTCACCTCAGCATTTGTTGGTCTAGTACTGATGGTTTACAGAGAAAGTCAAGGTAGGGTGGAAGGTATTCCAAGATCACCAATCTCTATAACAATGCTGATATTGCAAGAAAAGTGTCTGAAAGATGATATGGCATTGCTAGAAATTATAGCTATCAACATTAGATATAAGATGTAACCTTCTATGAAATCAGGCAGAAAATAAAAATAAATAAGGTAAAAGGTTAACATCCCCTCTGGGTAGCACAGGATTTCAGAGGACAATCTTACAGGTGTATAGATGTTTTATCAAAACTGAAACACAGAACCTTCAGACAATAGTATTTCTCCTAGTAAAGAAAACTCAGGAAATCAGTGGATGATTTTTGAAAACAGTGTATACTAAACATGCCTTCTCTTCTTCTGCTCCTGGTATTTGACTCTGAGTGTGTAGGAATTTGTACGTTATATTTAAAGAAATTGTTCTGTATGAAGGTTAACTGTATTCCTTAATAAAGTTATAGAATATAGTGCAGGACTATGAGGGGTGGGGATTCAAAATCAGTAATTGTAAGAAAGAATAATTTCCTAAATTGTAAAGTATCCTCTCAAAAATGATAAGTAAACAAAAATAATGTTTCTGTGAGTCACTTTGGTCTAAAAATAAAAAGTTTTATTATAAAAAAGAAATGTATAATACTCAAATTTCATTTAAAGTTAAATGTAGAAAGCTTTCATTCAAGATGACTCTCTAAGACATTAAGAAATGCGTATGAGTCATTTTCACTGACATGTAGATCAGTCATGTGAAAGAACAAGATTTTTCAAGTGAGAAGAAATATAAGAGAGTAGGCTCATAAATACACATTTAAGTGATAGTCAAGACAATGACTTATGGTTGAATCAAATCAAGGTGTGTTAATTATCTATGCGTGGGTGCATTTATAATGTTATATTAATATGTACATAGAGAAAACTTGGCATTGAAGGAATTTAAACTTTATTAGATGAAAAGCTGTTCTGGAGGCTGTAGTATAGTAGGTTATATATGATGAGGAGCATTGTAGTAGAAAATGAACCTCGTTTTTTAAAGAAAGAAAATTGCATTTATCACAGGACATAGTGTCACTTGACCTTGAAGTATAATATCTGTTTTCATAAGTATAGAAAGTGTGGAAATACGTATTTCAAGAAAGAGTGTTATAAAAAAAAACCAAGAAGCTGAGACTAAGCTGAGGCCAGGAGACAATGCACTTGGTGATTGGTGTGTAGTTCACACTATTTTGATCTAGATGGCTTTATAGTAAGAACTAAAACTAGAGAATTATAAGTCTGCCAAATATTTTCCTTTTATCAAATCATTTTGCATATTCTAGGACTTCTGAATTTCCAGATATATTTCAGATTCAATTTCTCATATACTTAAAGAATCTTGCTAGAATTCCAATTATGCTTACATTTATTTTTTATTTTTTTATTTGTATATTTATTTTTTAAAGAATGTGGCTTGGCCCCATCTCATGTCTTACACAATTTTTTAAAAAATTTACTTTATTTATTTTTTTGGCTGCATTGGGTCTTCGTTGCCGTGTGGGCTTTCTCTATTTGCGGTGAGCAGGGGCTAATCATTGCTGCAGTGTACGGGTGTCTAATTGCAGTGGCTTCTCTTGTTGCGGAGCATGGGCTCTGGTGTGTGGGCTTCAGTATTTGTGGCATGTGGGCTCTGTAGTTGTGGCTCACAGACTCTAAAGCACAGGCTCAGTAGTTGTGGCTCACAGGCTTAGTTGCTCCATGGCATGTGAGATCTTCCCGGAACAGGGCTCCAACCTGTGTTCCCTGCATTGGCAGGCAGATCTTAACCACTGCACCACCAGGGAAGCCCCTTATGCTTACATTTAATCTACAGAAGAATTTCCATCTTTACATAATTAATAGTTAAATGGATAAATATTATTTATCTCATTATTTACCCTCTCCTTAATTTCCCTAAGCCTTTTACTTTTAATTTCCAGTATACTCAGCTAATCAATCCCCAGTTAAAGTATTCTCGAAACTTTAATTTAATGCTTTGTATATGATGTTGTTTTAAATTTTATTTTCTAGTTACCATTCATAGTATATAACAATAAAATTGACTTTTGTAAATTAGCTATATGTGTTTTACTACCTAATAAAATTATTTATCAGTTCTAATATTTTTCTGTGAATTCCTTTGGATTGTCTATGTAGACAATCATGCCATCTCTACAAAAAGCTTTACTTTTTTCAAATTTTATGTATTTATTTCTTCTTTCTCATATTTTTTATACTGGCCTCTAGTACAAAATTGGAAAGAAATAAGGAGAATATAGATATAGATATAGATATAGATAGATGTTCTATATACTCTGTGTTCAAGATTTTAAGTAGAAACCATTCTTCCAACATTGGACTTTTTCTTTTCTATTCCTAGTTTCCTGAGAGGTTTTTCATGAATTTTTTTTCAAAACTGTGTTTTCATCTATTAAAATGATTGTATGCTTTTTTTACTTATGTTACTTTAATATGATGAAATGCATTAATTTTTGTGTATTATGCTAATCTTGCATTTTTGGAATAAACTCCAATTTTTTTCAAGCTTTAATTTTTTAAATTATGCTAAAATAAACTTTACCTACCTACTCTGTTACTGACTGATTTGAGTTGATAATGGGCAAAGAAGGCCAACATATTTTTTCCTTCCATACTGGTTTTTTCAGTTATCTTTTTAATTTTAAAATAAGAGACAATACACAGAGTTCTTATATGCTCTCTCGCCAACTCACAGTTTCCCTTATTAATAACATTTTATTTTAGTCTGGTATATTTGTTACAAGTGATGAACCAATATTGACATATAATTATCAACTAAATTCCATAGTTTATATTAGGATTCATGCTTTGTGCTTTACAGTTATGTGGGTTTCTACAAATGAATAATACTATGTATCTGCTATTAGAGTAACATGCAGAATATTTTAATGCCCTAAAAATTCTGTTCCACATATTCATCCCTACCCCCTTCTTCCTTACCACCAAATCTGACTTCTTACCCTTAGAAATATATATTTAATTTCCTCCATGTCTTTTTGTGGCTTGATAGCTCATTTCTTTTTATTAATGGAAATACTCCATTGTGTGGATGAATCATAGTTTGTTTATCCATTTATCTATTGTAGGACATCTTGGTTACTTTCAATTTTTTGCAACATTCATGTACAGATTTTTGCATAGATATATTTTTTCAACACATTGCATAAATTCCTAGGGGCACAATTTCTGGTTTATGTGATATGCCTGTGTTTGGCTTTGTAAGAGCCTGTCAAATGGTCTTCCAATGTAGCTCTACCAATTTGCATCCCCACTATCAATGAATGAGAGTTCCCATTGCTCTGCATACTACTCAACATTTGGTATTTCCAGTCTTTTGGATTTTAGACAATCTTGAATATATAGTGGAACCTCACTATTTTTTTAATTTGTAATTCCTTAATGGCATATGATGATCAGCATCTTTTCATATGCTTATTTGCCATCTATATCTCTTCTTTGGTGAGATGTTTATTCTAATAGACATATTAGAGCTGCTTATTTTCTTACTGCTGAGTTTAAAATATCTTTGTATATTGGGATACCAGTATTTTGTCACATATGTGTTTTTCAAATATTATCTCCTAGTTTGTGGGGGTTTTATTATATATTCCCTTAACAATGTAATTAACAGAGAAGACATATTTAATTTTAGATTAGTCAAGCTAATTTTTTTCTTCATCAATTGTGCTTTTGGTATTCGTGTTTAAAACTCATCATGAGACCCAAGGTCACCTAGATTTTCTCCTATGGTATCTTCTAGAAGTTTTATAAGTATTGCATTTTAAATTTAGATCTACGATCCATTTCAAGTTAATTTTAGTGAAATTTTGTAAAAAATGCAAGGTCTGTGTCTAGATTTATTCATATTTATTTTTTATTTTTGTGTATGGATGCCCAAATCTTCTAGCTTAATTTATGGGAAAGACTACTTTTTTTTCCATTGAACTGTCTTTGCTCCTTTGTCAAAGATCAATACACACACACACACACACACACATCCACTCACACACACACATACACAGGGCTCTTTATTCTGTTCCACTGATATATCTGTGTGTTATTTAGCTAATACTACACTACTTTGATTATTGTACTTTTATAGTAAGTCATGAAATTGAGTATTGTCAGTCTTCTGACTTAGTTCTTCACCTTCAATATCATGTTAGCTCTTCTGGTTCTTTTGCCTTTCCAGATAAACTTTAGAATCAGTTTGTCACTTTCCACAAAATAACTTGCAGGTATTTTTATTGGGATTGCTTTGAGTCAAGTTGGGAAAAACTGATATCTTAACAATATTGAGCCTTCCCATCCTTGTAAGAGAAATATTTAGATCTTTAATTTTTTTCATCAGAATTTTGTAGTTTTTCTCATGTAGGTATTGTACACATTTTTCAGATTTATACCTAAGTATTTCATGAACTAAGAATAATATAAAGAATAAAAAATATTTTACTTTCAGTTTTTCCTCTCTAACACTCTTCCTTTTTATGTAGATCCACATTTCTGACCTATTTTATTTTCCTTTCTAAATAATTAATTTTAACACTTCTTTCAAGACAAGTATGTTATCTGAGTCTGTTTAAAAATTTTCTGAGTCTTTCTTCATATGTGAGACATTTCTTTGTGGAAAGTTGCTTATTTACCAAAATAAAACACAAAATTTTATTTAAATTTTTCTTGGATATAGGACTATTCAGATTTTCTATTTCTTTTTGGCCATTTGTTTATCTCAAATTATTTGCACATTTCATCTAAGTTGCTAAATCTTCTGGCATAAAATTTTAATAGAATTGTTTCATTATTTGTTTAATATCTGTAATAATTGTAGAACTTCCCTCCTTTGTTGTTGATACTATTTACTTTGTGATCACTCTTATTTTTCTTTATTAGCCTAGCTAGAAGCACATCATTTTTACTAATATTGTTAAATCATCAATTTTTTGTTTTGTTAATTTTCTTCAGTTTTTCTGTTTCTATTCCATGCTTTCTGTTCTTTTCTTTATTTTTGCTTCCTTCTGCTTACTTTGTGTACAATTTGCTCTTCTTTTTACGTGTTTTAACCAGAATCCTCAGTCCACTGATTTTTTTATAATTTGTCTTCTCTAACATAATAATATATGGCTATAAATTACCTTGTAAGCCCTAAAGTATCTGTGTTTTGTCCATTTTGAATGTTGTATTTTCATTATTATTCCTCTTGGAATACTTTATGATCCTTGTGTTTTATTGTTTGATTCGCAAATTGTTTAGAAATGGGTTTCTAAATTTCCGAATTTTTGTCTCATTTCACACATATTTTTGCAGTTAATTTATAATTTAATTTCATTTTAGTAAGAAAACATGCTATACTCTTCCACAAGTTTAATTAAGGTTTAGGTTTCAAACTTGATTCACTGGAGAGGTCATAGGCTGTTGTTTAGGATATAGACTCAGAAAGGCAATGAATTAAACTCTCTGAGGAGACTCTCTCTCTCAAGGACTCAAGCAAAGTGTACACTTCTGTTTGAAAGGAAGGTGTAGGCCCTGAGAACAAAATGATGTAGAGATGCCAGTTTTTGGAAGTAACTGAGAAGTTCAAACAAGTACCATTAGAAATGGACTATTTTGTATTTAGAGGCTCCATGATGACTGGAGACTGAATCCAGTGTTACTTGACCTTGGAATATATGACAAATAACTGCAAAACTGAGCTCTCAGCTTGGCATGGAGAGAATGGTTATCACCAGCAGAATAAGATCAGAGGAGATTTCTTAATCTTTCTGATTTTTTAATGAGAAGGGTCTTGATTATCATGTGGGAGGGAAAAGGAAAGGAACATTACTGTAACTAAACTTCTTCCTATTCTAGCCTGAGTCAATTTTAGCAAGATTTTGTCCATTTAGAACAGTAAACATTGTGATGTTGCCTGCTTATGAGTGTTGAGAAGCAATTTTCACTAGATTTTGTAAAACCAGTAATGTTAAAAATAACTACTGAAAATCACTTAACAAAGGATTAAATTCAGTCTCTGCAGGTTAACTCAATTAATTTTTGACATATCATCTCTAACCCTTTGAGCAAACTAACATAAAGAGATGAGAAACCCCTAAAAGTCACTGTTGATTTGGGGCATGCTGCTAGTTTATTAAGAATTAAAATGATCTTGCAGAATGTTTTACAGTACTGGGGCAGATAAAATGCAGGCAGATTTTGGCTCTTAAAAATAGAGCAATAAATGAAGCTTTATTAGAGGTTGCTGATAATATCAGTATTTTTCTCCAGTACAAAGGATAATCCTGAGAAAATGAAGTTCCAGGACAATGATATTAAAGCCCTCTAGGAGGTGCCTTCAAGATGGCAGAGGAGTAAGATATGGAGAGCACATTCCTCCCCACAAATACATCAAAACTACATCAACATATGGGATAACTCTTACAGAACACCTACTGAACACTGGCAGAAGACCTCAAACTTCCCAAAAGGCAAGAAACTCCCCATGTACCTAGGTAGGGCAAAAAAAAAAAAGGAAAAAAAGAGACAAAAGAATAGGGAAGGGACCTGCACCACTGAGAGGGAGCTGTGAAGGAGGAAAAGTTTCTACACACTAGGAAGCCCCTTCACTGGCAGAGATGGGGGGTTGGCAGGGGGGAAAGCTTCAGAGCCATGGAGGGGAGCACAGCAACAGGGGTGCAGAGGGCTAAGCGGAGAGATTCCCACACAGAGGATCAGTGCTGACAGCACTTAGCAGCCTCAGAGTCTTGTCTGCTCACCCGCCAAGGTGGGTGGGGGCTGGGAGCTGAGGCTTGGGCTTCGGAGGTCAGATCCCAGGGAGAGGACTGGGGTTGGCTGCATGAACATAGTCTGAAGGGGTCTAGTGAACCACAGCTAGCTGTGAGGGAGTCTGGGGAAAAATCTGGAGCTGCCTATGAGGCAAGAGATTATTTTTACCAGGTGCACCAGGAGAGGGAATTCACAGCACTGCCTAAACAAGCTCCAGAGATGGGCGCAAGCCACGGCTATCAACAAAGACACGACAGACAGACATGAGACACTAATACACTGCTGTAGCCACCAAGAAGTCTATGTGCAAGCACAGGTCACTGTCCACAACTCCCCTCCCGGGAGCCTGTGCAGCTCGCCACTGCCAGGGTCCCGTGATCCAAGCACAACTTCCCTGGGAGAACACACAAGTGTACCTCATCTGTTGCAACATCACGCTGGCCTCTGCCACCACAGGCTCACCCTGCACTCTGTACCCCTCCCTGCCCCCGGCCTGAGTGAGCCAGAGCCCCCAAATCAGCTGCCACTTTAGCCCCATCCTGTCTGGGTGGGGAACAGACACCCTCAGGCAACCTACATGCAGAGGTGGGGTCAAATCCAAAGCTGAACCCAGGAGCTGTGTGAACAAAGAAGGGAAAGGGAAGTTTCTCCCAGCAGACTCAGGAGCAGCAGATTAAATCTCCACAATCAACTTGATGTATCCTGCATCTCTGGAATACCTGAATAGACAATTAATCATCCCAAAATTGAAGCAGTGGACACATATATATATATGTGTGTATGATTGTGTGATTTTGTCCATATAGTTTTGCTTTTGCGATTTGTCCTTGGGTTCTGATTGTCCATTTTTTGGTTTGTTTTTGGGATTTTTTTAGTACATTTTAGTGCTTGTTATCATTGGAGGATTTGCTTTTTGGTTTGTTTGCTCTCTTTCTTTCTTCTTTTTTTATTACGTTCTATTTTTTAAATTTTTTTTAGTTTAATATTTTTTATTTTCTTTTTTTCTTTCTTTTTTTTCTCCCTTTTCTTCTGAGGTGTGTGACTGACAGGGTCTTGGTGCTCTAGACAGGTGTCAGGCCTGAGCCTCTGAGGTGGGAGAGCCGAGTTCAGGACATTGGTCCACCAGAGAACTCCCAGCCCCACATAATATCAAAGACAAAAGCTCTCCCAGATACCTCCATCTCAAAGCTAAGAACCAGCTACACTCAACGACCAGCAATCTACAGTGCTGGGCACCCTATGCCGAAAAACCAGCAAGACAGGAACACAACAACCCCACCCATTAGCAGACAGGCAGCCTAAAATCATAATAAGTTCACAGACACCCCAAAACACATGACCAGACATGGTCCTCCCACCGAAAGACAAGATCCAGCCTCATCCACCAGAACACAGGCATCAGTCCCCTCCACCAGGAAGCCTACACACCCCACTGAACCAACCTTACCCACTGGGAGAAGACACCAAAAACAATGGGAATTACAAACCTGCAGCCTGTAAAAAGGAGACCTTAAACAGAGTAACTTAAGCAAAATGAGAAGACAGAGAAATACACAGCAGATGAAGGAGCAAGGTAAAAATCCACTGGAGCAAACAAATGAAGAGGAAATAAGCAGTCTACCTGAAAAAGATTTCAGAGTAATGACAGTAAAGATAATCCAAAATCTTGGAAATAGAATGGAGAAAATACAAGAAATGTTTAACAAGGACCTAGAAGAACTAAAGAGCAAACAAACAGTGATAAACAACACAATAAATGAAATTAAAATTCCCTAGAAGGAATCAATAGCAGAATAACTGAGTCAGAAGAAAGGATAAGTGACCTGGAAGATAAAATAGTGGGAATAACTACTGCAGAGCAGAATAAAGAAAAAAGAACAAAAAGAACTGAGGACAGTCTCAGAGACCTCTGGGACAACATTAAACGCACCAACATTTGAATTATAGGGGTCCCAGAAGAAGAAGAGAAAAAGAAAGGGACTGAGAAAATATTTGAAGAGATTATAGTTGGAAACTTCCCTAATATGGGAAAGGAAATCATCAGTCAAGTCCAGGAAGCACAGAGAGTCGCATAGAGGATAAATCCAAGGAGAAGCACACCAAGACACATACTAATCAAACTATCAAAAATTAAATATAAAGAACATATATTAAAAGCAGCAAGGGAAAAGCAACAAACAACATACAAGGGAATCCCCATAAGATTAACAGGATATCTTTCAGCAGAAAATCTCCAAGCCAGGAGCGAGTAGCAGGACATATTTAAAGTCATGAAAGGGAAAAACCTACAACCAAGATTACTCTACCAGCAAGGATCTCATTCAGATTCGATGGAGAAATTAAAACCTTTACAGACAAGCAAAACTAACAGAATTCAGCACCACCAAACCAGCTTTCCAACAAATGCTAAAGGAACTTGTCTAGGCATGAAACACAAGAGAAGGAAAAAACCCACTAAAACAAACCCAGAACAATTAAGAAAATGATAATGGGAACATGCATATTGAAAATTACCTTAAATGTAAATGGATTAAGTACTCCAACCAAAAGACATAGACTGGCTGAATGGATAAAAAAACAAGACCTGTACATATGCTATCTACAAGGGACCCACTTCAGACCTAGGGACACATAACGACTGAAAGTGAGGGGATGGAAAAAGATATTCCATACAAATGGAAATCAAAAGAAAGCTGGAGTAGCAATTCTCATATCAGAAAAAATAGACTTTAAAATAAAGACTATTACAAGAGACAAAGAAGGACACTACATAATGATCAAGGGATCAAACCAAGAAAATGTAACAATTGTAAATATTTATGCACCCAACATAGGAGCACCTCAATACAGAAGGCAAATGCTAACAGCCATAAAAGAGAAAATCGACAGCAACAAAGTAATAGTAGGGGACTTTAACAGTCCACTTTTACCAATGGACAGATCATCCAAAATGAAAATAAATAAGGAAACACAAGCTTTAAATGATACATTAAACAAGATGAACTTAATTGATATTTATAGGACATTCCTTCCAAAAACAAAGAATACACTTTATTCTCAAGTGCTCATGGAACATTCTCCAGGATAAATCATATCTTGGGTCACAAATCAAGCCTTGGTAAATTTAAGGAAATTGAAATCATATCAAGTATCTTTTCTGACCACAATGCTATGAGACTAGATATCAATTACAGGAAATAAAGGTGTAAAAAGTACAAACAAATGAGGTTAACCATTCTTACATAGATGAAATGAGAAAATGACAGCTGAGGAACCACAGAAAAGGAAGTAGGCAGATTATATTTTACTAGAATACAGATTATACTGATTTTCACAAATTCCTTGTTAATTAGATATTAAAGTATAAGCCCATTATATATTCTCTATATTTAGGGATACCACATAATTTATCATGCAAACCAGGATTTGCTCATAATGAGAAGAAGCTCTATTCATATTTCTCTAAGAGAACAGATGAAAAGCAGGACTCTACTAGGCAAAGCAGGATACATGATTATTTTATTTATAGGTGTTACATATTACTATAACCAGGATGTAGAAAGATGCCTTGAAGTTGGAGAGATCATGAGTTTAAATACTGGTTCAACCATTAGTTGTGTGATTTTAGGTAAACTACTTAGTTACTTTGAACTGAAAAAAGAAAAGAAGAGAATACCTAACTTAAATAGTTGTGAGGAGACTTCCTTGGCAGTACAGTGGTTAAGAGTCTGTGCTTCCAGTGTAGGGAGTGCGGGTTCGATCCCTGGTCGAGGAACTAAGATCCCACATGCCATGCAGCACAGCCAAAAGATTAAAAAAAGAAAAGAGTTGTGAGAATTAAAAATTATATATACCTCATGAATAACACAGTGCCTGGCATGTTGAAGCTGTTGACACAGGAAATTTTCACATACTGAGATATGGGGAATCATTCTGGATATACGTGATTTGGCTTGAACTTTATGCTAACTAGAATAGTCTGTATTTTGGCCTGTCAGGCACGCATTGTACATCTGCTTTAACCATTAAAGATTGCATTTTTTTAAAAATGGAGTAACTGTGGTTCAAGCACCCAAAATGGAGCTGGGTGGCCATTGAGGATGTGGTTTCAGACACATTCCTGCATCACTGAGAACTTGAATTTTCTGAACTGAATCAAACTCAAGGCCACCACCAGCCATTCTCAACAATTTCTGCTAGCAGCTGCCAGATGCAACCTTATGGTCTCAAAATCTCCCCTTGTATCTATGCAATTATTTAGAACCCCAGCCAATCCTTGCTTAACAAACACCCTTCTTGCCAGCTCCAATGCTAATTGAACAACTTATGTAACTTTTATGGGTTTTGCCTATATAAGCCTCCCCCATTTTGTAGTCGACGGGAACAGAATCCACGTGCTTCTTGAATCTGTGTCTCCAGGGCTATGGTCCTCAGTTTGGCTTAAATAAAACTCTTTTCTTTTCCTATTATAGATTTTTCATTGATTATTTCTGTCAACAATATTCAATAAGTGAATATGTTTAGAATCCTAGTTCTCACTGTGTAGCTTAATTTATTATCATCAATCTGTTTGTAATATTAACTTAGCTCTGAGTGACGGATCCCATGTTTTGAAAACTGAAAGGGGTAGAAACCCTCTGATTCTAACATACAAAACATCTGTGCTCAGATTGGTCAAAAGCAAATCATATTCCTTAAAAATTGTGTCTTCACACAATTAATTGTGTTTAAGTGTATTGACTTAAAGGACCAAAGTAATGATATTCTACTTTGACTAGTGAAAAGCAGTAGAATGCTCATAATAATATGATCAGAAGAAAACATTAGAATTAAACTGCTTTAATAAAGTCCAATTAATTCACTAATCTGAAACAATAAATATACTTTTTTATATAAAATAAAATTTTATTATTCATAGTTAAAAAACACAAAATAGTGAACTTCAGTTAATTCATACTTGTGAGATCAGATTTTAGAAACATGAATGTAAGATGTGGAAACTGCAGAAAAGTAAAGCAGAATTTATTTCCAACTTTTAATAATATACATCGTTGACCTATCATAAGCCAAAGACACTGATTTTCTTTTTTTAATAGTTATGGACCTATATCCACATTTGGGCATGTACATGTCTACGTGGGGATTTTCTTGCATATACTATATTCTGTTTACCTCAGCATTATTATAATGCCAATTGTGTAATTTCAGTACTAAGAAATTGAACTGTCTGAACTCTTAATTAAAACGTTATTGTTTTTAATCAACATAAGCTAAAGAATCAATGTTGTAAGAGAAAATATAAAAGAGTATGTATAATTTTCCTAATATGCTACTGTTGTAACTTGTGTATTCTCACAGCAATAACACAGCATAGTAAAGTGCAAACAAGAGGTGATTTATTTTTCTCAAGAAAGTTTTAAATGTATGCAATTTAAGACCATAGTTTCCTCATTTTTCACAGCTCAATCCATTTGTCAACCCTTTTAGCCTTTCCCTTTTCAGAACCCTGAACCACCAAGCCACATCTTACTGTGAACAAATTAGTTTTGACACCTTGAGAGATTTAATTATTTGCAACAGTGAGTCAGATGAAGGTGAAGTTGAGAGAAACTTTTCAAGCTCTAGGAAGATATATATGCTCAAAATGCCATTTTAGTATATTTTAACTCTGAAAAGCCAATTAATATGCATAATAGAAATGTATAAATGTTTGTACATTTTTAGGAAAAGAACATATTACCAAACAAATAGAAATGTAAGGTTTAGCAGTTAATCATATTTTTTTACATCCTACTATTCAGAACAGAAAATCTCAGAGAGGGAAGTAAATGTAATGTTCATTTAGCACAGCCATTCATTTTACAGTTGAGGGAACTGAGGTTCAGAGAGGTTAAGTGATTTGCCAAGGTCACTTGCCAGTTGCTATTAAACTCAGAGAGAAACAAAACCTAGGTTTCTTATTTGCCCATTATTATTTTATTAATTTCATTTGCCAGTAACAATAGCAATTTAGGGATGGGACATCCAAAGTCTGTTGCTGTGGATAACATTTTTAATGAGAAAATTCTGCTAATTAAATTCATATAATTATAAAAATGGTACAATTTTCCCAAGTTAGTCTATGGATATGCTGATTTATATGGCTGAAATTAGAAATTTCTGAGAATTTTTAATCTACTAATTATTTTATTCATTTATTAATTAATAATTTTTGACTTTTTATTAAATGTTCTATTTCATAAATATATGTATGTGTGTGTGTGTTTGTGTGTGTGAAAGTTTGTTTTTTCTCACAGTTTTTAAAATCTTTTAAAAAATCGGCTTCTGAAAGTGATAATTAGTTGAATTTGGTACTTAAAATAAATATTTCAATTTATATTTATTCATATTCAAACATGTAAGGTCAATATTTTAAGGTAGTCATCATTCAATGTAAACTATGTCATGAAAACACAATTATTTGGTATTTTAGCCAGTTTATATATTTAATATATAACATGAAATATAATTAATATAATTGATTAAACTTTTAAAATAAAGTGTATGGGAAATGTTTAGCACTTAATTTTTATCATTCTTATAAGTGTAAGTATATTCAGCTTGAAGTTGTCAAAAATAACTGCATATGAATCTAGAAAGAAATGTAAATAGAAAAATATAATAAAAATAAATATTGAATACTATAAAATAATATAAGTCTAGGGAGAAATATGCTTTGCTTCTTATATATGCTATTTTTCTGTTCATAATTCACACATGAATATTCTGCATCAATTATATTTCTCAATTTTGAAATACTTGAAAGTTTTCTTTAAATGTGCCTAAATCCAAACTTACTAATTGTTTTAATGAGTGCATCCCCTTCTGTTTTCTAAATGAAATGCATGATTGTTATCTTAGATATAGTTCAGACTTTGATTCCTATCTGATAAGATGCCTGGCTTAATTGTCATAGTCATTTTCATTTTTCCATTTCATTAAAGTATTATCATAAAGTCTCCAACTATAAAAAAAAAAGATGGACTGATATCTAACTCCTTTATTTAGTACATACTATCATCTTTGTTTTGTAGAAGATTTTTTTAAATGCTCTCCTTTTATTTTGGCTATGCTATGAGGCATGCAGGATCTTATTTCCCTGACTGGGGATTGAACCCGTGCCCCCTGCAGTGGAAACACCAAGTCTTAACCACTGGACCATCAGGGAAGTCCCTAAATGTTCCCCTTTTTATACTGAGTGATGGAACTGTAGGATAGATTCCATATCTAGGAAGCTTTGCATTATCTATATATCTCACTATGCATGTCTATTTATTGCATTATTAATATATTTTTACCAAAAAAATCCCTTAACAAGGTTATAACTAAAATTACTTTGATTTTTGAAGAACAGATGCTTTTCTGATTAATGATATACAAAATTCTGCTCAAAGTTTCTTCACCATTTTTTAAAATATTTTGATATTTTATAATTATTCTGATTATACAGAATCATGTGTAATTTGCTTTTCTATTTCATTATTTTAATTGATTTTTATTAATGCAATTTTCCATTTACTTGTTTGAAAAAAATCTATGTTCAGAATTAATTTGAACAAAATTTTATTTCTTTCTCTGGAAGGGAAAATAGGGAAAATTGTCAACACATTATATAACTAGGGAGAGTAGTCAATACGTTAAATGAAGATGAGAGTACTCATTTTTTCAGACAATAATTAGCAGCAAATACCTCAAAACAATAAATGACATTCATAAACTACTTTCCTTGAAACATCTAAAAGTAATTTGTAGAAATTACTTAATTAGCCTCTCAGCAGCTCCTGGTGGTAGATACTTTATTATAATTTCAATGAACTTTGTATTAACAGCATTAATGGAGAATAGTAGTACAGATAATCTGTACAGAATTATACATATGCAAAGGAAGCTAGGATCCAGTTGTAGGTAACACTGCACAAATCTGAACAACACAGGGACTGACAGCTACATGCTGCCATGGCTTCTCAGTGCAATACAACATTGCTGCTGAATTGAGCCCTTCTCTTCCAGGCAGCTGGTGGGTGGCTGTATAAGGTCTACCATCCAGTGACCTGCACAGGCTGCCATGGAACTTCAAGGTAGGATGAGTCTACTCATTAAGAGCTAAAAGACCTTCCAAAGAAAGCATGTGTTTTTCTCCCAACGTTAGAAGTTTCACTGCAAACCAGTTGCATTTTGCTTTCCACACCAAGTAACCAGAAGGTGAATCCTTCAACTTGTGAATTTGGAATTACTGTTTTATATTTCATGCGAGTGGAAACTACATGGGTTTGTGCAGGCCTAGAGAGAGGAAATGGAATGTGGAGGTTAGGGCCCTCAGTGCTTTCATTAAGAATTAGAATCATATATGTTATGTTTAGAATGTATATTAGAATCATATATAAACTACATATTAGAAACATCTATGTGTATATATATATATATATATATATATATATACAACATATTCAAATACATATTATAATTTCAAGTGTATGTTGGAAATATATGCTAGAATATTTGTTAGAATAATATAATAATATATCCATATATAAAATAAATACAATTTATAAAGGGCATTTTATTACATATAGTTCCTTAGCTTTCTAAATTAAAGATCCCTACCTAAAAGTGTTATTGTTATAGTCATTCAGGTTTGGGAGCATAAATTAAGTTTGAACAGTTTATCAAAATAAACATGGTATAACGATCATTTTATTAAAAGTAGTATCTATATAAGGTGTTTATAAAGGCTTCCAATTGATTCTCATGGTCTCAGCAAGCAAAAGTTGGATCTGCTATTACTATTTCAGTCTTAAAATACGTAAGACTACGAAAAAGACTTGTATTTTTTGGTTTTATTTAGTTGCTTAGTATTGTTCTGCACATACTCTGTTTTGCATTTTTGAATGGTCGCAGGGAACAGAGACTGTGGGAAGACAGAATTGAGAAGCTAACAGACTAATAAATGAGCCAAGACATTCAGAACTACCAAATAACAATACAATTGGACATATGAATGGCGCCAGACTCAAGAACTGTATTAGAGTAGTAAAAGAGAAATTGGAGCAAGTTAAAACTTTTCCTTATCTACCTATATAACCTATGGCAGATATCTGAAGACTTTGAAATTCTGCCAAAAATAAGAAAAAAGAAAACTTAGCATTTTCAGAGCAAATTCTCATTGAGAAAAAATCTAGAGTTCCTTCTCTCCCAAGTAATATTAGAATATTTCAAATAGCCTTAGCCAGGAGCTTTAATAAATAGACTGACATACATATTTTCTGTAATGGATATATTCCTAACGATTACATTAAGACAATGATATGGATATTAATGTTTTAAATTTAAAGTGATCTTCTTGCAAATTAGTCTGTAAATAGAGAATCATTTTAGTTTTTTAAGTCACTTTGATTTATTTGAGAATATAGATTTTGGTTTTTTTGGTGTTTCTTTTCCTTAATTTATTCAACAAAACTATGGATTGTCTTTCATGTGCAGGACGGGTAACAAGCAGAATGAAATGAAGGGGTAAAATGAGGTATAATGAACATTGATTATATGCTGGAGGAAAGAATAACTATATCTCATATGGGTGGGATGTTTTGAAAATTAACTCACTGAGAATATACTCTGTATGTTGAGTTTTCATAGGCTGAGAAATAAATAGACAGAGGACAGAGAAAGGGAGATGGTTAGAGGAAGAGTTTAAATTAAAGAAAAAGCATTGGCAAGTGAAATTAAATGTCTAAACCATGAAAGTTTATAGAAAGTTCAGAAAAATGCTTGTTATATTTGATGAGTCCATAGCAGAAAACACATAGGAGGTGTCAAATTGAGTAACTGGACCGAATACTTTTCTCCTTTATGTATATATGCCCTTTGTCATGTAAACCTGCATTTTCTCACATTAGAGGCAGAGGTTATTTTTCTTCCCTTGGTCTTTGGGCTAGGCCATGTGGTATCCTCGGTTCAAATGATGCTGGCAGACTTTGCCAAACACAGGCTTAAAATGGGCTTGCACAGTTGAACTTTGTGCAGTTCTTACATTGCCACAAAAAGATGATGGTCTCTGCTAGTTTGCCAATACATAGATACATAGAAAATGGGGGACAGACGGACAGACTTGCAATCTCCAGCTTGGAACCAAGCTTATATGAGCCCACCCTAAATAAACTTACCTACAAATGCATAGAAGAAAATGAATAATTTCCATCTAAAGATACATAATTTTGCTGATAGGATAATTATATATGATGACACTTCATTTGAGTACAATGTTTTCGCAATACACTTCACTGTATTTGCTCATTTATCAAAGGTATTCACTAAAACTGGGAAGCTAAACATGTATAAATGTGCATTCTCCATGGTTCAGAGTTGTCCCATCCCTCACCTACCAAGTACAAAAGAAGAGACTTGTAGTTTTCCCAACACATTTTACAAATCTTCACAAAATACTATTATAAATATTTTTATCAGCCATATTTTAACACTAAGCATATGACCTATATAAAATTATATAAATAATTCCTCCTTCAAGACTTGATTTGGTGGTAAGTGGTTTTAAGTGTGTCTAGTGGAAATTAGAAAGGTCTTTCAGTTTAAATGATAATAACTGTGATCAGATGCTATTTGCCATAAATAAGCTTTTATTTATCATAATAAATTAACATAATTTGGCAAGACATGAAGTTCTGTATTGTGAAATATTTGACCTTTTCTAAATAGAGACACTATGATTTATGGTATGATTAATACATAAAATGCACCCCCATGTTTAACATAATAATTTCCTTCTTTTATCTGAATTCCTAGGGTCATAAGCAAGCCAGAAACTGATTCACAACATTATTTCTATAAGTTTAGCCATTTGTTTAGAAACTGACACTGGGATAAATTTCTCTCTCAATCTTTAAGAGTTTGGTGTGTTTATCTGCTGCAGGTATAAGGATACATGAAATTGAAATGTTGATTGCCAATTGACATTTTCAATCAAAATCAGTAAAAAAAAAATCTTCTACTGATATTAACACATGATAAATTGATTACATGCCTTAAAATTATTAATTATATATTTTTCAAGAAAATTTTATCAGCCTGCACTTGAAATGTAACAAGTATTAGAAAGTGCATGTCCAATTATCTCTGTCCATTGCCATGGCAGATGTCTGATTTGGTATTAAATTACCAAATGCCTTTGCTTTTTGACTGTTGGATATTTTAGACTCCAAAGGCAATTAGATTTTGAAGCAATATAATAATAAGCTTAGAAGTGTGAAATACAACAGAGCTGAAAAGTGAAAAATCAACAGGCTTGGCTGTTAATATCTTCCAGAAGAGTTAATCAGTGTGACAACAATAAAAAGTACAAATCATATGTGCTATAAATATAATTCACTTTAAATCAAATTTTTGTTTGGATATAACATTAATAAAATGAATTTTCAAGATGGCACATTATTTTACAAATTGATTTCCAGTTAAATTTATTATATTTCTAAATGCCATCCTAGAAGGTCATCATATTTCTATAATTTTTGGTTGTAATTAGCAGTAAACATGAAGACTGCATATTTCAGAAGTGTAATCACTATTCACTAGAGGCATTTCCCAGTACACTACCACTGCTGCCAAAATTTCATTATTTTACTGTCAGTTCAAAATTAATAAACGTTTTTGATCATTCATGCAATTGCATTAGATACAAAACAGACATAGCATAATGATTATAACTTATGTGAATTATTTTTATAAATATTAGAATGAATTAATCTGCATATTATAGTCTAATGTTTCTGAATGAGGTATAATTTGAAGCTCATCTATAAGCTTACTTAGTGAGGTTGATTATTGATTGACTTACCATGAAAATTAGACCAAAGACTAGGAAATGACTACTTCTGCATCTGTAAATATAGCCTATTTTAACATAAATAGGCTTAAACTACTCATTCCAAAAACATCTAAATGCTTGATCTTAGTTACTTTAAACATTTATCACAGAAACTTAGTTAACTAAAATAATTCATGTACATTCTATCAAATAATGTTTAAAGGAAACTTTTTAAGAAAAAATGAGAAAATATTTGCAATACTTTATTGTGATTAATATATTGATTACTCAGTGTTTATTTAAATGAGTACTTGAACATCAAAAATACCTAGTTTGCTAAATATAAATTATTTGTGGAAGATCTAGTATTAATTATTCTCTAATCTATGAAGCTACAGATTTTTAAAATATTTCATTTGTGTATTTAGTATGTCATTTAATATTTGCATTCATATTTTCCTCCTTCAAGTTTCTCTCTCTCTTTCCTATAACACCTAACCCTTTTCCTTTGTAATGGTAGGAGAAACTCATTTCATGAAAACACATTATGAAAGGAAGAAAATATTTAGCAAATAATCTGTAACATTTGTAGAAATATTAACTTACAAGCTAATTACTTTAGTTAAAACTAATGACTTTAGTTAAAAATGTAATAATATGTACATTTCAAATAATTTATTTTTTTCAGGTATAAAAATATACTATAGATATAACATATAAAATTTATGCAATTAAATAAGTAAGCAATTCTTGTAATGCTCCTAAGTTATTTTTGGATGCAAACACATAGCAGTGATCAATTTGGAGCTTTATATTTATTAAATAAATCAAATAATATTCAAGTAAATATGGAATGACTGTCATAGAATTTGTTGACTATCCTTCTGTAACAGCATAGAATCTTGATTTATCATTTAATTATTATTTACATTATATAGTTACTATAAATAAAATATATTGAGTAAAGTTAGTTAGGCCCAGATAGAATTATTTTATGAGATTGCCCTATACTATAATTACTAGTCATATTGTCACTATTTGTGAAAATAGGTGCAAGAGACATGTTGGAGAAAATGAAGTTCACATAAACTCTGAAAGTGTCCAAGGCCAAAAAGTTAATAAGCTTCAACACAGCATGATATTTTCATACCATGTCATTTGAATTAAAATATGATTTCTCATTTGCAAGATAAAACAAGTCACAATCTACGATCTATATGACATGACCAAAGTAGTGAGTGCTTGTGAAACAAAAGTAGTAATAAAATTCTGTGAAAAGTGGATAGAAAGCAACATCTGTGATTTAAACAAATTATTTTGAAATTTGTAATCCTTTTATAAAGGTAAAATGGAAAGGACAACTACAGACTTCTAGAAGGCACAACTATACATATATATATATATATATACACACACACAGTATCACATATTTACTATATGATATAGCAATTCCACTCCTAAATATATAACCAAATACATTGAAAACAGATTCAAACACATCAGTGTATATCAATGTTCATTGCAGCATGATTTACAATAACCAAAAAGTGTAAACAACACAAGTGTCCATCAAAAAATAAATCAGTTTTTTAAATGTGGTATAATATTAATGGAATACTATTCAGCTATAAAAAGGAACAAAGTTCTGATATATGCTACAGATGACGTGAAAATATTTTGCTAAGTGAAATAAGCTAAACACAAAAGGACAAATACTGTGTGATGTCACTTATATGAGTTGTTAAAAATAGGCAAATTGGTACTTCCCTGGTGACACAGTGGTTAAGAATCCACCTGCCAATGCAGGGGCCACAGGTTCGAGCCTTGGTCCGGTAAGATCCCACATGCCACAGAACCACTAAGCCCATGCACCACAACTACTGAGCCGGTGCTCTAGAGCCTGTGAGCCACAACTACTGAAGCCCGCATGCCTAGAGCCCATGCTCTTCAACAAGAGAAGCCACCACAATGAGAAGCCCATGCACCGCAACAAAGAGTAGCCCCCACTCACCACAACTAGAGAAAGCCCGCATGTAGCAACGAAGACCCAACACAGCCAAAAATAAATACATAAATAAATTAATTAATAAAAAGAAAAAAAAAAGGAATAGGCAAATTAATAAAGACAGAAAGTAGAATAGAGATTACCAGAGGCTGAGGAGAGGAAAGAATCATTAGTTATTGTTTAATGGATTTAGAGCAATATCATGAGTGTAATTAATGTTAAAATTGGTTCATCTTTTTAATTTCATGACATTGGCTTCTTGTGATCTCAGGATAATTGTCATACAATATGCAATTTCCTAACACTTCCTCCCTCAGCCAAGCTATGCTAAAAACTAGAGTTTCAATAGGTAAGCCTGGGTAAGAAGACCAGCAGCTTTATTGCAAGAAGGAGTAGATATATTTATGAGAGGAGGTGGGGCATGAAAAACAAATGATTTTGTCAGATAAAAGTTAGTTGTGTTATGAAAAGACATGGGAAACTTGCAGCTTTGTGAGGTTGAAGCTGGTTAGCTTGGCATGAGCAGGGAACCAGCCAGAAACTTATCAGGGTTATCTTGGACAAGAGATACAGAAGGGCTAGATAAAGTCTCCCCAAATCCTTGCCTGCCTGGGACATAATATGCACACATAGGAGAGGCTCACATGGTGGTAAGAAAAACCAAGGAAGTAATGAGAACCAACTTAACTTGGAATGTGCTTTCGACTGCCCACAAAGATTGATTGTCAGAGAGTGGAAGGAAGCCTTCTGAGGTGTTTTCTCAAATTATTGGCTGAACACAAAGCCATAAAGACATATTGGAAATCTACAGAAAGCCAGGCAGCTATAGCCTTATGAGATGCATTTCATAAAGAAAAAGACTTGAAATCAAAATTACTTCTAGATCCATGGGCTGCAGAATGGATATTGTGTTAGCAGGCATGAAAACATTAATCTCTTTGTACATCTTCATCAGAGCTATTGGGTGATCAAGGGCTTTGTCAATGAGCAGTTATATTTTGAAAGGAATCTTTTTTTTCTGAGTAGAAAGTCTCAACGGTGGGCTTAAAATATTCAGTAAACAATGTTGTAAACGGATGTGCTGTCATCCAGGCTTTGTTATTCAATTTATAGAGCACAGGCAGAGTAGATTTTGCATAATTCTTAAGGGCTCTAGGATTTTTGGAATGGTAAATTGACTTTGGCTCAATTTAAAGTCACCAGCTGCATTAACCCCTAACAGAAGAGTCAACCTATCCTTTGAATCTTTGAAGCCAGGCAGTGACTTCTCCTCTCAAGCTATGAAAGTCCTAGAAGTCATCTTCTTCCAATAGCAGGCTGTTTTGTCTACATTGAGCCTGTTGTTTACCGTAGACACCCTCATTAGTTATCTTAGCTAGATCTTCTGGATAACTTACTGCAGCTTCTACATCAGCACTTGCCGCTTCAACTAGTACTTTTATGTTATGGAGATGGCTTCTTTCCTTAAACTTCATGAACCAAACTCTGCTAGTTTTCAACATTTTTTTTCCCAGCTTTTTCACTTCTCTCAGATGTCACAAAATTGAAAGGAGTTAAGACCTTGCTCTGGATTAGGCTTTGACTTAAGGGAATGTTGTGGCTAGTTTGATCTTCTATCCAGACTACTAAAATTTTCTCCATATCAGCAATAAGGATGTTTTGCTTTCTTATCATTTGTGCATTTACTGGAGTGTCACTTTTAATTCTCACCAAGAAGTTTTCCTTTGCATTCACACCTTGCCTAACTGTGTGGTGCAAGAGGCCTAGCTTTCTGCCTATTTTGGCTTTGGACATGCCTTCCTCACTAAGCTTAATCATTTCTAGTTTTCAATTTAAAGTGAGAGACATTTGACTCTTTCTTCCACTTAAACACTCAGGATACATTGTAGGGTTATTAATTAGCCTCAGTTCAATATTGTTTTGTCCCAGGTAATAAAATGGCATGAGGAGAGTGAGATGGGGAAATAGCTGGTCTGTGGAGCAGTCAGAACACACACAACATAAAATTAAGTTCACAGTCTTATATGGGTGTGGTTCATGGTGACCCCAAACAATTACAATAGTAACATAAAAAATCACTGATTGGGCTTCCCTGGTAGTGCAGTGGTTGAGAGTCCGCCTGCCGATGCAGGAGACACGGGTTCGTGCCCCGGTCCGGGAAGATCCCACATGCCGCAGAGCGGCTGGGCCCGTGAGCCATGGCCGCTGAGCCTGCGCGTTCGGAGCCTGTGCTCCGCAACAGGAGAGGCCACAACAGTGAGAGGCCCGCGTACCGCAAAAAAAAAAAAAAAAAAAAAAAATCACTGATTACAGATCATCATAACAAATATAATAATTATGGGAGAATTCTCACAATATAATAACATAATAGTATTGTGAGAATTAACAAAATATGACACAGATACATGAAGTGAGAAAATGTTACAAAAATGGTGCCAATAAACTTGCTTGATGCAGGGTTGCCACAGACCTGCAATTTGTAAAGAATACAGTATCTGTGAAGTCGCAATGAAGCAAAGTGCAATTAAGCAAAGTCTGACTGCACCTTGAAGACCGAGAAGTGGAAATTAGTCAATATTTTGAAAAAAAGAAGAAATGAAGACAAATGAAAAGTAACAGAAAACTGTGAAACAAGTGCATCAATGTAAGGATAATGGGAGTTCAGAAAAGAAAAGAAGTAAAATGTATTCTAAGAAATATGGCAGAAAATTTGCCAAATTTAATGAAAACCATACCAACCATAATAAATACAGAGATCCACAGTTAGCCACACCAAACAACTAAAGAAACAACTAAATATTAAAGAGAAAGAAAACATCTTGAAAAGGAAAGAATATCTTATCATTTTCAGGGAAATAGTACTGATAATATTACCAATGGCTGATGTCTCTTTAGAAACAAGAGAGTTCAGATGTCATTAAAATGAAATATTCAAGTACTCAGAGAAAAAACTGTCATCCAAGAATAGTATATATATAAAAGTTATTATTAAAAAATGAAGACAAATTTAAAACATTCCCAGATAAATAAAAACTGAGAAAATGCATGGCTAGTATACCTACCTTAAAAAAATATTAAAGGAGTCCATCTGGGTTAAAGGAAAGAACAACAGATAGAAACTCAAATATGCATGAAGAATTGAAAAGCTCCAGAAATGATAAATATGTAGATAAATATAAAAGACTGTGTTATGAGCTAAATTCTTTCTCCCTAGAATTAATGTATTGAGTTCTTAACTCCTAGTACCTCAGTGTATGATTGTATTTTGAGATAGGGCCTTTAGAAAAGCAAGAGGTTAAATGAGATCATATGAGTGAGGACTAATTCAATAAGACTTGTGTCCTTATAAGAAGAGAAGAAGATGACACAGACATGCATGGAGAGGACCATATGAGGACACAAAGAGAAGACATATCCAAGCCAAGGATAGAGACTTGAGAAGAAATCAACCCTGGTGACACCTTCATCTTGAACTTCCAGCCTCAAGGACTATTAGAAAATACATTTCTGTTAGTCCAGCTAATCTGTTGTAATTTGTTATGGCAGATCTTTTTGTATACTTTAACTAACATAAAGTATACAAAAATATCTTTCACCTTTATTCTGTTAATGTATTTGAAAAATAGTTGATTGTTTAAAGCAACATTTATAATATTGCATTGTTAAGTTTATAACATACAGAGATATAATATATGAAAATAATATGACATATAGGCTGTATTGGAGCAAAATTGCTATATTTTAGTAGAATCAAGTGAGCTTTAATATGAATTGGACTGGGAAAAGTTAAAGTTCTCTATTTAATCCCTATAACAGCCACTAAGAAAATAACATTAGAATATAGTTTAAAATCAATAGAGAAATTAAAATGGTATAGTATAAAATATGTGTAATAAAAAGGCAATAAAAGAGGACTAGAAGAACAAAAATACATGAAATATATGAAAAACAAGGAACATAACAGAAGATGTAAATTCAAACATTTTAATGATTATGTTAAATATGAATGAACTGAACATTCCAATTAGAATTAATTCTCAGACTAGATAAAATAATCAAGTCTTAATTATATGTTCTCCACAGTGGTACACTTTAGATACAAAGACACAAATAACTTGAAAATAAAGTATGATAAAGATACAGTGTGCAAACACTAACCATAACAGGGCTGCAGGGGCTACATCAATATAAGACAAAAACACACATCAAAACAAGAAATATTGTAACAGACAGAAAGGTCATTTCATAATGATAATAGGTGCCGTGAATCATAAAGGTGTAATTGAAAATGTACATGCACCTAAACAATGAGACCACTAAATACATGAAACAAAAATGAACCAATTGAAAGGAAAAATAATTCAACAATTACAGTGTGAGGTTTCAATCTCTGTCTTAGAAATAGACACAAAATCAGTAAGCATATAGAAGAGGTGAACCACACTATCAACCAACTTGTTCTCACTGACAGATACAGAACATTCCAATAGATAACAGCAGAACACACATTATTTTAAATGCAAATGAAACATCCACTAAAATAGAACCTATGTCAGGCAATAAAAAATCTCAATAACTTTAAAAGGATTGAAGTCACAATGTGTATGTCATCTGTTTGCAATAAGTGATTACAAATAACACAAAGAATTTTAGGGAATTTCCAAATAATTGAAAATTGAAAAACATTTTAAATAGTCTAAGGCTCAAGTAAAAAAAAAATCACAAAAGTAATTAAAAAGATCTTTACTAAATGAATTAATAACTTAACTTTTTCCTCAAGCAACTATATAAAGAACAAACTGAACCCAAAGCAAACAGATATAAATAATAAAGATTATAATGAAAGAGAAATCAGAATCAGTCATTTTGTGGATAGATACAAGCTGATTCTAAAATTTACAGAGAAAGGCAAAAGACCCAGAATACCCAATGCAATATTTAAGAAAAGGACAAAGTTAGAGAACTGACAGTCTTCAAGATTTACTACAAATCTACAGTAATCAAGAGAATGTGGAACTGGCAAAAGTGTAGACAAATAGATGATCAGAACAGAATAGAGTGAAGAAATTGACTTATAGAAATATGGTCTGTAATGAAGCAGCAAAGTTAGTGCAATAGGCAAAGGATAATCTTTTCAATAAATGTGCTGGAACAACTGGACATCCACATGCAAAAAACAAAAAATGAATCATGACAGAATTTTCACCCTTCATAAGAATTTACTCAAAATGGATCATATCCTAAATGTAAATTAACACAGGATTATAAAATCCCCAGAAGTTAACATACAAGAATATTAAGGTTATCTTAGCTTTGGTGATGGTTTTTCAGATACAACACCAGAAGCACAATATTTGAATAAAAAACTTGGAATTTTTGATTTCATTAAAATTAAAACCTTTTTCTCTACTATAGATACTGTTATGGGAATGAAAAGACAAGTCATAGACAATGGGAAAATATTTACAAAACATATCTAGTAAGGATTGTTATCCAGGTTATATGAAGACCTCTCAAAACTTGACAAGGTTGTCAAGTTAGTAGTTTAAGTAACGTTACTTATGGATGAAAGTAGAAAATATCATTCAAAATTTGTACTTTATTAACAAACCTCTGTCTCTCTCTCTCTCTCTCTCTCTCTCTCTCTATATATATATATATATAAACACAAACATGCACACACACATACACATAAATGTATGTACATGCATATATTGCAAATCATATTTCAAGACTTGAAATGCTCAAAATTATTTATGCCAAAAAGCATTTGCCCTTGTTTGTTCAAGATAGGAATTAGTAGTCTAGGATCTTAAGTCTACATGTTTTTCATTTTGCAATGCTATAGAAAGATAAATAGTAATTACCATTGCCCTTGTAATAGAAATCATTTGCTATTAAAGCAGTATTTTATAGGAAACTATAATTATAAAACCACAAACCAAGTTACTGAAACACTCACATGAAACACATGACTGACAAAAGTGGATAAAAGGCATATATCTTATTTACATACAAATAACATATAACATGATATATTCTGAGGCCCCTCCAATTTCCTCACCTGTGATATAATAGGATTATATATCAAAACTCACATGATCAGCTTATTATTTATTATTCAATATCTCTATGTATGTTTCTGCTTTATAAAACCAATGCTCCTACTCTTCTTTTTTCCTCTTAATTTGTAACAGTAATTATTTTCTAATTTCTTAATTATAAATCCTGTTAGAATTTAAAACCTTTAAAAATATAGCTAATTTATCATTGGAATTTATTACCCTATTAAGAAACATCCCAGTTATTTCTTAGTTAAAACTAATTACTTTGGGGGGTCTTTGTTTATAGGAGGGGGCATAATCTACAGGAGTTATTTATGGACTATTTAACTTATTTGGTGTTTAGAAGGCTGCTATTTTCAAACATTCCAGGGAATTTCTTAATACTGTTATCCAAATAATGTGACACTATTTTATTAAAGAATCAGTTGGTTGTTGGTCTTTGCTTGTTTGTTTTTACATAAAGCAAAAACCTCAGGAGTTCTCTCTGCACTAACTAACTAAAAATGAGGACTGATGAGAAGGCTTTCTTGAGAGGGAGCTAGTCAAAATGCTCCAGGGCTTTTTCTCTCAGACCAAATCATTCTTCAAAACTCACTGGGAATGTAACCTTTCTTTCTGGGGCAGAAGGTGAAACTCCATAAATCCAGTTATGAGTATTCCATTCTGAGTTTAAAAGCATTCTACTGATCCAGAATATTCAATAGCAAGGGGACTTATTCAGTGGTAGAAAGTTCCTTGAGGATTCTTATAGTTTAAGTGGAACTGACTGAGATTATCTTGGGTCATGCTTATATTTCAGCAGCTAAAGATTTAAAAGTGTAAAAGTACTTGAGTTGTGATTTTCATTCTTAGCTTTTGGCTGAAATGAAGTTACCTGGATTACAGTAGAGACTGAATTGTTGTCAATGTTGAGACACAAACTTGAGGAAAGGAGCCCAGCAATAAAAATGCGATTATCAGGGAAAGAAGCTGAGTAATTGTCCTAGGGAAGGATGAATGCAAAGTAACTAAATAACAGCAGAGACATTTACTCTATACTCGATATCCAGGTCTTGGTGGAACATGCCTGGAAAATTAAAATTGGAGTGAAATTCTGTATGTATCAGGATATGATACTGTAAGGGAAAAACAGCAACAAAACAGATGCATTTCCCACACCATAAAAAAGTACCAGTGGTTTTTAAAACACCAAATCTATATCTTCTTTGTGTTACGCAGGTCAGCAAGTGGGCTTATTCCAGCCCCTTTGGAACCTGAGGCATGGCTGACAAGAGGATTTCCCTCTAATAATACTTCCAGGTCAACACATGCCTCCAGCATTTTCTTCTGCAGGAGAAGAAAATATGAAAAATCACACAATGCTTTTTAATACTTCAACCCTAAAGTGACATATACCTAATATCCATAAAAAAATATGAACCATAAACTTTTAAAAAATGTGTCTTAGAAAGACGTTTTAATAAAATTCAAATTCAAAATTCTGGGAAATTTTTTCAATACGTTTCTGGCAAAGACTTATAATTTTAATTTTAAAGGAATTCTTGTAATTCTTATTCTTTTAATTTTAAAAGAATTCTTATAAATCAATAATAAGAAGACAAATAAATTAATAATTGACAAATATTTGAAAAATATATGTTAAATTTTATTATATAAAATACTAATATATAATTAATATCATTTTATTATATAAAATATATTTTTTGAAAAAATATAAAACCCAAAAGAAATATTTTTAAATCTGTTCAAATCTATTGGATTGGTAATAAGACATTAAATAATTTTAGAAGTAAGACCTTAAAGAGGAAAACAGAATGACAAACACAGTTTATGCTTAATTTCCCTGTAAGAGTAAGTTAGGCAGAATAGTGGCACTCCAAAAATGTCCACCTCCTAATTCTGAAAACACACAAATATGTTACATGGCAAAAGGGACTTTTCAGAAGTAAAGGATCTTAAATGGGGGATATTATCCTGGATTATCTGGGTGTGTCAAATATAATCACAAACGTCATTACAAGCAGTAAATGGAAGCAGGAGAGTTAAAGAAGATGAGATGAGATGTAACTAGTGTCAGAGTGGAGAGAAATTTGAAGATGCTCTGTTGCTGGCTTTCACATTTGAGGAGGGTCTATGAGCCAAGGACTTCAGGTGGACTGGGGAAGGCAGAAAAAGAAAAACAATTGAATTATTCCCTAGATTCCCCGGAAGGAAACAGCCCAGCTGGTACCTTGATTTTAGCCCAGTGAAACCCATTTTAGACTTCCAACTTCTAGAACACTTAGTACACATGTGTGTGTGTTTTAACCACCAAATCTGTGGTAATGTGTTACAGCAGCAATACAAAATTAATACAAGGGGTCTATTCCAATCCAGCACAGATATCTAAGAATCTAATCAAATCCAGTGATGAGCTTTTGGGTCTACTGATTAAACAAAATTGGAATCCAGAATTTGGGGGAGATGAGGATTATAAACAACCCACTCTAGCAGTAAGGGTAAACACTAATTGAAGATGCTATTACCGTGACTGAAAGCCCAACTTTTAATTATTTCAATCCCTAAAATTGGATTAGGTAAATCATCAAAATTTGCTAATTGCCCTAGATTCCTACAAGAAAGAGAGTCAGATCTCTTCAACAGAAGATAATAACATCTTTAGCTTCATGTTTTCCTCTAATTCATTATAAAGAATTCTCAGCACTCAATCAAATATAACTAGGTATCCAAGGTGAAAACAGGACGTAAAAGAAAACTGTGAGAGACATCAAACCATACACACAATGTACAAGGATAATGTTATAAGAGTAATAGGAGTTATAGGAGTAATATATATAGGAGTAATCAGGCACAGACATTAAATAACTCTGTTTATCATGATAGATACATAAAATGCAGTATTAATAAATTCAGAAGAAATTTGAAAGCAGTTAAAAGGAGCCAAATATAAAATAGTAAATTAAAATATCCACTATTAAGAACTGAATGGATGGATTTATCAGCAAGGTAGAGAGAACCAAAAATAGGATTAGAGAATTGGTAATATGTGAGAAATAAATATTCATAAAAGTCAAAAAGAAACACAAATACAGAGAATACAGAAGAGGGTTAGAAATGTAGGAAATAAAGTGAGAAAGTTTAAAATGTGTGTAACTGGAATCTCACATGAAAGTTGACTACAAGTAAGGAAAACACACTGTATGAAATTAAAATTTCAAAGGAAATTTTATCAAAGGAAAATAACAAAGGAACAACAACAAAAATAAACCGTGGTTTCAAAAAGTCATAAGAACTCCAAGCATGTTCAAGAATAGCACTCTAACAAATGTTGGTGAAGTTGTGGAACAACTGGAACGCTCACATGTTGCTGAGAGAGGTTTGAGGGGGATGTTATGTAAATTGGTAAAACGACTTGGAAAAATATTTGTCATAAATGTTTTTAATATGCATGCATTCGGTGACCAACCCATTCCACTCCTAGGCAGATAGCAAGAAATATAAGTGTGTGCATATCTAAAGACTATACAAGAATATTCATAAAACACTATTTATAACAGCCAAAACAAGCAAACAGAAAAACCCATAAAACTCTATCATTACAGAATGTTTAAATAAATTATGGTGCCTCAATAATATAAATTCTATACAGAAATAAAAATTCACATTGATGAACCTCATAAACCTAATGTTAAATAAAAGAAGCCAGACACAGTAATATATTTTTGTATTATTCTATTTAAATAGAGATTAAAACAGACAAAAGGAAACTATACTCATAGCATCTGGAATAATGGTTACCTTTAAACAAGAGTAAGAGAGAAATGATCTCAGATGAAGGTATTAGTCGACTTTCTAACCTTGTTTGTGACTCACAGGTACTTGTTTCTTGATAATTGATTGAGTCACACAGAGATAAATTAATTAGCAAGATATTTTAGAAAAGAATTAGTAAATTAGTTTCCTGCAGCTTCTGCAGGAAACAACCTACCACAAATGGTGACTTAAAACAACTGAAATTTATTCTTTCACAGTTCTGGAAGGCAAATGTCCAAAATCATTTTCACTGTGTTGAAATCAAGGTGTCAGCAGGGCCATATTCGCCCAGGAGGCTCTAAGAGAAAATCCATTGCTTGCCTCTTCCAGCATCTGGTAGCTGCCTGCATTCCTTGACTGTGACCACATCATTCATTCCAATCTGCCTCCATTATCACAATGCCTTCCCCTCTTGCACAGAATGTGTTTTAACTCCCCGACTTGTGACTGCATTTAGGGTCCACCCAGAAAATCCAGGGAATCTTTCCATCTCAGTGTCCTCATCTAATCATCTGTGCAGAGACACTTTTTCCTCATGAAATTATTTTCATGTTACAGGTATTTGGACCTAATACATTTGGAGGAGCAATTATTCTGCTTACCACAACTGGTAAAAATTTTAACAGAGGATTAGAAATTATTAAAAAATATTTTATATAGGAATAATGATAGCCTTCAGTCTTCTTCACAGATATTTCTTGCTTTCCTCCTTTTAGACACTTAATACATTTGCCTTTCCATAGCGAGCTGTAGCAAGAGATGTTTAAATGACTTTGATTAAAGGCATGTGTGTACTTTTGTGATTCATCACATTTCCTATCATCTGCCACATTGACCAGTGATTTTATTTTATTTTTTTTAAGTTTTATTGGAGTATAGTTGATACAAAATGTTGTGTTAGTTTCTGTTGTACAGCAAAGTGAATTAGTTCTACATATACATATATCCACTCTTTCTTAGATTCTTTTCCCATATGGGCCATTACAGAGTATTGAGTAGGGTTCCCTGTGCTATACAGTAGGTCCATATTAGTTATCTATTTTACATATAGTAGTGTGTACATGTCAATCCCAATCTCCCAGTTTATCCCTCCCCCCAGCCCTTTCCCCCCTGGTAACCGTAATTTTGTTTTCTACATCTGGGACCCTATTTCTGTTTTGTAAATAAGTTCATTTGTGTCATTTTTTTAGATTCCACATATAAGCGATATCATATATTTGTCTTTCTCTGTCTGACTTACTTTACTCAGTATGACAATCTCTGGGTCCATCCATGTTGCTTCAGATGACATTATTTTGTTCATTTTTATTATGGCTGAGTAATATTCCATTGTATATATGTACCACAGCTTCTTTATCCACTCCTCTATCGATGTACCTTTAGGTTGCTTCCATGTTGGAGCTATTATAAATAGTGCTGCAATGAACATTGGGACGTATGTATCTTTTTGAATTATGGTTTTCTCCTGATACAGGCCCAGAAGTGGGATTGTAGGATCATATGGTAGCTCTATTTTTAGTTTTTTAAGGAACCTCCATAATGATTGTATCAATTTACATTCCTACCAGCAGTGCAGGAGTGTTCCCATTTCTCCACACCCTCTCCAGCATTTATTGTTTGTAGATTTTTTGATGATGGCCATTCTGGCTGGTGTGAGATGATTCCTCATTATAATTTTCATTTGCATTTATCTAATAATTAGTGATGTTGCACATCTTTTCATGTGTTTTTTGGCACATGTGCTTTATGTGCCTTATATCCTCTTCGGAGAAATGTCTATTTAGCTCTTTTGCCCATTTTTTGATTGGGTTGTTTGTTTTCTTGACATTGAGCTGCATGAGCTATTCATATAGTTTGGAGATTAATCCTTTGTTGGTTGCTTCGTTTGCAAATATTTTCTGCCATTCTGTAGGTTGTCTTTTTTTTTTTTTTTTTTTTTTTTTTTTTTTTGCAGTACGCGGGCCTCTCACTGTTGTGGCCTCTCCCACTGTGGAGCACAGGCTCTGGACGCGCAGGCCCAGCGGCCATGGCCCACGGGCCCAGCCATTCCGCAGCATGTGGGATCCTCCCGGACCGGGGCACGAACCCGTGTCCCCTGCATCGTCAGGCAGACTCTCAACCACTGCACCACCAGGGAAGCCCGGTCCCATTTGTTTTTATTTTCATTACCTCTAGGAGGTGCAAGAGACTCAGCTAGCCTGGGACCATCAGTGACAATATCAGAACCCCACTTTACTGTTTAGAAATATAAATGTATCATAATTCAGGTTAACTCCTTCATTGGCTTTTAACCTATATCTCTGCATTGAATTAATGTGGTGGAGGATCATACATTTAATGTTCTAGTTTATTCAAAATTATAATTTAGAGCATTTGGCCTAATCCGTTAAGTCAGCTTTTCTTGATTAAGTGACCAGAGGGTTATTTAAAACTCTCACTAGGAACTTCTGTTTTGAGTTCTCCTGAAGCCAAGATTGCTGACACAGATATTGGAGGCTTGAGTTGGAGCGAGAGCATTGTCATGTGTGAGTAAGGTCCTCTGCGGAGCTTGTGCATGGCATGTCTCTGGAACTTCTGGCCCTTGCCTGCACTCTTCTTTTCATGCTGAACCATATCATTTGTCTTTAAATAAAATCTTTAGATGAGTTTGCTCTGTGGTGTCTATTGAACTTATTCAAATATCTAAACTGTGGAAATCTTTGTATGCTCAAACCTGGAAATTGGAAAGATGTAACAACTCTGGGCCAACCTTTGATTAATGAGCAGCAAAAGCCATTAGGTACATGTTTCCCTCATTTGTGTCTCAGAGGAACAATTCTGAAAAGCATTATAAAAGCTTCCTCAGGCTATCCCCAGCCACATTGATCCCTGGTTTCTCACAGAAGAAACTAACTCATTATTCACCTTTAGATTGGCTTTCCTTTCTTTCCTGTTTTATTCTTCCCAGGCTTTCCATTCTTGGTTTCTGGGATCAATTTCCCAAAGCCGGCAATCCCTAGATTTAGATTCTGATTTCTGAAATAAACTCAAGCTAAGACACTCTAATAAATTGTATGCTGTTTTTCCTATTCTTTAAAAAAAAATTTATGACATAGTATTCTTACTAGCAAATGCTAAATAGATGTGAAATTTTGAAATAAAACCTCTGCTATTACAGTCTGTAGGAATTATTAAGCTCCTGCATAAACTAAAATTGTGCCCATTTCTTTGCTGAGAATAATTCTGGATTAAATGAATTGTCTTTTCATTTTTAGCCTTCACTCTTCATTTACTTTTAAAACAATTTATTGAAATAAAGTTGATTTACAGTGTTATGTTAGTTTCAGGTCATAGAAAAATGACTCAGTTATGTGTGTGTATATATATATATATATATATATATATATGTATGTATAATTCTTTTTCAAATAATACATATATTCTTTTTAGATTCTTTTCCATTATAGGTTATTACAAGATATTGAGTATAGTTCCCTGCGCTATACAGTATGTCCTTGCTGGTTATCTATTTTATATATAGTCGTGGGTATATTTCAATCCCTGAATCCTAATTTGTCATCTCCCCTTTCCCCTTTGGTAAACATGTTTGTTTTCTATGTCTGGGAGTCTATTTCTGTTTTGTAAATAAGTTCATTTGTATAGATTCCACATGTAAGTGATATCACATAATATGTGTCTTTTTCTGTCTTACTGCACTTAGTGTGATAATTTTTAGGTTCACTCATGTTGCTGCAAAAGGCGTTATGTCATTCTTTTATGTCTGAGTAATATTCCATTGTGTATATGTACCACATCTTCTTTATCCATTCATCTGTCTATGGACACTTAGGTTGTTCCCATGTCTCAACTATTGTAAATAGTTCTACAGTGAATATTGCCTTCACTTTTCATTTAAATGCTAATCTATATAATGAGGGAAAATTGGTTTTTAGGTACTATCCAAGAATTTTCCTGAAATGTAATAAGGCCTGAATCCTCAGCATGAATGATACCACTGAGCAGAATTAAAGACTAACATTGATACACATTGCTTTAAAATTGAAGTTCATTAAGGAAAAGTTTGGTAAAAGAAAAAGAAAGCTAAGGAAACAGAATTATAAACTGAGAGAAGACTAATTATTAACAACAATAGATGGCAAATGTCAGTGAGTAATAATCTCAAAATTCTAAGGGGAAATTGAAATTTGACCTTTATATCCAACAAATTAATCAACCTAAAAGAAATTAAATATAAAGTTATATGTAACTTTCAAAAACTTTTACTACTGTTAGATCCATTAAATGAAAAGTTTGAAGTCCAGGATGTGACTTCCCCTGAAGTCCAGGGGAAAAATATAAACAATGTACTTCAAAGAGAAAACAAAGAATTCAAAATGTATAGTAAAATATAATGAAAAAGTAAATCAACATGACATTCTGGCCAATGCCCAAAATATGATTGTGATAAGATAGTAAATATATATATATATATATATATATATATATATATATATATGTATTTATAATTAAAATTCTAGACAAAATACTACCTCGGAATTTAGGAATAAGCTTTTCAGATGGAAGTGAAAATCTGAATAAGAATCTAATGAGAATAACTTGCCTTATTCAGGACTATACTAAAGATAAGAATGAATTCAGACTTGTTTAAAAATATACATGTTACCAATTAAAGGCTAATGACTAAAATAATATAACTGTAGTTTGTAAATCATTTACATCAGAACAGGAATAAAAGATGGCTCTAGAGTGAAAGGAAAATGATATTGACCCAACATTTAGCTAGGGCACAGAAAATGTATACTGTACATTCATTTCTAGTGGTAATGTAAATTGGAACAGTTACTTTAAGGAGTAATTTAAATTGATCTAATAGAAATTTAAATAGAATAAATTTAAATAGAAATTTAAATACCCATACCATACCATATTCAGTCAGTAATTCCTGAATATACACTGGAGAAACACTTGTTCACATGCACAAATGGACATATACAGGAAAGAGCCTAGCAGCAGTTTTGGTAATTTAATTTGATTTAAAAAATATAAAATTCCATCGAAAGGAAATAGATAAATAAATTGTTAACACACAGGTACACAAGCACAAACACACACACAATCAAATTTTATACAATACTTTAGTTGTCTCTTTCCTACTCTTTAATTTCTCTTTCTCACTCAGCCTATAGAAAAATAATAATGGGTATATATGTATAACCTATTATTATTAATTTTTTTCCCTTTATTCTTTTTCTTTTACTGGAGTAAAATTGCTTTACAATGTCGTGTTAGTTTCTGCTATACAGTGAAGTGAATCAGCTATACAGTGAAGTGAATCAGCTATATGTATACCTATATACACTCCCTCTTGGACATCCCTCCCCCACATCCTACCCTCATCTAGGTCATCACAGAGCACTGAGCTGAGCTCCCTGTGCTATACAGCAGGATCCCACTAGCTATCTATTTTACACATGGTAGTGTATTTATGTCAAACCTAATCTCCAAATTTGTCCCACACTCCCCTTCACCCACTGTGTCCACATGTCCGTTCTCTACATCTGCGTCTCTATTCCTGCCCTAAAAATAGGTTCATGTACCATTTTTCTAGATTCCACATATATGTGTTAATATATGATATTTGTTTTTCTCTTTCTGGATTACTTCACTCTATATGAAAGACTCTAGGTCCATCCACATCTCTATACATGATCCAATTTCATTCCTTCTTATGTCTGAGTAATACTCCATTGTGTATATATACCACATCTTCTTTTTCCATTCATCTAGTTTTGGACATTTAGGTTCTTTCCATGTCCTGGCTGTTGTAAAGAGTGCTGCAATGAACACTGGGGTACATGTGTCCTTTTGAATTATGGTTTTCTCAGGGTATATGCCCAGTAGTGGGATTGCTGGGTCATATGGTAGTTCTATTTTTAGTTTTTTAAGGAAACTCCATACTCTTCTCCATAGTGGCTCTATCAATTTACATTCCTACCAACAGTGCAAGAGGGTTCCCTTTTCTCCACACCCTTTCCAGCATTTATTGTTTGTAGATTTTTTGATGGTGGCCATTCTGGCCAATGTGAGATGATACCTCATCGTAGTTTTTGATTTGCATTTCTCTAATGACTAGTGATGCTGAGCATCCATTCATGTGTTTGTTGGCAATCTGTATATCTTCTTTGGAGAAATGTCTATTTAGGTCTTCTGCCCATTTTTGGATTGGGTTGTTTGCTTTTTGATATTGAGTCCCATGAGCTGTTCGTATATTTTGGAGATTAATCCTTTGTCTGTTGCTGTATTGGCAAATATTTTCTCCCATTCTGAGGGTTGTCTTTTCATCTTATTTATGGTTTCCTTTGCTGTGCAAAAGCTTTTAAGTTTCATTAGGTCCCATTTGTTTATTATTGTTTTTATTTTCATTACTCTAGGAAGTGGGTCAAAAAAGATCTTGCTGTGATTGGTGTCAAAGAGTGTTTTTCCTATGTTTTCCTCTATGAGTTTTATAATGTCTTGCCTTATATTTAGTTCTTTAATTCATTTGGAGACTATTTTTGCATATGGTGTTAAGTAGTGTTCTAATTTCATTCTTTTACATGTAGCTATCCAGTTTTCCCAGAACCACTTACTGAAGAGGCAGTCTTTTTTCCACTGTATGTTCTTGACTCCTTTGTCATAGATTAGGTGACCATATGTGTGTGGGTTTATCTCTGGGCTTTCCATCCTGTACCATTGATTTATATTTCTGTTTTTGTGCCAATACCATACTGTCTTGATTACCGTTGCTTTGTGGTATAGTTTGGGGTCAGGGAGCCTGATTCCAACAGCCCCATTTTTCATTCTCAGGATTGCTTTGGCTATTTGGGGTCTTCTGTGTTTCCAAATGAACATAAAATTTTTTGTTCTAATTCTGTGAAGAATGCCATTGGCAGTTTGATAGGGATTGCAGTGAAACTGTAGATTGCTTTGGGTAGTATAGTCATTTTCACACTATTGATCTTCCACTCCAAGAACATGCTATATTTCTCCATCTGTTTATGTCATCTTTGATTTCTTTCATCAGTGTTTTATAGTTTTCTAAGTACAAGTATTTTGCCTCCTTAGATAGGTTTATTCCTAGGTATTTTATTCTTTTTGTTGCAGTGGTGAATGGGATTGTTTCCTTAATTTCTCTTTCTGATCTTTCGTTGTTAGTGTATAGAAATGCAAGAGATTTCTGTGCATTAATTTTGCGTTCTGCAACTTTACCAAATTCACTGATTAGCTCTAGTAGTTTTCTGGTGGCATCTTAAGGATTATCTATGTATAGTATCATGTCATCTGCAAACAATGACAGTTTTATTTCTTCTTTTCCAATTTGTATTCTTTTTATTTCTTTTTCTTCTCTGATTGCCATGGCTAGGACTTCCAAAACTATGTTGAATAAGAGTGGCGAGAATGGGCATCCTTGTCTTGTTCCTGATTTTAGTGGAAATGCTTTCAGTTTTTCACCATTGAGTATGATGCTTGCTGTGGGTTTGTCATATATAGCCTTTTTATGTTGAGGTAGTTTCCCTCTATGCCCATTTTCTGGAGAGTTTTAATCATAAATGGATGTTGAATTTTGTCAAAAGCTTTTTCTGTATCTATTGAGATGATCATATGGTTTTTATTCCTTAATTTGTTAATATGGTGTATCACATTGATTGATTTGCATATATTGAAGAATCCTTGCATTCCTGGGATAAATCCAGTTGATCATGGTGTTTGATACTTTTAATGTGCTATTGGATTCTGTTTGCTAGTATTTTGTTGAAGATTTTTGCATATATGTTCATCAGTGAAATTGGTCTGTAATTTTCCTTTTTTGTGATATCTTTGTCCGATTTTGGTATCAAGGTGATGGTGGCTTTGTAGAATGAATTTGAGAGTATTTCCCCCTCTGCAATTTTTTGGAAGAATATGAGAAGAATGGGTGTTAGCTCTTCTCTAAATGTTTGATAGATTTGCCTGTGAAGCTATCTGGTCCTGGACTTTTGTTTGTTGGAAGATTTGTAATTACAGTTTCAGTGTCATTACTTGTGATAAATCTGTTTATATTTTCTCATTCTTCCTAGTTCAGTCTTGGAAAATTGTACCTTTCCAAGAATTTGTCCATTTCTTCATGGTTGTCCATTTATTGGCATATTATTTTTTGTAGTAGTCTCTTATAATCCTTTGTATTTCTGTGGTGTCAGTTGTGATTTCTTCTTTTTTCATTTCTAAGTCTACTGATTTACATCCTCTCTCTTTTATTCTTGATGAATCTGGCTAAAGGTTTATCAATTTTGTTTATCTTCTCAAAGAACCAATGTTTAGTTTTATTGATCTTTGCTATTATTTTCTTCATTTCTATTTCATTTATTTCTGCTCTGAACTTTATGATTTCTTTCCTTCTACTGACTTTGGATTTTCTTTGTGTTTCTCTCTCTAGTTGCTTTAGGTGCATTGTTAGATTGCTTATTTGAGATTTTTCTTGTTTCTTGAGGTGAGATTGAATTGCTATGAGCTTCCCTCTTAGAACTGCTTTTGATGCATCCCATAGGTTTTGGATCATTTTGTTTTCATTGCCATTTTTTTTCCATGTATTTTTATATTTCTTGTTTGAATACTTCAGTGACCTCTTGAATATTTAGTAGTGCAGTATTTAGCCTCCATGTATTTGTGTTTTTTGCAGTTTTTTTTCCTGTAACTGATATCTAGTCTTATAGTGTTATGCTCAGAAAAGATGCTTGATATGATTCAATTTTCTTAAATTTTCCAGGGCTTGATTTGTGACCTACGATGTGATCTATCCTGGAGAATGTCCCGTGTTCACTTGAGAAGAAAGTGTATTCTGCCACTTTGGGGTGGAATGTCCTATAGACATCAATTAAATCTATCTGGTCTACTGTGTCATTTAAATCTTGTGTTTCCATATTTATTTTCTGTTTGGATGACCTGTCCATTGGTGTAAGTAGGGTTTTAAAGTCCCCTACTATTATTTTGTTACTGTTGATTTCCCCTTTTATGGTGGTTAGCGTTTGCCTTAGGTATTGTGGTGCTCCTATGTTGGGTGCATAAATATTTATATTTGTTATACCTTCTTCTTCTTGGATTGATCCCTTGATCATTATGTAGTGTCCTTCCTTATCTCTTGTAACAGTCTTTATTTTAAAGTCTATTTTATCTGATATGAATATTGCTACTCCAGGTTTCTTTTGATTTCCATTTGCATGGAATATCTTTTTCCATCCCTTCACTTTCAGCCTATATGTGTCCTTAGATCTGAAGTGGGTCTCTTGTAGACAGCATATATGTTGTCTTGTTTTTATATCCATTCAGCAAGCCTGTGTCTTTTGGTTGGAGCATTTAATCTATTTACATTTAAGGTAATTATCGATATGTATGTTCCTATTACCATTTTCTCAATTATTTTGGGTTTGTTTTTGTGGGTCGTTTTCTTCTCTTTTGTTTCCTACCTAGAGAAGTTCCTTTAGCATTTGTTGTAAAGCTGGGTTGGTGGTGCTAAATTCTCTTAGTTTTTGCTTGTCTGAAGGCTTTTGATTTCTCCATCGAATCTGAATGAGATCCTTGCTAGTGAAAATAATCTTGGTTGTAGGGGTTTTTTTTTCATCACTTTAAGTATATCCTTCCACCTGCTTCTGGCCTGCAGAGTTTCTATTGAAAAATCAGCTGATAACCTTATGGGGATTCCTTTGTATGTTATTTTTGGCTTTTCCCTTGCTGCTTTTAATATTTTTTCTTTGAATTTAATTTTTGTTAGTTGATTAATATGTGCCTTGTTGTGTTTCTCCTAGGGTTTATCCTGTACGGGACTCTCTGTGTTTCCTGGACTTGGGTGCCTGTTTCCTTCCCCATGTTAGGGAAGTTTCCACTATAATCTCTTCAAATATTTTCTCAGACCCTTTCTTTTTCTCTTCTTCTTCTGGAACCCCTATAATTCAAATGTTGGTGCATTTAGTGTTTTCCCAGAGGTCTCTGAGATTGGCTTCAATTCTTTTCATTCTGTTTTCTTTATTCTGCTCCTTGGCAGTTTTTTCCACCATTCTGTCTTCCAGCTCACTTATTCATTCTTCTGCCTCAAGTATTCTGTTATTGATTTCTTCTGTTGTATTTTTCGTATCAGTTATTGTGTTGTTCATCTCTGTTTGTTTGTTCTTTAGGTCTTCTAGATCTTTGTTAAACATTTCTTCTGTTTTCTCAATCATGCCTCCATTCTATTTCCGAGATTCTGTATCATCTTTACTATCATTACTCTAAATTCTTTTTCAGGTAGATTGCCTATTTCCTCTTGATTTATTTGGTCTTATAGGTTTTTACCTTGCTCCTTCATCTGTGACATATTTTTTTGTTGTCTCTCTCTCTCTCTCTCTCTTTTTTTTATTGGTGGGATTTTGTTCCTGTTTTACTGGTTGTGTGGCCTGAGACTTCCAGTGCTGGAGTTTGTAAGCTGTTGGGTATAGCCGGGTCTTGGTGCTGAGATGAGGAGCTCCGGGAGACTTCACTCCAATAAATATTCCTTGGGGTCTGAGTTTCTCTGTTAATCCAGTGGTTCGGATTCAGAGCTCCCACCACAGGAGCTCTGGCCCAACTTCTGGCTCATTAACCAAGATCCCACAAGCCATGTGGGGCAGAAAAAAAAAAGAAAGAAAAAAGGAGCAGAGCAATAACAGAGAGTAAAAAATAAAATTAGATTAGAAAGCTAATAGATATGTTAGAAAGAATAAAAAAATAAAAATATAGATGAGACAACTGGAAGGTAAAACAGAACCACAATCGTAAAAAAGAGGAGAAAAGGCCCTTGCTGTGGGGGGCGGGGTTTCAGCAGAGGCGGGGTTTAGGTGGTGGGCGGGGCCTATGCTTAAGACCCACATGACGGGAAAAGGCCCTGGGGGGGTCAGGGGTAAGGCTTAGGCTCAGTGCAGCAGGTGGGGCTGCAGCAGCAGGGGCCCAGGAGTGTCTTTAGCCTTGGAGGGCAGAGGACTAGGTCCAGGACCCCAGCAGGCTCACTGGGCCCAAAAGGATAGGGGAAATGCCAGGCACATTCACCCCTGATCCTCCAATCCCAGACAGCCCCTCCCAGTTGTCCTCTCTTCTTCTTCCCCCCTCTCCCTCCTATGCCCCTGGGACCCACATGGCTGGAGGGGACCCCAGAAGGCAGGAGACCAGATCCAGAAGCCCAGCAGGCTTCCCGGGGCCTGAGTGGGTTGGGGAAATACCAGCCATGCATCCCCTAATCCTCTGGTCTTGGAGGCCCCCTCCCGCTGGCCTCTCCTCTTCTCCCCCTGCCTCCCTCCTACACCCCTAGGACCCACATGGCCCAGAAGGGACCTCGGAGGGTGGAGGACCTGGCCCAGGAGACCTGCAGGCATCCTGGGGCTTGATTGGGCAGGGGAGATGCTAGGCACACTGCCCCCTGATCATATGAAACCCCTAGGGGGACCCAGGTGTGGGAACACCTCCTCCCTCCCATCCACTTCTCAGTGCACTAGTCCTGTCTGGGGCTCTACTTCTCCTCCCCCCTCACTACCCCCTCATCCTACCCGGTCATTCAGGGGTTCCTCCTATCTCCTTGGGTGTCCCTCCCATCTCCTTGGGTGTTGAGGTCCCCCACCAATGCCCAGCACGCACCCTAGTTGTAGAGAGACATGAACTCCATGTCTTCCCCTGCCACCATCTTGACTCCACCCCAATCTAGTATTTTAAAAATATGTGTTATAACAAAATCACCTTATGGTGAATTTGAAACAAAACTCAAATGTTAATTTTTGTAATTTAGGCAAACTTTAAATTAAATACACATTAGGAACTACCTCTGCCGGCTATCATGAAGCAACTACCACGAAACTAGCAATACCATCCTAAGCAGTTACAATTGATGAGGCAGCTGTATAATAGGCAGCCCAGAGCAGGGATTCCTGAATTAACAAAAACCCAAAATGAGAGTTCCAAAATCTCTTCTAGAGCTATTTATTTAAAAACAAGGAGATAATAACATATTAGACTATCACCACAGTTAAATAACTTCTTGCTCTATTTTTGAGTCCAATATGAGATTTACAAAAGACTGTACTTCATTTGGACTTCTAAACATTTATTTATTCCAAGGACACCCTACTGAATTTTGCATCTAAATTTTAAAGTGATTCTCGTTTCAATATTTTTTGATGAAACACTTCACATTCTGAGTAAACACACACACACACAACATATGGGTCCACATGAATAAAAATAATTTGACCCTTGATTCTACAATAAAAATCAAACAAACAAGGAATACAACAAACCAAAAAAAAAAAAGTGAAGTGCTAGTTGATTTAATAGTGGTATTTCTAAATGCAGCAGGAACATTAAAGCTCATATTTTCCTGTTTCAACTTTGAAGTTGTTTTTTGCTTTCTTCCTTAGACAGAAAAAAAAAAAGACAGAGTCAGAGACAGAGAAAGAGAGCAGAGGGAGAGAGAGAGAGAGAGAATAGGGTTTGCTTGACATCACCTAGAAGAGGGAAGAAAAATTAAAAGGGTAAACATCTGTTACTAGGTTTCTACCATCCCACTCCCACCTTTATTTTTTCCTTTTTTTCCTATCATTTTATTTGTACAAAGGTAGTAGGCAGCATCCATGTTCCCTGGAACTCTTTCCATACACTTCTCATCAACAATCATTATTTTAGGTCAGATTAAAATTTTGTTCAGCCTAGACAGACTAGTTGAACAGACCGTAAGTCCTTCCCACGGGCTTCCTCCACTCCATTCCATACTCCCTTCTGCAGTAAAACACAAATATAATTCTGTTGTCATCCTACTTAAAAGGCTTCTACTTCTCCTTATCATCGGTAAATGAAATCAAAACCTCTGGGTACATAATTTAAATCTCTTTATAGTCTGACTCTTTCTAACTTTTCCTGCTTCAATCCTGGTGTTTCCTATGTGCCCCAACTATGCCATGTTCATTTCTGTGCTTTTCCCACTTGGTAGAGGATTCCATTGCAGTATCCATCATGGAGTGTGTGTATATATGTATACATATATACATACATGCAAACATATGCATACATATATATGTATTTCTTTACATACCTTTACTTCCCATTATGCTCTGAGCAGCTTGAGGCAGTGACTTCTGAACACTGTCCAGAATTGGAAAAATGTAAGGAAGTATAAATAGTTGTTGAAATATTATCTTGAAATCATTAGGAATGAGTCAATGAATAAATAAATGACACCCTCTACTCCCTATATTCAGGCCTACGAAGAACACATTTCTTATCTCCTCTACAAAGCTTCTCCAAAATATACTAGATCTCATCAACATCAGCATATTAGAAGTTGTTAAAACCAGTAGAGATAAGCAATACAATATATTCAAGAAAAGCAATAAAATTATCAAATTTACTGGCTCAAAAACATGACTACTAGAATTCATTATAATACTCTTCTTAAACCCAAATATTAGATTCCATTTTCAAAGATATATAACAAAATTCTAGGTACATAAATATGTCAATACATCAAAATTTAGAATTGAGCCAGAAAATATTGAATTAAAAATAAAATGTTTTGGAATATAGGTTATTACAGATTTGATTTGCTAAATCTGTAATACACTACATTATAAGTCAACCTCCATTACTTCAGTAAAGGTTGTTTACTTTCCTGCAGTTATATATTTTTTTGTCTTAATACCTAATTACTGCTATCTAATTTCACTAAATTATGAGGGTACAGCTCCATTCACTGCTTGAAACTGAATATAATTATCAAATATTGAAAAATAATAATGAGGCATCCTTATAATTACAGTTAAGTACTTTCCTTGTGTATAGAGAAATATAAAAGTATCTTTTGTTATTCTGTATAGATAAATGATGTTTTGCTCATGAGCTAGAGGAAATTATCACAATGTTTGCCAAGGTGTTTCTCATATGCTTACAGAACCGCGTGGTGCTATTACCAGTCTACTTTCTCTCTTTAATAGCAAGAGTACGATTGTGGAGTTGTGATATCTGCTATAAAACAATTAGTTTTTCAATTATATAATTGCTCCCCTTTCTCTCTTAGTTTTTTTTCTGTTTATACTGAATCAAATTGCCTCTCCTCTTTCCTTTTGAATACTTTTTGTATTAATTTATATAGAATTACATTTTCTTCTCTCACTGTAAATTTTTGGTCATCCAATCACTGTTTTTTTTATAAATCTATATAATCCTATTCCTGTAAATTAAAAGTTGAAGAAACAAGAACATGGTCTCCTCTCCACTTAAAGGTACCAGTCATAATATTGGAGACCAATGGAACCTGAGATCTTCAGCACTCAAGTTTTTCCTTAGGTGACCTCCTTTGTCACAAGCTACAGATAGTAAAGATACTCATCTTTAGGTTCTCTAGTTGTGTACATGACTCTGAACTAAACATTCTCTGCCACCTATTTTTTGATTGCCTGACACACGACTTTGGAATTTTAGCTTACAAACGCTTTTTCTAGACAGTTTGCTACTGTTCTGTAATTTCCTACGGAAATACATTACTGTTTGCATACTTTTCCTGTCAGAAATGCTATCAGATAAACCTTAGGCAAGGTTCTTGACTCTTGAAAAGTAAGGATTTTAACAACCTGGGAAGACTATAGAGCAGGATGTTACAAGGTTATCATTCCCTCCTACAGCCCCTGATAAAACATTTTGTACTCTTGAGTACTGGGAACACTATTACACATAACTTTGCTTTCTATCTCAACAGGGAGTAGGGTGAGCAGCTCTGTGTAGAGATGGATCTCTATACAGAAAAGTGCAGACAAATCGGTTCTTGCAGCAATTTGTATTTTTCAGATCTTTTCATTTTCAGTCTTTTGGGGGGAAATACATTTGCTTAGAAGAATCTTCCATGCACTTCTTATAATAACCTTAGTTTTATAACTGAAATATCACCACAGGATTTCAGAGTCTTACATGCTACTTTGTGTTGCCTTTCTACTAAATTGTCATAATTGAATGCCATCCCTTGCTTCATTAAATAGCTAAAGAAAGTTCATTTAGTTTAAACAAGTGGAAGTATGTATGGAAGTAAGGGTAGAACAATAGTTACATTTTTTCTGCCTGTGAAATTTAAAATCCAATAACATGCACCTCAAGGAGCTGAATATATAGGAAGGACATGGTGTAGGGGAACAAAAATCTGTAACATAAAAATAATTCAAAACAAATCATCCAGGAGTAACTTAGCAAGGAAATATCAGCTTTAACACTGCAAACTATCTAGTTTGGAAAATGGTATATTTGCAAGTATGGTTTAAATGAAGTCTTGCCTTAACAAAATGATCTAAGATCCATGTTTAAGTCAGAATGCTGCATATACGGCCTGCCACTTTCTTGGTAATCTCTATGTTCTCCTCCATTTTCTTCAAATATTTCATTCATTTTCTTCTTTCTATTCTTCCACATGGTTTCATAAAAAGAAAAATAAAGAGAATTACAGGCAGTGATAATTATGTACAATGAAGAATGAAGTAATGGGTTCTTCCTCATGATCTCATGATTTGGTCCTCTTTGCAGCTGACTGGTACTCAACAAGCTTTAAAGATGTTAAAGACGACTGATTAATTGGGTCCTCTCTGTTTATCTCTACTGTTTGTTACCTTTTTCAATATTCTGTACTTTACTAACATTTCATTCTTAGAATCCTTAGTCTCCTTGAATCATATTAATTTTCTGATAACTGAATCAAAAACAGTCTAAATCTTGGGGTGTTTACTTTTTTAAAAAAATAGGTGTGAATAATTTAATTCAGAGATGATCTCTGGAAACTCTGACACAAGAGTGAGATTGTGATTGGATGGGGGGGAAGATCATCAATAAATTCACATTACTAAGCAAGTTACCACTGGGGACAACAAAAGTTTAATCCCACTAGGGACTTGGAAAGCTGACATAGAACACACTCTTCAGTTATTTCACCCAAAGAAACCAGGATATTTATTTACCAATTATTGTCTGTCATTGGTTGGGTTGTGTGGTGTTAATTCCACAACAACTTTGGCTTTCCACTTGTATGGACAAATGAGTCCAGCTGCCAGAAAAAGCCTTCACACAATGGGATGCAGCTGCTACCAGTTGGTATTCCCGCCCACATACACAGAAATAATAAGAACCAAGGAGATATGTAGTAAGCACTGACAGCATCTACTCTAAGTCCTTAGTATAGATAAATGTCATTTTAATATATCTTAACATTTCTAAGTGAACACATTGCCTTCAAAGTATATAGAAAACTGTGTTGCCTCAGAACCTTGACACAAAAACAAAAAATCTGTGTTCAAGGCCCATATTAACAAAACATAGGAAAAGTTATATACTCCCCTGTTGTCCTCAACTTCCCTGTCTTGCTCATTTGTAGGATGAAAATGTATGCAGAAATATCCATAAATTGAAAGAAAATAAAAATATAAAATGGATTATTTCTATCAAACAATTTTAAAAAGAGCAAGCAAAACACCCAGTGACTTAGAGGAAAGTAAATTATTGTGCAATTATGTAACTTTGATATTAGAAAGACCGTAGTAAAGCTAGTAAAGGATTGTGATTAGAATTATTTGCCAAATTATAAGTAATTTTAAAGTAGGATCAAATGCATCTGATAAATTATGTTTTCATTGATCCATGGATATTTTGATATCTGGATTCATCTTACCATGTAAAGAATTACTAAAGATAAACTCACCATGTTGCTAAAATTGATATCTCTAATTTGCATCACAGCACACAACAGTCATGATAATTAAGCTAACTGATATTATCACTTATGATTGCTTCTTGTCAGAAACTGTGGTATTTTCCCCACTGAGTAGGGAGTGGAGGTGGGTGAATTAAACTTAGTGCTAGAATTATCTCCCTCTTAGGCAGAATTCATCGAAACCAACAGTGAGGTTCAAAATGACCAGTAATAAAAGCAGGAAGAGATGATTGCTATGAAGCTCAACTTAATGGGGCTGGACTCACAGAGAAAACCACCACATAGTGAATCAGGTCAAATAAAAGAAGTAGAATGGCCTGCATATATTCTATTAAGAAGAACAAAATGAAACAAAACAAAAAGTTACATTATAGTAATTTCAGATATTTATATCACCTAACTTTTTCTAATTAAAATATTATTTTGTTATACAATTGACAAATGCACATATTAAAAGCTTAAAAGAAAGAGAGAAGGAAATTCTCCTACTCCTGAATCTAGTCCAGATTCCAGAGGATGGTCCACAGTTTCTTGTGTAGTTACTTAAATGGTGGGATCCCTGGCTTATATTGATTCACACCTTTCATAAGCAATGTAAGTCTTTGTTTTTCTACATTCTTACAGTGTATGTATTTTCAACATTACTGATCTTGCATAATTAGTAGATTAAAGAGAAACCCTTGTTTTAATTTTTATTTCTTCGTGGTAGGTGATGTTAAACACATAATGCTTAAAAGACCCGTTCTTTTTCTTGGTTGTTAATCACCTGTTCGTTTTTTTAATTCATTTATATATTATATAGTTTGACTTTTAATCATTTGTGGAAATCCTTTGGGTACTGTTCCACTAGAAGAAGGAAAGATTAGTAGTCTCTGTGATCTACAACCATTTCTAGACCATTGAAACTCCTTCCCTCCACATAGGGTTTTATTGTTTTTAGTAGCTTTACATAAAAAAGCATGCATATATATGTGATATTTGCATCCTTATCACATATCTACAAAGTAATCAGAACTTACTGATATTATCATCTCAATTTTAGAGTTGAAGAAATGGAACTTCAGTTAATGATTTGACCAAGACATAACAGAAATTAAACTTCTCTTCCGATTTCTTGCATTTTTTTCCAACTACATACATCCATATCTCTGTTTTCCAACAGAGTATTGTTATATCCATTGTCATGCACCAATGTTTTTTCTATTAAGTTTTCTTTATTGTGTGTATCCTAATTAATGGAAAAACAGGTACATTCCCGGAAAATTCTTGCAAAAATCTGCTTTACTAATTTATCATTTCAATGCCCCCATACTTGGCCATAGACTTTAATAAAACTAAATCAGCTGTTTCCCATACTGCTGCAAGCTTGGCACAAAAGTCAGTGTCCACATTATTTCAGCTTTCTGGAGTGGTTCTAAATAATTTATGCTACCTGTTGCCAATCTATTACCCACTTTACAAGGCTGGGTTCATTTCTTTCTCATCAATGCAAACTGTCAGGATCTTATCAAACCAAGGTCAGAATTTTTCTCACTCTCTGGTTTTCCAAGAATCTTACATTATTTATATGTAATAAAGTGAGTTGATTTGCTTAAATATCTACCATAATCTTTCAAATAATGCTAATTCACTTCCTATTAATATGCTATATTAATGCTATATAATATGCTATAGTTATTGAATGCTATATTCACTTCCTATTAATATGCAGTTTGACAACGGAATGTGACTATGTATAAATTGTATAAATTAATGCAGTTTGTTGGTATTATTCACAGGTATCAGTAATTATTACCAAGCTGGGAGTTGAAGAAATTTAGGGATAGTCTTTATGAACTAAAAAATAATGATTTAAAATTTAAGGATAAAAAGGAGAAAGAAGAGATGGTAACTAAATAGATAATTAAAATATAAATACGAATGCAATAATCTAGACCAGGTTGATATTTGGAAAAATGCAAAAGAACTTTCTTAATATTTCCAGAATTCTACTGTCTGCCTCTCACACTAGACTCAAGATTTATGTTTTGTTTAGGCAATAGAGAACAACAGATCACTAGGGAAAATTTATGGAAACCAAAAAGTGGGCTGTTTAATTAGCAAAGAAAACAGGTGCTAGTACTGATGGAGGGAAGGTACCACTTCATTGGCAGGAGAGAAACAACAATGGGAGGTTAGAAGGTGGAAGTGAGTTTTTCTTAAAAAAAGATGTGATAGAAGAACAACTAAGCCAGAAAAAGAGGGAAAAATAAGAAGCAAACAGGCAGGGGAAAATTTAAACTAACCTAGGTAAGGAAGTCAAGAGATTGTCACAGATGTGTGTATAAAGAAATGAACATCAGCTGGATTAGACCAGTAGCACACTGTATGATTTGTGCCCTTACAAATTTTTATGGTACAAGTCCTGGGACTATAGAAGATACTCTGTCTAGACACTGCCCCAGAATAGCCTAAGGTTTGCATAAACTCTTCTGGTATTTTTATTTCAATCCTATACATTGGAGGTTGTGCCTTACATACCTAGCAGGATTATCGAGGTACATTGTTTAAACCATTTTATTTGTAAATATTTCCATATCTACTCAACTATCAGTTTCTTAAATTGTGCTTTTTCATGTATTGGTTTTTCTAAAGATTATTTCATTTCGCTTATTTATTTCAGTCAACTTTTCAAAATTCAAACATATGAATGCATTTTAATTTCTGCCTATATTATATAACATTGAATTTTGCACAAGCATTTAATGCATTCACAAATAAAAGATGGCTAGTGTTTCATATTGCTATTTAGGAGGCTATTAAATTATTACACATAAACAGAAAATATTGTAAAGATATCATCACTTTTAATATTTCAGCAGTTGTTTCAATTACATTATAAAGTGTAGGAATATTGCCAGTTAACTTTAAAAGACAGCATAATAGAGGAAATGGATTTAAAATGGCTTCAAATTATTTTTGTTTAATAAAATAATCTGCCTTGGGTTCACCCTTTTCAATCCTACCTACTTTCTCATTCTTATGGTCCTTAAAAAGAGTATTGTAAATGACTGAAGAGAACATTATATGTGATTTTGTGCTGGAAAATTGAAACAACATGTGATCATGGCTAGGCAGGAGCTTTATGGAAGTAGCAAATAGTTACATGATTACTGAAGTATAGCTGTCAATGGAAATAGAAACCTGCAAGGAGCCTATCATAAAAGCAGCAATTTCAGATTCACTAGTGTTTAAAATTAAAGTTTAGCAATTCATTGTGGATATTTCTCCTTAATGGTTTTCAGAAAGTTTCTTATTTTCACCTTTTTTTCTTAATGTCCTGCCCTTCAAAATGAAAATGTGCTTATTTAAGATCAGTAATGCAATTGTTATAAGGCTATGTGAATAAAGCACTCTAAAAACGTTGAATTCTGAAACAATGGTCAGTCAACTGTTACTTATAGTCAACACTCTATTTTTAATTCATTGAGAGATGAAATATATTAGATAAGTCAATTTGACCAATAGTTTGTTTTTGTTTTTCCTCTTCTGGAGCATAATTAGCTGATGGGTGAACCTAATTAGAGACATGACAAAACTTTCAAGTAAAAGTGCTTAGTGAAAAAAAAATGGCCATTTAAATAGTTGTACATAAATGTATGACATTACACTGTCTTAAGTAGAGATGAGAAGGAGGTTTAAGAAATTGGATACTAGCTAAAGGAAAATGTTTTGGAGAAGAAGCATTTGGGATTTTTTAAAAAAATATTTTGTTTGTTTAGCATGAAATACATCTGGACTAATGTATCTGTGGATATATGTGTGAAATATTACAGAGCGACCTTTAAGAATTAGTCTGGGGAAAAAAACTTCAGAGGAGTTGATAAAAATGATTGGGGTTTGAGACAAATTAGACAAACAAGGAAGGTATTGCATATAAACAGAAATTAACAATTCATATTGAGAAAATTTAAGAGAGAAACCATTTGGGACTTAACTTTTTGCCCACACAATATTTTATGTACTGGAGGAACATGGTTTTTGAGTTTAAGTGCTTTCCTAAGCAACACTGAATACAAAAGCATAAGCCTCACATAACAAGGGTGTCGTAATATTACATATTTTTAAAAGTTAAATTTCCAAAATATCATTTTTAAAAGTTTATGCTTTGTGATTAACAAGGATAAGAAATATGTCCATAGGCATTGGTTTTCATGTGATTCAGTAGATATTACTGAAAGTAACATATAAACACATAGCATGTTTTGTATACACTAAGCAAATAGGACATAGGATAGAGATATACATGTATGCATACTGCAGTTAGTAGGCAGAAATCTACATATTCAGAACAAGCAACATATTTTAGAGTTATTTATTAATATAGACTTATTACTCAAATCTAACAGAAAAGGAATATTTCATGACTAGAAAATAGCTCATTTTCTTTGTGAGAGCACTGATTATATTTTGGGGGAATTAGTTCACCATGAGACAAAAGCAAGGGAAAAGGAAAAAGAAAAGAAAACCCTGCTTGTGGAAATAACAGTATTGAAAGTATGAAAAATGATGTTTAAAGATCTACAAATGTAGTCTCCATATATCTTTTCACCATAATCTATAACCTCATTCTTCTAAAGTATGCATTTCTACCCTAAACCACTGTCTTTCTAAATATTCTGTGGTCTTACATGCCCCAGACTTCTGTTCATTCTGTTATTTAAAGATGGAGGACTCTTCTAGCACATTCTCCCACACATGTAAAAATGTCTGCACTCATCAATACATATCTCCCATTGCTAACTATTCCACAATGTCTTTCCTAATTCTTTAACTCACAATTATTAAACCTTTTCCTTTTATTTTCATAGCTCTTTGCTTATTCCTCTATTCAGAGCAAATTTTAATATGTTAAAATATGTTAATATATATTTTATTGTTTACTTGTCATTCTGAGTTATATGTACCAAAAAGTTTGAAGGAAAAGCAGAAAAGAAAGCTAATAACTGAGATGAGATAGAAATATCAAGAAATCAAATATCTTTTGTTAACTACAATTTTACTCTTAGGATTTTGCCCCAGAGAAATAAGATATATGTCTATAAAAAGGCTCATACATGAATGCTCATAACAGCTTTATTCAGATACCAAAAAAAAAAAAGAAGAAAAAACCCACACAAATAAGCCAAATGTCTATCTACAAGAGAATAGATAATCAAAATGTGCTATTTTCATACAAAGGAATGAAATGCCACCCAGCAATGGAAAGGAATAAACTTCTGATGCATGTAAACATTCGTATGACTCTCACAGGTATTACACTGAATGAAAAAATCAGAAGAGAAATGTACATATGATATTATTCCTTTATGTGAAGTTCTAGAACAGATACAAATAACATGTGGTAAAAATATTCAGAAAAAGTGGAGGTAGGTGACTAAGAATGAGTACGAGAGAACTTTCTGGAGTGCTGAAACATTCTATTTATTGCTAGTGTGTGGGGTACAAAGGTATATGTACTCATCAAAACATTAGACTATACATTTAAGATGCATGCAGTAAAAGTATGTAAATATTCCTTGAAAAGATCTTTAAAAAGAACTGTTGAATTTTATTTAGTACCTTTACTTTTTTCTGTAGTATAGGTTGGCAAATGTGAAAGTATTATCTGTATATTCAAGGCATTAAATAATAAGTAAATATACTGAAAATAATAGGAACCAGAAAAGATACAAATATGAAAAGAGAAAAGGCTAGAATGTACTCTGTGGATTGGAATTAGAGTTCTCTGTATGAACTCATTACACACACACACACACCCAACACACACACATTTGATGGTAGACAGTTCTCTATGACTCTTGTGCATTTTTGCCCATTTTCTAAGAAAAAGTATTAAAATCATTTGCTCCAGATAGCTTTCCAAGAATGTTTTTATAGCATTCACTCTGAAGGGATAAACATAAGGTCTCCCAGGCTCCCTCTGATCAGGGTAGGAAAGTCACTCAGGGCCAAATGTGGGCAGATTTGCTACCAACTGTCTTATAATATTGGGAGTTTCCCTTAGCTCATGTTTCATCAGTTGTGACATAAAACCAACTGTGTGCACAGAATCGACTTGGACCCACCTCCAAATCACCCCGAGGTGATTGGAGGCATGAGGAACTGATTGGTACAGGAAGCTCTTGATGCCCGCTCTGCCATGAGGAATAAAGTTCTCTAATCCATGTATCTTGTGTTTTCTGCCTGCATCTATGAACTCATACAGCCTAACTTTTCAGTTTAACTTAGTTTTCAAGTAGAGTAAAATTTCAGAACTCACAGTTCCCTATAACACCCATTTGTTTTCTGGATTTTTCTGATGAGAGGGCCTAAAATCAATGACATAGCTATCCTATAGATGACCATACCTATGATTTGCAAGACCATGCAGATCTTGGTCTTTGAATACCATTCAACTCCAAAAGGAAACAAGGCTTCTTTAAGAATACACTGAGGGCTTCCCTGGTGGCGCAGTGGTTGAGAGTCCACCTGCCAATGCAGGGGACACGGAAAAAAAAAAAAAGGTGGAGAGAAAGTAAAGAAGTGCTACAGAATGATGGTGGCAAATCTTAATCAAATGATTATATTTAACATCACCAACTTTGAGGACAAATCAATATCATTTGCCTCCTGATGTGATACACTGAGAAGAACACATCATTTTAATACTATTGCTGCCTAAATAGTAAAACCTAAATCTAATCATGAAGAAATATCAATGAAGAACATTCTATAATACAAATGACCTGTGCTCTTCAGAAATATAAAAGGTCACAAAAGACAAGGAAACTCTGAGGACTAATTCTAGTTTATGAGACTAGCAATACCTCACAACTAACTGCAAAATGTGACCTTTGTAGATAGAACATTTGACCATGGGACACCAAATGACTATGCTTCCAAATGACCCATTCTGCACTGGGAACTGATGACCTGCCAAGTCATAATGTCTAATGAGCCAGAGGCAGATGGAAATCGTAAAACTGGGATCAAGCGTGAACAGGATGAGAGGGCATGAGTAAGCTGCATGAGTTGGTAGTCAAGGCCTCCACACAGCTGCACCCAGGGCTTGAAGCTATTGCCATCTGGGGTGTTTCATCTGCCCAGCTGAAGAATAAAGAGAAGCCCAAGCTAGGTTATGGATGAGTTGATTGGTATGTGTGAGCAAGCTGAAAACGTACAACTGCCTCATAGCCACACTCAGGTATGGCCTTAAAAGACATTGGAGTGGGAAAATCTTCCCAATGGGCAGAACTGAGAGCAGTTCACCTGGTCATCCACTTTGCAAGGAAGAAGTAGTGGCCTGAGCTTAGAATATATACACACTCCTGGGCAGCAGCAAATGGCTTGGCCTGGTCAAAGGCCTGGAATGAAAATTTCTGGAACATCAGAGGAAAAAGGGTCTGGGGTAGATCATGTGTTTGAACATATAGAAGTGGACACAAACTTGATGTTAGGCCAATGTATGGGTAAATTAAACTGAATACTAAAAAAAAAAAAATAACTTTACAATCGTGTTAAATGCAATATTGATCAGTGGGGGCTTTGAGAAAAATTAATTTGAAACATAAAATGAGAACAATTTTTGACTTATATTTATTCATGAATGTATTGTATTAAGGTAACTATCAAAAATTAACTATAAAAAGCTTTCATAATAAAAGATTAGGTATCAAGTCCATTCTCAAGATCAGTAAAAGGAAATAAAAGGTCTTAGAAGAGAAAGTTTTAAAGAAGTCCGAAAATACCCTGAATAAGTCTCCTAATGGTTTTGAAGTATGTACCAAGTTTCTTAATTTCAGAATTGTCAGTCTTAACTGCATAATTAATAAAGCATTTTAAGTACCGGCAGGAGAAAGAGTTTGTAAACATTATAGATTTTCACAAGGGTGACAATTTATTATAGTTTAATTACTTTGTAGATGCTTATAGACAGAGCTCCCATGAAGCTGAACCTCCATGCAGTTAGGCAGGACCTGAAACTCTCCTGTCACTATCTTTTTGTCAACATAGAGGTGAAATAAACAAATGCAATGTAAGTAAGATTGTACAGCTCAC